>NW_017731495.1:2438615-2439447 GCF_001890085.2 Hipposideros armiger | reverse complement strand
CTTTAGATGTGATTCAGTCCATTCAATTCAACAAATATTTGTTGAACTTCACTTGTGTGTCCTTGAGGATTTGAGCATCTCTTGGAAGAACGGTTGGACATGTGAATCACTAGTTATGATACCATATTGTAAGAAAGATGTATAAATTGCTATGGGCACACAAAGACATTTAAATTTGCCTATTAAGGTTGGGGAAAGGGTTTGCAGTAGAAATTTATCCTTCCATATGTAAGCTAACAATTGAAGGATGAATCAAAATTCTCCAGGAATGAAGAAAGGGGGTTATGGGAGGAGGGAACTGTATGGGCAAAAGCCTGAAGAACAGAAGTATATAGCATGCTGTGGAAACTGCTCAGCTTCTTAAACTCCTGGAATCTAGGATGTGTGAGAAGGAGAGGTGGATGTTGGAAGGTAGAACATCAGAATTCCCTGGTTGCAGGCAATAGAAACTGGTGGCATAACTCATGGAAAACATACACAATCACACCCCAGCACACACACGCATGTGCACACACACAATTTGTTGGAAGCATATAATGATAATCACTGAATTGTAGACAATGTTGAGAGCCAGGATCAAGACAGATAGGAACTGGGGCATCAAAAACTAATGGTGGTCTCCTCAGGATGTATCACAAGGTGAATAACTTTTAGTGATTTCCCCTACACGTCAGAGTTGGTGAGACAGCATCATATCATTGGTATGACTTAGATACCTCTTGGCTTGGAGAGAGCAGGGCTCTTTGATAGTTCTATTAAGCTCTACTAATGGGAGAAAGTAGATTCTCTAATCTATTTGGTTGCTATTACCTAAATAGATGGAAACAGATAC
>NW_017731495.1:2436295-2437532 GCF_001890085.2 Hipposideros armiger | reverse complement strand
TCAGATGAATTCATGGATAATGAGAACGGTTATTGAGATAGGTGTGATAGGAGGGTGACGAGTCTATTTTGAGAAGACTGACAGATATGCAGGGTGAAGATGTGGGAAAATACTCTTAAATTTATATGTCAGGAATACATATGATAAATCTAAAAAGTTCCAGAAGAGTCCCATGCAGTTTTATTAAACATATGGTAATCCATTCATCTCTTATCCAAAACATATCCAATGGATAGTCTCTCTCATGTAGAATACCACCCAAAATAAGGAAATAGTAAAAATAGGGATTCTGAGTTGTCAAAAATTGATGTTATAGGACCCATGCTACTAAAATGTTTTAATCACATGATATTCCCACAAGGACTTCTCTCAGAGAAAATTCATTTTACTTTAGAAATTATTATAATGATTATAAGCATCTGCTTTCTTAGTCTATAGAAGATCAAGAGGAGCAAATTATAAGTGAATATATGTGAGACATACTGATAACTGCTTAAAATGATAACCTGATATTGAAGAAAGAGAGAAAATATAAAGTTTCAAATACCAAAATGCTCTAAAGTATATAAAAGCATTCTTATGCTGATATAGAATCTATAGGCTATTATATTAGTCAGTAGAGGACAGGTTATATTGCAGTAACAAACATTACCAAAATCTCAGGGACTTAATACCACAAAAGATGATTCCTTACACATAGATGACTTCTGATCTGGTTGGATCTCCTAGTCTAACCTCCATGTGGAGGCTTATTAACTTAGGCTACTGCATGCTGGACACATAACTTTCAACATTTATCACTCAATGCCATGGCAGGGGAAAATTTTCTTTGGAGGGCCTACCTCTTGGCAATTTACTGCTTTGCCCAAAAATGGCGCACACACACACACACACATCTATCACTCGTAGAACTAAACACATAAGCCTGTGCAAAGTGGGCAGGCAAGTGAAATCCTTCCTCCCTTTTGGTAGAAGGAGAGTGAAACTAGATATGGATGAGCTCTGGGGAGCTTTCCTGCAGTTGTTCCGGTACTGTAACCTTTGGTGATAATTTAAGTTTACAACAATGCTGGAGTCACCTCAGCAAAGTTCAATCATGTTTGGTTATATTTTACTTTAGAAGAAAAGAAAGAACATAAGTCACTTATTTCATGTCGCTTGTGGAAAGGTGCAGAAAGACTCAGCTCAAGTAACACTATCATCATTTGTGGAAAACAGTCTAAAGTATTTTACAAAA
>NW_017731495.1:2427383-2431885 GCF_001890085.2 Hipposideros armiger | reverse complement strand
TAATTAAAAAATTCATGCCCAACCTTCAAAAAACAATAAAAGCAACAAAAGAAAACAATACAAAATCTCCAAATCATCATGCAGACTCTCTTATTAGAGATATGGAGAGTTGTTACACTAGCAGTGTCACTTGTAATAATTTTTAAGGAAAAAAATACAATCCTATATTGCTTAGAAAACCTTTGAATCATAAAAATTTCATTGAGGTGCATGCAGTGAATTATTTTTTTCTGTCCACAGCCCCATTTCCTTTTCTGCTGGTAACTGCATATGTTGGAGATTGCTAGTTGTCTCCCAGAAATCTTACATATTAAAAGAAATTTTAGTTGGGCACAAGGCCATCCATAAAGACTACCTTTTCTGACTCTCTTGCAGCTAGGCATGGCCAAGCATCTCATTTCTGGTGAAATGGATGTGATCAAGAGTTTAATGTGTGACATTTGTGTGTTTCACTTAAAGAAAAAGAACACATCCTTCCCTTCCCTTTCTCCCCCTTCCTACTTGAGTGACTGTGAGGGTGGAGCTGGGGCAGCCATTTTAAGCCAAGAGATGGAACCCATATATTAATAATGGCAAAGCAATAAGATAAAAGAATTCTGGTCTCTGATGCCTTCAAGGAAGAGAGGTGCTACATTGCTTGAACATGTATATGAGGAAGAAATAAACTTATGTTTTAAGCTGTTTCAAATTTTAGTTTCTGCTACTGAACCTGAAATAATATATTTGCTAACATGAACATGCTGTTTTGTTTGGAGAATCACTCCTTCTTTACTCTTAGTCCCTGTGTTTATGAAAAGTATTGATTTTTATCTCTGGACTGAGGAGTGGGCTTATGGCCAAGCTAGACCAAGCTAGACCAACATATATGTATATTGGAACTGTTGAGAAAGAAAAGCCTCAAAAGACATGGAGTATTTCTTGCACTATATCTTTTTTCAGAAAAAGCAAAGTTCCAACTTAAATTCAAGGGGAGGGGAATAACTAGGGCATTAATACTAGAAGGTGTGGCTCATCGTGGGACATTTATAAAGACTGGCTGCTACAAAAAAAATCATTTCATGCTCAAAGGAAAGGTCCAATTCCTCTTTGTGATTAGAATCAATAGAATAACTGGTTATTTCTCTAAGTTGGGAAGCAAGGTTTGAGGACAAGTGGTCTGAAAGAACTTCTGTGGTATATTTGCATGCTTCCAGTTGCAGCCGTTTCTTCACATAGGGGTTCTGGCCTTCCAGCACCCCCATGATGCAAAGTTGCTTATCTGCTAAAGCTTTTGTCATCTTTGGAACAGAACATAACATGTTCTGAATCATGCTCTGGATACAATATAAACTTATTTGAAGAAGTGCTAGATATTTCTTTTCAACCCTCACTCCTGTAGACTTTAATGTTGTTTTTAGAGAAAATGTTTCCAGCTGGTAGATTATAAACCTCCTGGTACAGGTAGGAAAAAAAAAAAAGGTCCTTGATCATAGAAAAAGAACTGGCTGAACTGTATGCTAATCAGAACAGACCTCATTCTCTGTGGGGAGAAAAAAAGCTCTCAATGAAACACTTTTAGAGGAAAGCTATTTGAATGGTTTTTATGAATCACATAAGGTCAAGCTCAGGAGAGGGAGATCAGATCCGGTGAAAGAGACTAAGATGTTGAAAAAGACTGAATGTCCAGCTGGGTTTCCTGCTCGTCACAGGCTGGCAATAGAACATTTGAGAAAATATGGCCTTTTCGAAGAACAAGTTCTCCAGGGAAAGTAAAGCAATTTAAAATGAGACAATAAATAAAAGAAATGGTCCCCATAATTAACAGGTGGAGATGTTGACTAGAAATTCCTAGTAGATTTGTTATAAGGCTTTGCACTTTTATTTACCTCAGATATTTGAAGCTAGAGGACCTTGGCATGCCTGAGAGATCACCATCGATAATTACCAGTTTGGGGGCTTAATTGCTTTTAAAGTACATAATAACGTAGTCATCAATTTTCTAATAAAGCGGTAACTTACCCAATTGCTGAACCTCTACCTTTCAGGGGATCAGGCTGGTTCATTGGTGTTGAATTTCTAGGGGCATGCTGGTCAAAGTGTTCTACCTGACATATCATGAGGCTAGGGAAATAGCTGGGGTCCATCTAAAGCAGATTCTATGAGGGAACGCAAAAGTCAGAACCTCAGAGATAGCTGTTGAAAACGTCTTGTCCAATGGGGCTAAGAACAAGATGAAACCTGTGTGGATTGAACTAAAGGAGGGGCAGGACAGGAAGGAGAAAGGGGTCTTAGGCTAGTCCTTTAAATGCAAGCAGTGCTTGTATCTTACTTTACATGCTAGCAGGAGTATTAGGAGTAATAGTAATAGTAATAACAATAGCAGCAGCAGCAAAACAACAAACAACATTTCATGAGCAACTACTACATGCTAGATACTGGTTTAAATGGATTATCCCACTTAATTTCANAGTTCAGCCAAATCTCCTGTTATCTAACCTTTGCTCAACTGCTCACATTTTATTAGGTCTTTCCCCTTTTGTCTGGAAGTCCTCCTCAATGCTCTTCTTGCATCACTCAACTACATAGATCACAGAGAGTCTGTAGCTATCTCGTTCCCTCCCCTCCCAATTGCTGTCTGAATCTGGCTTCACCAGGTACTGAGTGTCTTCTCTGAACCAGATGCTGTATTAGGCACAAGCTACACATGGTGAAGAGGTAGACTAGAAGAATTGTGTGTTCCAGTGAGAGGGGTAGTGGTAGGAGGGGGCAATAAGCAAATTAATTAATTTTCTGGGTGCAATATGTACTATGAAGCAAATAAAAAGGATAAAATGATATAGAGCCACGGGATATATTTTAGTAGCCAAGAAAAAGTTCTCTGAAAGGGTGAGATTTTAACTGTGACTTGAAGGAAATGGAGCTGGAGATATAACTTTCTTTCCAAAATATATATACTTATTTGTTGCACTTCACAGTCTGAATAAAACAAGATCCAGGAAATGGTTACTCTTGGATTACCTAGTTTGCAGATTGTGCATGAACTGTTCCTTAAATGCTCGAACTTAAAAATCTCAGCATAAAACTTACATGACGCCCCAGATCTCCATGCATCTTAATATTGATACACATTAAGTGTCTTGCTTTCCAGTCCTACCCCTGACTCTAATTGGCTCTGAAAATTTGGGACAGGTCTTTCTTTACCTTAAATTCATAATCTGTAAAATAAGGAAACTAAGCTAGCTACATGTTTTATTGATATATTCCCGTCACAAATTCTATTGTATAATTGAGATACCCCCTCCTGGGCTGAGCATAATTCCTGGTAAAGAGCATCAGGGAACCAGGATAAAAACACAATGAGAAGAGAAATGAAGAGGTGGGGTTGAAGATATTGCCATGTATCCACAGAAAACAATTTGGTTCCTCAGAGTAGCTACAAGCATTCTAAATTTGGGGCAGTAAAGCATGTCAGGCCACCTAATTTAGCTGGTTTATCAAATAAATGATGATATTATGTTGTCTTAGCCTAGTGCATGTCATCTTAAGAGACCAAGGGATTGTTCATAAATCTGTGAAGAAATTCTATTTCTATGCAACTCAGTATTATTTAATAATATATGCAGGCATAAATTGCAAAAACATTCAAATTTCTCTAAGTATCCCTCCTGTAGGTTTCCTGAAGGGTGGCAGGAGATTATCATGGACCTTTGTAAATGGCTCCTTGAATTCCACAGTCAGCAACGGGAGCTTTGTGATGGGGGCATTGCATTGGCTACAGTCTTAGCACACAATGCACATCCCATTCCAGGGCTCCACCTCACTCCTCCATTGTGATGTCTTTTGATCCGTGAATGTTTCTTGGCTGAATGAGAGATTGAATCCCAACTGGCACTCACAGTTGGAGCTCTATTTTACATGGCAGAGGCAAGGCCAATTTTGGGGAGTAGGTAGATAATCAGGTTGAGAATTGATTTTACTTTCTGCCACTTTATAAACATAATGTAACCTTTTCAAAAGCTCCAGGGCTATTTTAAAGATTTTAAGAGACTGATATAGTAAACATCATTTTCCAAATTTATTCAGTTCATGGGTTTAGTCATTTATTTAGTCATGGGTGTGTGTGTGTGTGTGTGTGTGTGTGTGTGTGTGTAATATCTTTGTATCTATATATTTCTATGCTATGTGGAACACCTTTTGGGCAATAACATTTTAGATATTATTTAGTTGAGTCAGTTTCTGATACCTGGCTTCTACCTTGGGGTCTCCAGCTTTTATTGCCATACCTAGACACAATTGGTCTCACTACTCATTAACCTTGACTTACCAAATTCCTGAATTCAAAAATTTTAAACTCCTTCTTGGGTGGGAGCAGAGGGGTTCCGTTGATTTTTGATTTTTTTAAGTTTTTTCCAGATTTAAAACTCTTATATCTGTGTAATGAGAAAATGTGTTAAACTTTGCTTATCCCAGAATCCCCCAAAGTTATTTGACCAAGAAGCATTCCCTCCTTTTTCTTCACTGAA
>NW_017731495.1:2397158-2423763 GCF_001890085.2 Hipposideros armiger | reverse complement strand
AGAGGACTTAAAAAGATTTCTCAAAGTCATCTATCTTGTATGTGGAGAGCAGTGTTGGTATTTGAACTTATATGTGTCTGATCTCAGAACCCAGGCTCTTCATTGTGTGATTTGAACACTGAACCTCAGGTGATTGGATCCACTTACAGTTTGCACTGGGGCTTTAAGTGATGAAGTTAGTTCTTAACTTTCCTACAACAAATCCCCCTTGAATATCCTGTATCCAGCCTCCATAAGGACCCTCATAGTTGCTAAAATATGATTCCTTCCTTTTGATTTGTGTGATAGTGTCACCTTTTTCTAAGGATCTTATTTTATGAATGGCAACCCAAACTACCAAATGGTTTAAGAAGACAAGATACCTATAACTAGTGTGCTGCTGTTCATTTACTTAGGGGGTGGGGAGTGTGCAAACTTCTACTTCTCCATAATGTACACTTTTCTGATGAATCCTTTGTTGCTTCTGGGACCTGCATGAATTAGTTATCATGTTGGGTCCATCGTTTTTAGGGATGGCCTATTACCATAACCATCTGGAAGCCTGTCAAAAGTACATAGTCTTGAACCTCCACCTTCTGAATCTTAATCTCCAGGATAGAGTGCTGTAATCTGTATTTTTAAAAGTTTTTTCTCCCCAGGTAATTGTAGTCTGTTTGACTTTTTATTTTTTTCTCCTGAAGCAGTAGAGTCCCACTCAGAATCCATTAAGTGTAAGAATAAGTATAACATGTAAGAATAAGTTATTGACTATGCCAAGGCCTCAAGGCAATCTGGGAATCATCATTCAACCAGGCTGCATGGAACGTAGTGTAAGGACACAGATGTCTGTGGATTTTGGTACAGTTCTAACAGTGGGGTCACCTCTGCCTCTTCCCCAGTCTGATGCTCCACCACTGTTATGACTCATCTCTTCTCACACATGGCGCTTCCTTTTTGACTTTTCCTCCAGATTTAACTCTTATCTCTTGCTTTTAAATTCAACATTTGAGTGAGAAGGTCTGATTGGTATGGTTTGTCGCTTTCATCCTCATGGGCAGAACTCTTGAATAAGCCCACTTTGTAGCCTTCCAGTTGGCCTCCTTTGGGCTGAACTTGGAAAAACCTCGTCCAATCAGCTGTGACCAAACTAGAATGGTGATAGAAGGATGCGTGTTCTCTCCTACCTTGAACACAATAATACAAAAAAATAAACAAATAACCATGGTGACCTCAATAGGAATAGTGGACAGGAAACCTACAAGGAAGCTGGTGGGCTGAGGCTTAATTTATCTGGTGTATGATATTCCTGCTCAGGGAATAAATTCCATCCTGTTATAATCTTACACAGGCAGGCTCTGTCCTGATGGTGGCAGCAGGAATTTGGCCTAGGGGAAATAAAAGGTATGTCTGGGACACTTGCCATTATTAAAAATGTGTGGGTCAGAGCCTAGTCATTGGATCACTGGATTCTGAGCTCGTCACACAATGTTGACAGTGGAAATTAGGTCCTTGGAACACCTGGATAGCATTATGCCTTCTAACCTTGTTAGAGTTAATATTTCTTCCTTCTTTTCTTCTTTATCTCTCTCTTTTTCAATTCTTCTAAAATATTTCAGCCTTAAGAACAGACTTTGACACAAGGAGTCTTTCTATGCTACCATCAAATAAAAATGCATGCATGTGTGGAACATTCTGAATGCTTTGTTGACCAGAACTTAATTCACTCCAGGCTAATGATTGATTCACTCTCTAAATAGCATACTGATCATTTGTTTTGCATAGTTCATCTCCTCATGATGAGCAAAGATGGGCTATTCTGGAATCAACCCAGTTCTTACACGTCCTACATTTGTGTATTGTAGCTGAGAGGCAGACACAAATACAGGATCAGATAAGCAAGAATTTTATTGGGAGAAACACCAGAGAGAAAACGGGATGGTTGGTTAAACTGACAGAACATGACACAAGTCTAACCCTCAGTGAGGAAGAGAGGAAAGGTAGAAAAGCGGGGGGAATCATCTTAGACTGCAATGCAGTCCTAATGAAAGTTAGGCAAGGCAATCAGAAAGTCCTCAAGCCAAATCTGCCAATCAGAGAAGTCCCTTGTCTCCTAGGAATCGGCCTGTCTTGATGTCCTGCCTTGCTCAGTCTTTAACCATTGGCTGGGAGTAGCCCATGGGAAGTGTGGCCTTCATGTAAATGCAGTGATGGAATTCACAGCACAGCATCTGGTCCATCAGTCCATCACACTTCCTACAGCTGAAGATCTGAGAGGTACATTCTCATGGCTACCATGAAACCCATTTTTACGTTGTTTTTTGTTGTTATTGTTATTTGTTTGCTTTTAGTTTCAGGTGTACAAAACAATACAATAGTTAGACATGTATACCCCTCACAAAGTGATAACCCTCCTCCCCCAATCTACTACCCCTCTGACATCATATATAGCTGTTACAACCCATCCTTACCTTCTTTCACAGCCCAAGCGTTGTGGAAACTTCTGGGTCATGTCCCAGTTGAAAACGTCTATGGAAATCAGCTCAGTTCAAGAACCATTTGTTTTAAAATGTAGATTTTATTATAATTCAGATATGGCAAGCCCAGAAATCAGGAGATGGTTGCCATTGAAAAGATAACTTGTTGTGCTCAAAGTTCTCAAGAGGAGGGGGCTTGCCACACCATAGCGGTCAGATGGGGGAACCCTAGGAGGGGTTAGAAGGCAGAGGGAATGAAAGGAAAATGTGGGCAAGAGCTTTTATTGTGGTTTCTGTGGGAAGGAACATGCATGATGGGGTAAACAGATCTAGGATTGACTTGTCTGAATAATTTTGGTGGCCTCTGGAACACAGGAGTTGTGTGTAGTTGTCTGTTACCTGAGTCTCAGGTGCTTAGGGCAGGGGACTAGTGATGCTGAGAGTGAGAGCCTGATAAAGGAAGTGGAGAGAGTCTGGGCTCTGGATTGGTTGGTATGCATATGAAAGATCTGCTTGCAGACCAGACTTTTCCTGTCTCTAGGAATTGGCTAACCCTGGAAGGGGTAATCCCACCAGGGTCAGCAAGTCTCCAAGATGTTAAAGCATCAAGTGCAGAAAATAGAAAATGTGGATATTACACCATCGCCTTCTCCTGTTTTTAGAATTGGGTTTAACCTCTAAAATCTCCAGTAAAGTGTGGAATTATGGGATTGTGAACTGATCCAAATATTAAAAGCACTGAATCATTCCCCACCCATCCCACTCCTGTTCCTTGGCCTCCCAGGCCTCTACCTTAGTCGAGTTTTTTGACACTGTGTATGTCAGTCCTGTAATAATAATAATAATTTATAATAATAATAATAATAAAATTACATGAAGAAAGACCCTTAGAA
The DNA here is from genome assembly GCF_001890085.2 of Hipposideros armiger. NCBI lineage: Eukaryota > Metazoa > Chordata > Mammalia > Chiroptera > Hipposideridae > Hipposideros > Hipposideros armiger. The sequence continues at coordinate 2,420,417 of NW_017731495.1, read as the reverse complement.
GACTAGCTGGAGAGAGAATCTCAAGAAGAGATTGCATGTAACTCCAGGGGCCGAAAGCAAAGAAAGTATTGCAGAGATATGAAAGAGCTGAGAAGCAAAAATCATGGTAAGTCCCAACTAAATGAAGTAAGTTCTTCTTGTGGTTGAAAGAGGAAGAATGAACAAGAAATTCTTGTGAAGTTGCTTTTCATCATTCAAGGAATATTTATTATATGTCTAACCTGTTTCAGCTGCAATGACCAATAGTTGGTGAATGTGCTGTCATGCTCCAGACCTGCATGCGTGGTAGACTTGGTCATGTTCACGGCATGAAGAATCATAGCTCTTTTCCTCTTGGAACTCGGAAAAGGCCCCAGAATTCCTCTCACCATGGCATTTGGAGTAGCAAGTATGGGCCAATCAGAGCTGGGATTCAGCCCAAAATGGAATACATGGTTCTTCACAAAAGACAAAGGATGACATTAAAGCTTCTCTGAAATTTCACCTTCACCCATTAAACTTATCTTGTTCCTTGACCTGGCCTTTCCACTTATCTAATGCTAAGGAACAACGTACAGTTTATAACCTAGCAGGGCGATTGCCTTACACCTTTCTGCTTAGTGAGAGCCAGTATTTGGTTCAAGACTCAACTTCTCTGCACCACTTTCTCTTAGGTTTTAATACCACACCCTTTCCTTTTCTCCATCCCCACACTCCAGAGCAGAATTGACATCTTGCCTATAGCGCCTCCACTCTACTTCTATGGAAGATTCTAGGAGCCTTCAAGTATGTCACTTGTTTCCCTATCTGTTCTCCTCAATGGCAGTGAGCTCCAGGGCAGATACTATTACAGAGATGCACACATATACATGTGTAGACACACACATACACATATGTATGTAAGTATTTAGTTTTTATTGAATGAGTAACAATTTTTTGTGTGCTTTTCTAATTATTAAAGATAGATTTACATATTTATTTCCTTTTTTTTTCATTCTGTCCTACTCCCTTGTGATAAATGCTCACAAATGTAAGGTTTCCAATCACAACTCCCCTTTCTTTAATCCAAGAAATAACAAAAGTTAAATTTCATTATGTTTCATAGTTTACAAGGCATATTTATAATGCTCCTGTTTTAATGAGTGAATTTACGTTACATTTTTTTAAAAACATTGTGAAGTTTTTCTTTTCTAAAACTGCATGTCAAAAGCACTTCTAAAAAAATAGTAAGAGAATTAGATATTGCGAATGCCTCTGTAAAACAAGTCACTAAAACCACAATTGAAACATATGAGCAAGCCCCCACAAAATATTGTAGAAATGAACAGATATTCATGAATCTGGGCATGTGTGTGTATGTGAGAAGTGAGCTCCTAAAGATAGCTGAAGGTGACACAAACAGCCCTTCTGGGAGAACAGTCACAGCCTGACAGCCTTAAAGTAGATGGCAGGTTATGAAGAGATGAAACTACTGTAAGACTGACTTCTGGGTCTAGTCTGTAGGCATTCAAGGGTGATGTAGCCCCATCGATAGGCCCCGTACCAAGAGAAGAACACATGAGGCCAAAGTTCAGGCAAGCACCACCTTTTTATGAGAAAAGTTTATTTCAGTGTGAAAATGCTACTGAGCCAGAAACTCCCTATGTGTGGGAGCTGGCCAGGCAGTGAAGGGTGAACTCTACATGAACATGTCAAATGAGGGTGAATTGTGTCAATACAATCTTAAACTCCTATGCATTATTGGTAGTATTTGATCACTGACCCTCCTGGATCTTAGACGGAGTGCCTCGTATTTACCACAGGGCCGAGCCATGACAAACCTGTGGGTCTGTCCATCAGTCAGACCAGAGACAATCCTCTCCTGCTACCATCCGGGCTGCCTGCAGCCCTCTCTCTGCGATACTTACCCTCGTTGGGAGACAATGATCTTCAGCCAGGGTTAGTGCAGCAGCCTTGTTTTGCTACTTTCTTCTGTGCTCTGCCTGCCTCTGCAGAACCAGGCTTGCTGGGGGTAGTCGACAAAAACCAGAAAATGAATAATTTATATTTCACTCTCTCACAGAGGCTCCCCACTGGGTTACTTTCTAGGAAAAATAGCCCTGGCTTGCAGTCTCAGCGTGAGAGTGTGTGCCAGCCCATTGTCCCCCGTTCAACTGTCTGAGATATTACCCAGACAGAAATATCAGACAGCTGGGTTTGATTATTGCCATTTTGTTTTGGTCCCTGAGAGAAGGGACTGCTTTCCATCATTCACGGGCAAAACCTCACTTTCTTAGTGTTTTGTTGCTGTCAAAATGACCCAGATGGCAGGTAAGGCAATAGTGGTGCCTCTAACGAGACCACCAGAATTCTTATTTGATGCTGTCTATACGTTTCCCTTCAGAGCCTGGCTGTGGGGTGTTTGTATTCATCTTCCTTGCATACCAACTCCCAGCTGTCAGAATTATAGGCTGAGAGTGGAGACAGACCTTAGAGACTTATTTGTTTCTTTTTCTTCCTGCCCACTGTTCTAAATTGGTTAATCAGGATGCCCATTGTTCTTTCCAAAGAGAAACTGTATTTTCTACGGAGCACATTGAGTGGCCAGCTCTGGGCCGCTGTGTTCTTTACCACATGATCTTGTTCTATTCTGGACACAGAGACTGGCATCAGATTTAAGGATCTGACTCGTGTAGGCAAATCTTTTGCTAACTGGTCCATGATAGAGTTTAGTGCTAAAAGCTCAAGCAAGCAGTATTTTGGTGGGACACTCGATCCCTTGCTGCACTTTTCTGTGCTATAGAAGCTATAGAACAAATCATATTGTGAGCAGTGAGAGCAGAGAAGGACCATGATGGACATGAGTAAGCAAAGTTATGAGTAAGTTAAAGCTATGAAGAAGCAGAAACGATGAATAAGCAGAGAATGGAATTGAAAAGGAAGTCGGGAAGGGAGTAATAAGAGAGGAAGGCAAGAGACAGAAAGAGACGCAGGCAGAGAGACTGAGAGCCCTGTCACATTAATGACAGCTTACCTGAGATGAAAATCCCTGCCCTTGTGCTGTGGAGGCCCCGAGAGCTTCAACAAATACAGGGCAACCTTCCGTTTCAGTTTCTTTCGGTATGGCCACATTGCAATTTCTATTCTTGAATACCTGGCAAAATTTTCTTTACCTTTTTGCCACAATTATCCTTATAACAAACACGAGTTATCCTGAATAGAACCCTGTGTCTTGCCACTAAAGTAATATAACATCCTTCATTCCCCCACCTCATTCAATATAAGAATATTTTCTGTAGCATCCCTGGCAAAAATTTGTACATTTTCCGCTTAAAGACCTATAAGCTTGAGGTATTCTACATCACAAGAAGGCCCATCCCATTTTTAATCATTTTAGAGGGTTAGTATTAAGACCATTTTCTAAGAACCCAGCCCCTCCATGGTATTCCATGTTCATTGTGACCCATCCGTTATCCTTGAACTCTGCTTCAGTGTTTATTATCATTATTTTTAAAAATTTCAACTTTCCTTTATGGAATTTGTTGAAGATCAACCTCAAGCTGATGTCATCCTTCAATTCTATTTTCTATTTTAGAATGCATCCCCTGGTGATTAACTCCTTGAAGACCTGGTTCTTAAATGCGGGTGGTCTCTAATGGATGTATCCTACCTTCCATCCTAAATTCTCTTTGCAAAGTTTTTGCTTGCTTGTTTGTTTGTTTAATTTATTACCGTGACCAAACTCTCTATCTACCAGCTAGAAGCTTATAATTTTATTACTTTAGATCTAGACCTATGACCCTAAAACCTTTAGTTAGATGAAGAATAAAACTTTTGGAAGAAATTGGAACCTCTGGTCATCAGTTAAGCCTAAGGAGATATCCTATGAAGAAAAGATCTTCCTCTTTCTTTGGTAAAAATGTTGACTACATATATTTTAATTTAAGCTCTGTTTATTTCATAAGGTTATCAATCTAAAGACTACTCATAGAGATGGTGATCAGCGAGTCTGTGTCTACCATGGTTTTGTGCCCTTACATTAGACAATCTATTACATCATGCAAACAAGAGCCAATAAAAGATGACTATTAAGTAGGGTTTTTACCTCAATCATGGCATTACCTTGCCACTCTTGCTTTGCTTCTGTTTCTATTGTCTGTGTCCACTGCCTTTCAGTTTCTACCTACCTCCAGAGCCTCTTGTGTTTGTCTCCAAAGTTTCCATGTCCCAAATCTGCCAACAGGTTTGGTTTCCCTGTGCTTGATGCTTGGGAGACTTGGAACATGTGTTGCCTCCTCTGACTTGTTCTGCTCCTGGATGGCCCACGGGCAGTTCCACTTCCTCCAGGAACATAAACACCATGGAGGGTTATGTGAAACCAGTATCTTGAAGAAAGTTCTGTATGCTATCGTTGCTACTTTCCCAGAAACTGCAAATTTTGGGGAGGCCTAAAGAGGACATGGATACCTTAGAGTAGAAAAGAGTTTGGGTTTTAATTTGCCTTTGATTTGTAAAAGGCTTAAATCAGATTAGTTCCTAGGAGGCAGGAAACAATATGGTGGCTGCCAAAGGGGGTGCCTCAGGCTAAGACTCAGACAAGGTATGAAAGCAGGACAGAGGCCCTGTCCTTGGCAGACATCCTTATTAGCTACCACAAGAAGGTACACTGGTAAGCTCTACTTTTAAAAATTTTGCTAATTTCTTTGTGTGTAAGTATGTGTGTGTTTGCTTTTATAATATCTTTACAAAATTTCAGCCATGATCAGTTGACAATGAATAAAAGAAAGGGTCATGCTTCCATTTTGTTATAAATATTGATTATTTAAGTAAATATACTCTAATGGCTACTATATGTCATGACTCTGCTAGGTGCTAGGGTTAACAGGATGGAAAAGAGAAATGCAACTATCACCATCATGGGATTTATAGGACAAGGAGGGTAGAGAATGCCAGGTAACCCAAGGGGAAAAAGCATGTGAAAGTGACAGGATCTAAAGAGGAAAGTGACATCTTAGAGACTCAAAACTAAGGAACCTATATACAATCCCCATTGGCTTTCTTTTCTATAAGAGTTGACTTTTTCAAGAGTTCTCTTAATAGGGCCCTGAGGACCTTTTATTCAAAGTGATTCTCTTATACCCTTGAACTCTGCTTGCTTTGCACACAGAAGGCTTTATAGTAATTTTTAACATGGGTGCTATCCAGTTTTGTTCTAATCTCTTTTCCCATCTCGAGGTCCATCTTCATGAGCCTCTATTACAGCGGTTCTCAACCTTCCTAATGCTGCGACCCCTTAAGACAGTTCCTCATGTTGTGGTGACCCCCAACCATAAAATTATTTTCGTTGCTACTCTATAACTGTAATTTTGCTACTGTTATGAATCGTAATGTAAGTATCTTTTTGTTTTCGATGGTCTTAGGCAACCCCTGTGAAAGGGTCGTTCGACCCCCAAAGGGGTCATGGCCCACAGGTTGAGAACCGCTGCATTAGAGCTGAATGATATGGCCTTAGACTATTTATTCTCTTTCTTCTTTGTAACTCGTCGTAGTGGGCAAGTTTCTCTTTCTGAAAAATATAACCAGTGCTGTGACAGTAAATGTTTAATCACCAGCTCTATGGGAAAAAAAAGTTTATGTGTATATATAGATATAGATATATACATGTGTATGTTTATTAAAAATTTTACTGACATAAAGTGTGTGCACTCTGAATAACAGAATGTACAATATTCTTTGTCATAAACTCCATGTAGTGAACTGAATTTCAGAGTATTTTTGTTGATTTTTGCTGAACTTTTATCCTTACGGGACCTATTGATGAAGCTAGTTGCATGCAACATGAATGTTATTTGGTATTTTCATTTACATTAATAAGATGAAAGCAAAAAAAGGAAGGTGCATGTTGGCATTTTACTCATTTGTCAATGGTGTGTACAGTGTACTTGCTAAATTGGATAAAAGTCTGGAAATACTGGAAGCTGTTTCCTCAAACAGCTATAGACGTGACATGCTTCATAAAGTATAATCTGCATTATTAACATTTTCTCCAGCACATTCATAAGTGTAGATAGTCAGCAAAACAATAAGCCAAGCCCTGACTTGTAGTATTTGCCTATTTCTATGCTGTGAATATTCCCACCACGGCTGATTTTAAGCTGCGAACAAGATGTCACTGAATGCAGGGTTGGGAAAGGATGATAGCAGTCTACCAATACCAATAGTATTTCCACTTTACAGCTACAATAGATATAGATAACCTCAAGGGCATATATATAATATTAAAATGTGGCAAAATCATTAGGAGTACTAGGTTTTGAGGACTTATTAACTTTGTTTTTAATACTACTTATTTAATTATACATTTATATAAAAATTTGAATAATGTCTGTGTTTAACAACCAGCTTATCAAATTCCTGGAAATTTAACAAGCTGGCTCCTGCACGCGGTTCAGTGTAGTCTTTTGGTTTTAGCAGAGTGGTCCTCAGTCTTAATCCCCCAGAGCAGATTGAAGAAGAGTCCTATCAAACGTGCTATGGCTTTGCAGTTGTAACTTACTGTTTCACACCCTCATCCATGTTTTGAGATTTGAGAATTCCAGTTTGCAAACTGTGACTAATTCTAATCCAAACACTTTGCAGAGAACTTGGATGTGCTGTCTAGCATGCATTTTACCTTGCAACAGTTTCAGAAAGACAGAAGAAACCCTGGGTCCAGTTTTCACACTCGTCGGTCCTTAGAGAGATATTTGAAGCTTTGTCCCTTGAATGAGAGTGGAGGCCCCAGTCAGCCATTGGGGCAGGTGGGGATGGCAGGCCTTACCTGGTTTGACGAGGCAAGGTGTGGGCAGAAAAAAGACAGAGCAGGAAGAAGGTCTCTTTTGCTGGTGTTAGAATGTTGTATAATTCCAGTCTTCTTGAAAACGAGTGATCAAGGGATGTGCTAATGCACAGATAGTGTCACATTATTGATGTAACTGTAATACAGATGTCAGCTAACGTTATGTACACCTTTGAACTTTAGAACAACTGATTTAGGCTCCATAACACATATTCATGTGGAAAATTCCTCCAGAAGGAACTGGGCCCTGTTGACACCTTGATTTTCAAAACCTGTTTTGGATTTCTGACCTCCAGAACTCTAAGACAATAAATGTGCGTGGTTTGAAGCCACCAAATCTGTGGTAAATTGTCTTAGCCTCAAAGGAAACTAATACTTCCTGTTTTTCATCTGTAGCGATTTCACGTGAAGGTTTTCCCATGAACATAAAAGGTAGCTCAGAATTGCTGATGGGGGTCACTTTCAAATTGTTCCAGTTGTTGGGAGCACACCCCATGTGCCCTCAAGGGGACCCAGTCTTTATTTCTGGCTTTGGCGACCCTAGTTATATTTTGCTCTCTGATCTCTCACTCCTCAAATCAGAGGAGTAGCTCTTCCTGGCGCCACCTGTGCATAACATCCCCCAAAGTCACTGCGGGAGCCAGGATTAGCTTCCATCCTGGGCCAGAGCAACACGCGCAAACCCTGGCAGTGGAGGAATTCTCCCCAGCCACAGCGCAGGCTGCTCTGTGCTGCCTGTGTGACAGCTCCATTAGAGGGGTGTGCCACACAGCCATTATCCAGTCACATCTTAAGTGCAGCCCGCTGGGCTCAAATACCACTTTGGGAAGCAACAAATAATTTTCTGTTATTGGTGAGGGTCGCTGCAAGTCTCCTCTTGCTCTTTGGCACTTGTTTCCACAGCCCATTGCTGTTATGAAATGAAAACCCAGCATTAAGCATTTAATTCTAAAATATTTTTCTCAAGGGGTGTTCTTTTGAGCTCCCTGGAATTTGAAAGTTGTTTTTTTTTTTTTTTCACCCTTAGCTGCAAGCTCTCTCAGCCCTGGGTACCCCTGCTGCTGGTCATTGAAGGATGAAGGATGAAATGATTGCTTTCAAGAGTGGGTAATCACTGGTCTCAAGCACTCCATCAAATAGCATCATCAGCAGAGGGCAAGTGGGGAAGTTGTCTTCAGTTCCCTGACAGCTGGAGGCTGTGGCTGTTACCTGTAGTCAGCCCCCACCTTCTCCTGCATGTTGGATAGGAGTTACCACATGAGCAATTTCAGGTGGAGTCAGGAGGGTCCTTAAGACTATTTGGAAATTTAAAAGCATGCTTTGGTGACATTCAAATCTGGGTTAGATGTGCAGCTCTTCTACCTCCTAACTGTGGATATTGGACAAGGTACCTCTCTGGAGCCTCAGGGGCCTTGCCTGTTAAGTGGTGATCGTATCCCCCTTGGAAGGTTTTTATGAAGACCCGAGATAACGTGTGGTATATACCTAGCACACAGAGTACTTGGCAGCTGCTCAGGAAATCCTAATTCTCATTATTAGTAAATATTCATTATGGTCTCCTCTTCCATTGATTATTAGCTTATTAGCTCCACTTCTCAGATGAGGAAGCTAGAGGCCAGGAAGCTTTAGTGACTTGCTCAGGTAGTAGATAACACGCCTTTGTCCAGAGCCAGTTCTTCCCGTTCAGTGCCATGCAACGTGTGGCCCCGCATCACCTGGGAGCTTGATAGAAATGCAGATTCTTGGGCCTTATCTACAAAGTCATCATATCTGGGGAACAGGAGCTAGGAATCAATGTTTTTACATGGTCTCTAGGTAATTCTTAGGCACACCAAAGCTCAAGAGGCACATCTGAACTTATGACCCAGATCTTGTTCCAAGGCAGCATGCTGCCTTCTCAGCCATAGCTCCAGACGGAGCTGTCCATCATCCTGGACAATCCCACCAAAAGCTAATCAGATGGGACTCACCGCTTTGGGACCCCCGTTGAGATCAGCCTCTCTCCTTTTTTCCCTCTCCTTCCTGCTCACACGTAGGCATACTCATGTGAAAGTAAAAATGCTGCTAACCAGCCCCAAACCAGGAACTGTATTAGTTACAGAGAAAGGAGCAGTGATAGGGATTTCTTTGTTTGCTGTAACACCAGAAAGAAAGACCTGTGTTGCTGGCCCGATACAGTGAGCAGAATGGAGACTATGTGCTGTGGGCTCACCCATGTTGCCTGGGCTTTGACAGATGATTGAAGACAGCCAGCCTACCTGGTGGGTGGCAACGGCGGGAAACGCTGTTGACTCATGGGCCTGATGTCGGGTATTTAGACGACTAATTGATGTTCATCCCTCCTTCTGCTTATTTCATCCAGCCTTGGAGACTTCCTCTTGGCCTTTGTATTAAGACCCGTACCTTTGGAGACTGTATAATAGTGACAGGAGCCTGATGTTCAAGTCAGGCAGACTTGGTTTGAATCTTTTCTCTGAGGCTGGCTATGTTGTGATCCCAGACCCGGACTTTATTTCTGAGTCTCAGTGTCTTCACCTCTTTGGAGAAGGGCCCTGCAAACTGTTCCTGAAAACTTCTGTCTCAACTAATCAACTTGGCCGTTGTAGCACAGACACAAATATCGACAATGTGCGTGTGACTGATGTGACTGTGTTCTAATATGACTTTGTCTATAAGAAGGGCAGCGGGCTGAATGTGGGTTGTGATTTGTAGTTCCTGACCCCTGCTTTACAGAAGATTATAAAAGTGTTTGATTTAGAATTATTATGAAGATTAAATGTGATGGTGTATGTAAACCTAGTGCCTGGAATAAAGTAGGTATATAACAGTTGGCATTTATTATTTTTATAAGCTGTATCAAAGTGGCACATTGGTACATATTTAAAAAGACTGAGCTAGATGACAGGACTGATATCAATAAGTACAAGATTGTAAATCTTGTTTTTAATTAGCTATTCCTCCCTGCTAGGACCTAGAGGGATAAATATACTGATGATGATGATGATGATGATGATGATAAGACTAAGAATAATAATGAGAGGAGTAAATACTAAGTACTTGCTCTAAATCTGGAATACTATGAACTTTACCTGCACTTTATTTAATTCTCACAAAACAACCCTGTTAGTTCTGTGCTATTTTTAGCCTCCGTTTTTTAATACAAAGAATTCAAGGCCCAGAGTGGAATAATTTGCCCAAGGTAACACAGCCAGCAAGTGGCAGGACTGAGATATGAACTTGGGCAGCCTGGTTTCAGAGCCCCCTCTCCTAACCATTGGGCATATTGCCTTCCTCATGCAGCTCAAAGGCACATGGTCCTGATGGTCCGCACTGAGTGCTATGGGGAGGACATGCCCCAGAAGATGCTCAGTTCTCATAGCTTTCAACCCTGAACCACCTAAGGCAAGTTCCTGTGGGGTTTCCAGCTCTTTTTCTGCCGTTTCCCTCCTGTTCTCCATCTGTCTCTATTTAAGCCATCCAGTCTGAAGTTCCTTTTGGGGATCTCATCTTAGCTCTGCTTCCTAGCTCTCTCTTCCTTGGCTTTCAAACATTATTGACACTCTTACAGTGGCCCTGACAGTATCTCTCCTGGCTCTGACCCCCACAATCGCTTCTTTTTCACCGGAACCCCCTCCTCTTCTTATTGGGAACTCAATAGTTCTGAGTGGAGACATGAGAGAAGCAGAAAGTAATGCCTGATCCCAAGACATCAACTAGGATTTCCTCAAGAAACTTGACAAGGAGTTGCTAAAGAGTCTGGTGTCCTGCCTCAGGGTTCACTAGCCACTTCTACTCCTGTTGCCCTATTGCTCTTGTGCCTATTGCTCCACCTGTTAAGGACTCTTAGGTGTCTCTAATGGCTTATGTACCTTTTCTGGGCAAATGGAGGGTAAGCTGTGGCCTGGAGAGGGACTATCCTTAGATTCTTTTCAGATTCTCCTTTTCTCTGGTACCGAGTCCCCGATACCAAGCTTTTCATGGTCTGTGACATCCTGGATCCCATAGAAAAATTTTCTCTTCCTTTCTCCCCCTCACCACTTCCCCCGCCACACACACACTAAAGGGTAGCTGGCATGGGATTCTGGTTTCAGCTATTCATTTGGAGGAAAGTATGACTAACTATGCCTACTCTTATTAAAAGCTAGAAAAGAAAAGATAAATAGTTTAATTATAATGTCAGGATGCTGGATAATAATGGTGACAATGACTGTATTTACAGGGATCACTATGTGCCCGGCACTGGTGTGTGGTACTGGAAGTCTTTTCTTACCAATGACAAATTCATTAATCAAGATTAAGTGCGATTCAGCATTAAGAACATACACACCAAATGGCCAAGAAGAGAGAACATTCAGAAATTCAGACTAGTTATTAGGATGAGGATGGAAACATTAAGGTCAGGGGAGGAGTATGAAGAGGTAGGAACAGAATAAATTACATTGTTGGAAACTCTGATAGTTGGGAAAATATCTGGGCGAGAGAGTTATGGGAAGGAGAGAAGGTATAGGATAGGAAAAGTAAACCTAACTTGATTGAACACTTCATGTGTGATATGTATTTCCTATATAAAATCTCATTTAATTCTCCCCTCACAACACTATTTTAGGCAGCTTGGTCTGCCATAACAAAATACCATAGATTGGGTAGCTTAAACAACAGATATATATTTCTCACAGTTCTGGAGGGTAGAAGTCCAAGACTGGGGTGCCAGTGTGGTCGGGCTCTGGTGAGAACCCACTTCCTGGCGTGTAGACGGCTGCCTTCTCGCTGTGTCCTCACATGGTCTTTCCTCCATGCATGCCGGGACAGAGAGAGAGACAGAGATCTCCCTTACTCTTCTTATAAGGCCACCAACCCTATCAGAATAGGATCTCACTCTTATGACTCATTTAACTTTGCTTACCTCCTAAAACCCTTTTTCTAAATATAGTCATATTGGGGGTTATAGCTTCAACATACAATGTATGCGTTTGAGAGGTACACAACTCAGTGCATTGCAAACACTATGAGAAAAGTACAATTAATTTTAGTTTAAAGATGAGAAAATTAATGCTTAGAGGAACTGATAACTTGCCCATGGCCTCACACACAGGATATGATAAAGCAAGGTTCAAACCCAGAACCTCTGTGGCCTGAGCTTTGCCCCATCCCACTACTTGGAGGGTGGTGCTGGCAAGTCCGTGGGAGCCCTCGGTGGTGCTGGGGGCTGAGTTAGGCCTCCCGGACTTGTTCCTATGTTAATCTTTCCCAGCTGGGCATGGCTTCTCAGGTGGGGCATTTGGGAATGTATTTCTACTCTCTTTTCTTTTTTTCTGCCTCTCTTATTGACATTTATTATTAGATTATTGGTTCAAGGAGATGTTCTGTCACTTTGCAGAGAAATTGGCAGGTCCTGGAGACACTGGCTGGACTTCTGTGATTTTCTCCTGTCTGTGCCAATGACAATGAGCCCTTTGCTATTTCTCTTTTGCCCCATGCTGCCAGGATTGTTAATGAAGCCTACATCTCTCTGGTGGCCGTGGTGGCCATCTGCCCTCTAGGCCATCTATCCATTTGGCTGGAAGTAACCTCTCATTGTCTGTGGTAATGACTCCAAGCTGGGAGTCTCTCTGACAGAAAGAACTTTTACCATCTTATCTGTCTTCTTTATAGTGCATCCTCAGAGTATCTTTTTGCCATGCCAGGGATAATGTACATGATAACTTATTTTTCTTGATCCATTCAGCTTGGAAGCATGCACATGGGCGTGTTGACCTTGTCAGGAGGAATCAGCTCTTCCATGAGAAAAGAATGAGAAAGCACCACGCTAGGCCAGCCATGGCCACATCCTTCAGTGCTAGGTGTAGACAGGCCTGGAAAACTGAGACTAGATCTGCAAATAGACCTTTAAAAAGAACCACATAAAATGCAAAGAAAAGAAATACAGTGTCAGGGCTGGCCGAGTAGCTCAGTTGGTTAAGAGCTTGCTCAAGAGTGCGAGCTCTGAGCAATAGTGGTTTGATTCCCGGCCCGGGCTGAGCTGCTGCTGAGCTGCCCATAGGTGGCAGGATGGCTCAGCTAAAAAAAAAAAAAATTTAAAAAAATAAAACTAAATACAGTGTCATTTCCGTTTATCAGTCTGGCACAGATTTTATTTATTTATTTTATTATTTTTTTTAGGACACCAAAATATTCAATTTTGGTGGGATTGCAGTGAAATGCTCACAACAATTATATTTCACAGCCTCTCTGGAGGGCAATATAGCATCATGTTTCAAAAGTGTTCAAAAGACACCTACTCTTTGAAACAAGTGAATCTACTTTTAAAAATATATTTTAAGAAAAAAAAAACTCATGCATCTGCACAACAGTTTTGCTATGAGACATTCATTATAGCAGTTAGAATAGTGAAACTTGTTAAAACTAAATGTTGGTAATTGCATAACTAGGTAATTTATGGTGCATTAATACAATGGAATAATACCTAGACATAAAGGACCTGACATATTAAATATTTGCTGACATAGAAAGATATGATATATTTTAAATTAAAAAAAAGGTTACAGGTTAGTATTCACAGTATGATTTATTTTGCACACTGTATGTAGTATATGTATTTGAAGACTAGAAAGTTATCTACTTATGTTTCTCCATAGCAATATATAGGTATATGATTGCGGTTTTCTTTGCCTTCCTATATTTTTATTAGTTTTTAAAAATATAATAAACAGGTCTCATTTTTCTAATAGAGAAGAAAAGTTTATTTTAAAGTTGTAGAAAGAAACAATTGCTTAGAAAGTGGACAGGACCACAGGCACAGGTATAAAACCTGGCCCTACCTAATGCTCCATGACCACCCATCCACTTGTCTTTCCTTCTATCGTTCTCTCACACTCTAGCCCCTTTCCCCAGTCATCTGTGGCACTGTACAGTTGCATTATATGAAACTTTAGAAACTTTTGATAAATTGTCTACAGCTTGGATGTAAGTTAGAACTTACTAAGATAATTGGAACCACAAGAAAAGAACACTTTATTTGTATCATAAAAAAACCCCAGAATTTTTAACTCCTTTGGGTACAATGGAGAATCATAACTAGCATCTGAACATTGGCCAGTGTACACACTGAGGACAGGGCAATAAGTAATTTCATCAATTATATTTTTACCTTGGCTGGTAGCCTTACCCTTATAAGCTTATTTATACAAGGGTTTCCAACTTAGCAATGAAAGTATCTTTATTTCACCAATATCCTTGAAAGAAATTGTATTTCCTCTTCAGGAGCAAGTCTTAACAATTCTAATTAAAGCAAAATTACTCTCTTAAAATTTTAGTTTTGAGACTAGAAGTTTAAAATGAAACACGTTTCATGAGCAAACTTTTGCTTATTCAAAATATTAAGTGTTGTGATAAATCAAGTGATTGCAAATTATTTGAATTCCATCACTGATGTTTTCTATTCTTACATTCATTTAAAAATGTTTTTGTGCCTCTGAAGAATAACACAAGACTCAGTTTTGAAATAAGAGCATTGTGTTATTTTCTGTCACTTCTATTTTCTCATCTGGAATTAATTTAAATGAATATCAGCCTAGCTCTTTGCAAGATCTAATCTATTTATGCCCACTAAAGTTAACTGGACTAATTTCATTATGTCATCATTGACACTCTGCTTCTCCATGTGGGGAGCTGAATTCTCAGGGCTGAGATGGTTTCTGGGAGCACACGTCTCAGAGACAGAGGCTGTGGTTGTGCTCTGCCCAGCTTGGCTAGGTTTTGTATTGTAATGGAACTAAAGTTATTCCATGATTTCTGTCCACTCTGATCTTGGTCCTTTAGGTCAGTCAGATGCACACAGATACCTCTGCTGATTCTCGATAGTTCCAACTCCACAAGACTATATTTATGGATATTCCTAAACCTACTTTCCCCACTCATTCTTTATGCCATCTCTTGCTTCCCTATCTCAACTCTAATCTGCTGGATCCTAGGACTCAGCACTTGTATTTGGTAGTGAATCGAATGCCAAAAAGACCTTCACTAAGAGGTGTTCATGTAACAACTATGTGGCATGGCTGAAACTCTCACCCCCCTTCCCTGACACATGGTAGACATTGCTTATTAAACATGGCACTCTTTTCCTGCTGAACCTGGATGCAGGCTCAGGTCATTCCAAACAGAGCTCCTCATGCAATCATTACCAATGCAGTGGGTGAGATCTGTGAGACAAAATCAACTTGCCGTTTCTGGACTGATCCTGATAGTTCTTGCTTGGGACAGCTGCTAGGATATTTCCTCTGTTTAAACCTAAGAGACTTTAAAACCCAGTTCCAGCACAGGCCCTTCCTATGCAGTGGATATCTTTGATTAATTGAACTCGTGATTTTAAAACAAGAATTTCCATATATCAAATCCTTTACTCAGAAGGCCCTTTGGTCCTTCATAGCATAAACTGCTAAATGAAATTGTGAGCTATTGAAGCATATACCCCTTCATTTCCAAATTCATTCCGCTTTCACCGGTTATTGATTGGATGTGTCCAATACCAAATATTGTGCTGTCACAATGGGACACACAAATAAACAGGATATAGTCAGGGCCTTCAGAGAATAAAGATCTATGGGAGGGGTTTCAGAAATTATCACAACACGAAGCAGAATAAAACGTGTGCTTAGAAAGGGAAACTGAGTGCCGTGGAAGCCCAGAGAGATATCACTTTCCACCAGTGTTTGGGAGGGTTGGTCATGGAGGAAGTAGCGGGTGAGGTGCACAGTGGCTCTGCTATTACTAGGTGTGTGACCTAGGACGTGTTATTTCACCTCGCTAAGTCTCAGGTTACTCAGCTACAGAGTAAGGCTAATATTGGTCATACAGCAGAGGACTGCAGGGAGCATTAGATGGGGATGAGAAAGGGAAGAGAAACTCAAGCTGGAACATTATAACTGCTCAATTAATGTCAACTCTCCGAACGCCCCAGATTTAGACGTGGAGAAGAAAGAAATGTAAACTCCTGTTTACAGGTCACTCTGTGTGGCCGGCACTGCTTCTGTCTTTTTCTCCTTCACTGTCTGTCCCCTTTCAGAAACATTAGCAGTGTTGCTAATGGTTGTAGTGGAAGAAAAAGAGGAGGAGGAAGTCAAAGGAAGCTTGCTGTGGATAAGAATTGAGGGATATCAGCTTTCTTGAAGAACTGTTCTTATCTTTGCGGTGGTTGAGGTGTAATGGCTGAGAGAGAGGTTTTTGGAAGGGGCTCTGTAATCTGGTCTATGGGAGGGCCGGCCGAGTGGCGTGATGGTTAAGAGCTGGCTTGGGACGCCAGAGGGCCCCGGTTCGGATCCCACATATGAGGGCCAGTGACACTGCCCTCTACAGCTAAGATGCTGAACAACAGCTCAACCTGGAGCTGGGCTGCCATGAGTCGCTGGCAATGGCGTAGGCTGCAGCCCCTGCTGCAGAGAGTTGCCATGGGCTACCGTGTGTAGCCAGCAGCCAGTGTGAGCTGCCAGCAGCCGCAGTGAGCAGCCGTCTGGAAGCCGGCGACTGATCTGCCTCACCCGGAAGAGCGCAATGATGGTGCCAACTTGGGCCAGTGAAGCAACGTCCTCCTCAACTAGATTGAAGAACAAAAGGACAGAAATTTGTCTGTTCCCCTTCCCCCGATTCCCCAGCACTGTTCCCATCCCCCAATTCCCCAATAAAAATCTTTCAAAAAAAAAAATCTGGTCTATGGGAGATGTCAGCTTCTTTACTTCCATGCTCATGTGGCAATTCAGGTGTGGTGGTTTTAGAGCTGTCCTCTTCCTAAACCCCAAGAGGCCTCACAGCCAACATTCATCTCCCCCCAGTGATCATGATGGCTAAATACCCTCTGTGGCCTGAGGCCCTTAAGAGTCAGCTCTGCATTAATTTGCCCCCAGATCCATCTCTCCATAATGCTCCTAAACCAGATGACCTACTGTTGGCCTCACGTATCTTGAAAGGATAATATAAAGATCTGATGCCATGGAAACAAACAATTTTAGTATGTTAATTTAGTAAATCTCAATCCTGGCTGCACACTGGAATCGCTGGCAAGTGAGGGTCTCCTTCCCTGTAGGGTTTTTGTTTAATTTATCGAAGGTAAGATCCTGGCCTCAGGCATTTCTTAATGTTCAGTTAGGCTTGGGTATCACTGATTTAATTGAATACATTTTGAGGGGAGAAAACCTCAGCCATAATTTGCCTATTAATTCTAACATATAGAAAGAGAAACAGCGAAGAATATTAAAGGAGGAAAAATCATTATTTGTTAGAGAAAAATGTTTGCCTTTCAAAATAGCTCGGCTAAAAAGGCAGCGCTCATGACCACGACTGCACATAAATAAACAATCTCTGTCAGAAGGCTTGGGTGATTATTGTGTAAAGACAGAGAAGCTCCCATTTCTTGAAAGTGGCCCCAGGATTAGAAATTTGGAGGGATTTGTGTTGAGCTATGAAATTTAAAATCATCTAAGATTAGCAAAAGTAATTTCCCAATGAGTTATTGCTCAATGTTATCTTTACACATTAAATCTTGGCCTCCCTAAAAGGGAAATTGAACAGTTTTTATTAAAAAATGGATTTTTTTAATACATAGGGCTGTCCCTGGATATACTCATACACATAAGGCAATGCAGCTCAGACTTGACTTATAAAGGGGCTTGGGATAGAGATCATCTATATATTGACCCAGTAATTTGACCAATGAGTAAACCAAGGACCAGGAAATAGGAGAAGTGTAAGAACACAAAGCTGAGCTCAGCTCTCACCTTCTGGTCCATTGCTTCATGTTGCTGAATTCAACATTTAACGTTTATTGAGTGTCTCTTATGTGCCTGCTTCTAGCAGGAGTCCTCTTACTGAAAGTTGAGGGGGTCAGGGTAGGAGCTTAGACACAAAGATGAGAGCAAAGCTCAGGTAGTAACTAGGAACCTCACTCATTTATGTATCTCACAAATCATATTTTGGACACACCAGGTACAGTCCAGGCAGGGGCAACAGCAAGATCAATGATGTTACGTTACCTGTGCTATTGACTGATAAAGAGGGATAGGATCAGAGCCTCAGTGGGTTTGAACCTGAAGGTCAAGGTTCAATGGCACTAGCTGTTGCAATGACGGAGGGACAGGGTCTAGCAGGTTATTCCTATGTACAGTCAAGAAGCACCTCTGCCTCATCTTTAACAAATCAAGCTTACGGGTGAAACATCTCCAACCTTCCAAAAAAAGACTCAGCCAGGCAATCTCCTCTGGGAAGAAAATTGCCAAATATAATATAGGACACGAGTCACATTTGAATTTCAGATACACAACAAATACTTCATAAAGCATAATATGTCTCAAATTGACCCCAAATACTTAATAATAAAAAGAAAAAAATGTATTTGTTGCATTTCTGTAATTTGAATTGAACTGGGCACCTTCTATTTTTATTTTGGCACCCCTAAATTTGGCACCCCTCTCTGGGAAATGCCTCTAGATCTCCTTCCCCCTATAGTCTGGCTTAGTTTCCTTTCTTCTGTGCTCACAGACCATTCAGCACCTAGTACCACTATTAGCAACCTGTACTTCCCCTCTCCCCCAATTTATTGCGTAGATAAATGGACCAAATGTGTCTGAGCCCAAGAGTGTGGCCGGTTCAGGACAAACTCCTGCTTTGGGAGAAGCGATTTTATGTATAGTTGACATTGGTGTTATGTGGAAACATTTCTGGGGCCGCTGTAAGTTTTGTTATTCAGAACCACCCTCTCTATTCTGACTTCTAGAAGCACAATGAAGCAGCTTATGATGGCTTCCCACCCCATGGTGTGTCTGGGGTTGGGTTGTTAGGCCGGTGGAGTTGAGAGGCAGGCACATCCTGTGGCAGGCTCTTCTCTAGCTGCTCTTGAAACGTCCAAAGGCTCTATCTGCCTGCTGTACCTCAAAGCTGCACATCGTTGAATCAGATCCCGTGGGGGGTGGTGAGTGCATAGGCTTCCTTTGACTTGATAATCTTGCTGTGTGAAAATGTCAGAAATTGATAAATTTTATAAAGGGAAACTGGAGACAAAAAAAAATTCTTGAATGCTGACTTATCCCCATTGTCATAAGCAATTCGTGATTCACCAGCATGTTGATACCTCCTGGAAAGCCTATGTCATGCCTCCATTTGTGACTTGCAGAAATCAATCCTGGCTTTTCACTTTATGAGCACAAGTACAGGGTTCGTGGGGTTGACTAGCATTATCTGGGGACAAAGGTAAAAATGTTAGTCTCTTATGTGAGTAGAGAATGGAACAATTTAATGTATAGAAAACACCTAGCACAGAGTCTGGCCTCAGTAAATGTTAGTTGAAGGTCAGGAAGGATTTTTAGGTACATTGGGCATATAGTTAGCTAGGCACACTATGAGAATGAGCAGCTCAAGTATATGCAGTTGGTAAACGACAAAGCTAGAACTCAGTTCTGCTGATTCTTAATCCTGTAACTGTTCCGTTTCAACAGTGATGGATCTTGAATCTCCTGGGCGATTCTGGGGTCTTTGTTGTAAATGACAGGGATACATTTGGAAACCATTCTTGTAGATTCACAAGCACAGATGATCAGTGTATCTATGCATTGAGGACATAGGCAGCTCCTAGATCTTCTCTGCTTCCCGGATCTAGCTACTCATGCCCTCCATCTTCTTTCCCCAACCCATGTGAAGGAGAGCTACGAAATCAGTCAATATTTGACCCCATGGCTTTTACTATAAGCTGCTGTAAGTTTAAGAGTCTTGCGGACGGAATCAAGCGTGCACCTCCCATGCGTAGCTCATCGTATGGCCTCCGTTGTGTCATGTCACGTGTTAGTTGTTGGGCCTGAAGACTAAGAATGGAGAATCAATAATTAAAGGTACAATCACAGCTGAAGCTTCCGTTAGTTATTATTCTCCAACCCTGACATTTTATGAGTCAACAAAGCCAAAGCCATCAATATGAAGCAGATTATTTTTAGCAGTTCCTTAACCAACGTGCTCTAGCTTTAAATTAAACACTGACGTTGGTTATTATTGAAATTCTGAAAATTCTGGGCAGAGAGGCATCCACGTTAGTACAGTAAACACTGGGCTTTCATTACCTTGTTTTGAAAAACCTCGGCTCACTTGCTGCTCCCACCAAATTCAACTGCATAAAATTAATGGACTATGCATTTGCTAAGCATTAGTTGTTCAAGGTCAGAATCAGCACGTGTGAATATAGTTTGTATGATTGGATATTACTGTGGACTTCAACCTTTTTAGATTTGCAATGTCTTAGCATTGACATTTTCTTATTATCATTTGATTCTACGAAGTTTGTCCCATTCTCTGATCAACACCAGAAATATTGTGTTACCAATTTTTAAATGATCACTTTTGATCTGAGAATTTACTATATTCTCTGCAATATGAGATAACTAAGGCAGCCTCTGGTAGCATGCAACTAGGGCTGGGAATCAACTCTACTGGCATGATGTCATGGAAAGACACTGATCTTGGAGCCAGAAGACCTGGTTGCTGTCACTTACTAGCTGTGTGTCCTTGGGCAAATGATTTAGTGTCTCAGGGTCTTAGGTTTCTCAGCTTTTAATTGGAGAGATCAGGGCTAGAGCAGTAATACCCAAACTGAGTTCCATATATTCACTGACATGCTTCAGGGTCACCCATGGAGGAGAGGGAGAAGGTCTTCAAATACTATCTCAATACCTCCTCTTTCAGCCCACTTCAACTACTCACTACCTTTTGTTTTACCTCTTGTGCTTCTGCTAAAGATTTTGTCTGGGAAAGATTTTACCTGGGAAAAGAAAGTTTGAAAACCACTGGACTATATGCTTTCCAACCCTTTGTTTGGTTATAAAATTCTGTTATTATAGATGCCAAATTAGTGTTGAAAATATGTGTTCACTGGCTGTTTTTAACTACTGTACATTCTGAGTTTATTTTGTAAAAAGTTCCCTAGAACTCTGAGACGGCCTGAAAACTTTCATTCATTCAGTGTAGTGTGGTGAGTAGGAGCTTGTTCTCTGGGGTCAAATTGCCTAAATTAAATTCTGCCTCAGGCCCTTGCTGTATAACTTGAGCAAGTCACTTGAGCTCTCTGTGCCTCGGGTATCTCTGTAGGTCCTATTGTCATCCCCCTTTACACACAGGAGCCGGAGGACAAAGAGGGTGTTGAGATGAACAAGATAACAGTTGCTACTTTATAAAGTTTGGTGATGATTAATGAATTAATGTTTATAAAACACTTAACCACCATAACTGGCACATACGGTAGCATGTGCTGAACAAATATCAATTATTATCATAAGTTCATTTAGTTAATATCTATTGTGCAGCGATTTTGTGTCACTCATTGTGATAAACTCTCGAGATTCAGAGTGAATACAAGATGGTCCCACTCTCGTGAATGTCCTAGGCTAAAAGGGGAGAGAAACCATAGAAATGTCCAAGTAAAAACACTTGTGAAGTAGTAGGATCACTTGTGCTAAGGCTCTGAGGGACGCATACATACAAGCAGAAGGAAGACCTGACACAAAGGCGATAACTCATGAAAGATCTCAAGACTCTCTTGGTAGTTTAGAAGGGCTGGAGCTTGGGCCTTAGACAACAACAAGAGATAAGGGACAGGCTGGGTTTGGATCTTCAGTAACTAAAGTCCAGCTGGTCCCCCTAATTTGTAGGTTCTGAGCATGCTAGTAATGAGTCTGTTCACCACCATCTCTGTCCCTCCCAGATGTCATTTCTGGCTCATCCCAACCAATCGTGAGGAACTACAAGTTACCTCCACTTGCCAAGTTGGAGCCTGGTTTATGTTAGTGTATACATTTCATTTATTCATTGAAAACTCAAGGATTTCAGATAATTTCCAAACAAATCCCTTGGAAAAAAAAGAGGGTGGGAGAAAAGCTAAAAGACAAACAGTCTTTTCTAATAATATTTATACCCAAACAAGCCATCCTTCTGAAAGCCAAGTGAAGCCTGCAAAGCAGGATCTCTGCTGTCTTTTGTTAGAGAAAAACTCAGGCACAAGCCAGGCCTAATGAAGAAATTATGCTGGGATGCTTGGTAAAAAAAAAAAAAAAAAAAAAAAAAAAAAAAATATATATATATATATATATATATATATATATATATATATATACACACACACGTAGGAGGCCTGTTGAGAAATTATCCCAAATAGAGCAATACTTTCTCTCCTTTGGACTCTGTGCTTCTTCCCTTAATGTTATTTAGTCATGTGGCATAATGATTGATCCTGGTACAAAGCAGGCTCTCAATAATATGCTGTAAAACTAAGTGATGTACGAGTGAATGAAAGACAGAGGGAAACACAGGTGAATATCTGGGGGCCGTCTGAGTCACTGTAAATCTACAGGTTTCCTTAGGACAAGGCTTGTGGCTTTTGCTGCCCTTTGTGGCCACCAGAGAGCTTTATGGGTACATGATCAGTACCCTGCTTAGACACCTGTGGGGCTCAGTCAATATGTAGTGAACACATCAATTTCTTGGTTTCTATCCTTCCTGGGTTCATAGTTGCTATAGCAAAACAGCACTAAAGGAAAACCAACATCTTTGTGTGCCAGTAAATAATGATGTAAGCATGACACTGAGGCTCAGCCAGCCCCCTGACTCTCTGGGCTGCCTTTAACTTTGTCTCTGATTTGTGTAGTCTGTGGACCTCTGCCTGAAAAATCAGGTCTTTCCAAAGTATGAAGCTGCGCCATTCAAACTGCAAGACCTACCCTAATCTTCCCTCATCAAATACCTTTAAACCTCTCTCTTATCTCTCTGGACTTTCCCACTTAACTCAGTTCAAGGGAGCCAGTACCAAGCACTGCTTCAGTATTTGATGATGAGCTGGGTGTCATGCGTAGTACAGACTCAGTCTCTGCTCTGTAAAATTTTCTCACCTAGTTTGGGGATGAAGGACACCAAGTTAACAACTGGGGAACAGTTCACAGGCACTATGATAAAGAGCTACAGTATGCTTCAGAGTTCAGAGAAAGGACAAATAGTAACAAAGTAGAGTAAAACTTTTCTTTAGCTTTTTAACCCTCAAAAACCTTCTCCTGGTGGCTCCAGTGGAGGTAAATATTAGTGTTTGCTTCATGCAAGAAGATTCTTAAACCTAATGACATCTTGTCACACAACATAAATTATCATTCTCCATGGAAACTGTAATATCAGGGTGTTTGTTGGGGTGAGAGAAGCTTAATTTCAATCAGTGCCCAAAAGAGGGACAATGACATTTTACACACTTTCAATGTCCTTCCAAATATCCCCTTTTAAAAGAAAAATGAATTCAGATGCTTTCCTATGAATATATGTCTCTCACTGGATTATAAGCACTTTGAGTGCAGGGACAACTATTTCTTATTACATTTTCTTCTAAATGCTTATTCTCAAGGATGTGACAGAGGCACTCAACAGTATTTGTTGATATATATATACATATATATATATAT
>NW_017731495.1:2377408-2397133 GCF_001890085.2 Hipposideros armiger | reverse complement strand
TGTGTATATATATATATATATCCAGATATATACATATATCTCCAGAAAAATTGAGCAACTATCTTAGCGATTATCAAAGAAATAACAATTCCTCAAATCTCTCAACTCTCCTTCCTGACTCTGTTTGTCATTCCTCTTGTTCTGACCTCACTGAAATGCCCCCATTGGTTTAGGTATCTCCATTATTTAGAGACTCAACCATTTGTGTAAGTACCTACTTCCCATTGCCCTTTCATTAAAGACAACAGTTCTTGGACTAACGATCCATGAAATACCTAACATCCCATTATAGATGCATTTCAGATTCTTCATAGTACAGCAAGGTCCCCATAAGCAAAGGACACTCATAGATACCAGATATGGTACACGGCCTCCATTCTGTACTGTTTTGCCTCAACAATTTTCTTACTCCGTTCCTCAACTTTTTCTGATTTTAGCTACTTCGTTTTCCTCTCTTATCCTTTTTTTATTCCATATTCTAGAGTGGTGGAGAGAGCAGGGCCTGGAATCCGTTTGGTTTTGCATCTTGACTCTGCCATATGAACACAGAGTTGTTTAACTTGTCTATTCCTCTCTCACAGGGTTGGTCTGAGTAGTAAATGAGATCTGGTATATGTGATTCCACACCTCATGTGACTTGGGCTTTCTCCCTTGCTTCAGATACATAGCTGTTCTGTTGTCTGCTGGTTTGAAGCAGACCCATTTAATCCTGCCCTGCCCTTGGACACTTCCCTGATATAACTGATATTCCCTCAGCCTGTTCTTTTCCTCCCCCGCCTGGTAAAGTGGGGAAGTCTGTACCCAAGGTCATAAAGGTTAATAGTCCTTGAGGAGTGTTTCAGACATCTGGTGAGCGCGCGCGCGCGGCGCGCGCACGCGCACACACACACACACACACACACACACACACACACACACACACTACTTGTTTTTATAACTTCTAGTTACAGCACTTTTATCCTTTCTTTTCCCAAATAATAATAATAATAAATGTCTTTGTAACTAACTATGAAAGTTGTATGATTTCTAACCTAAAGAAATATTAGGAATGCTTCAGCAAAAGCTAAAAAATAGACATATTGTTCCTTTAGTTCTCTTTATTCTTTAGATGATACTGGTTTTTTTATTTCCATGCCAATATTTGAGGGCAGTCAAAATTGTGGCCAGTCCCAGATTCTCCCCACAGCGTGAAGCTTGGTAGTAGTTAACATCGCCACCTCTTCCCAACTTGACAGCACTTGACAAATTTAATTCTTAGACCACTAAAAAAGTAACCACATACCATTTTAAGTCGTGACTTCACAGTCTGGAGAAATTATGAAATGATCACAAAGAAAAACATTTTGGGGAGTTGAGGGATCAGAAACTATAAATACAGGGGACCCTCTTAAGCTTCATTCAGGCTCTGAGTTCCTGGCAAGGCTTAAGTCTGGGCGCTGGGGCTAGGCCTTCACAGTCATATGGGGAAGGTAAGAAGAGAGAGGAGTTTGATGAGATGCTGACAGTCTGCCAAAATGGACTCCAGCTTTGCTGATGCAACTGTCCGGGGTAGGGCAATTGTCCTTTTAGTTAAAAGTAATAAATATATTTTTGTTTAAAGGGCAGGTGATTGGGATTGCTATTTCTTCCCGTGGCAAGCCCATAATGAAAACCAATGTGGCCTGAATGGGAGGAAATAATCAAATACCATGATGAGGTCCTAATCGTTTAGGAGCAGAGCTCCCATGATGGAGAAACTCGGGTAGTAGCTGTGAATGGTGACCCACTGCAACTAAGTGGCAGAGACAGGATTCAAATCCAGGGCTGTGAGAACCTAGACACTGCGCTCTTACTACTTACTATTCTACATGGCCTCGTTCTGCAATTGATTTCAATGTCGAGAGTGACCTCAATCAACTTCCAATCCAACCATTTCATTTTAAAGAGAGGGCAGTGTGGGCTAAGAAATACCCATTTACTTGAATGAAAAAATCTTACCTTGTAAACATCTGGGGAAGGGTATGTGGATCCAACAACCTTAATTAAGAGGGAGCTTGCAGGTGACCCCTCTGCCTTGGTAGTGGTGTTTCCATATTTAATTTCCTATGGCTTTTTCATGGATGCCTGGTCCCTTCAAATGGATTTGATCTTGTGCATATGTAATGTGAGCATTATTATTTTTTTAATGCTTTTAATATGCTCTTCTACGTTGCTTTTCAGTGTATATGACTTTCTCTCCAGTAAGCTCAAGAGCAACATCTATTACATATTGCATCAGTAATGAAAAGAAAGATAATATTCAGTTTCTGACATTTCTTTCAATGAGGGTTTTTCAAACTTCAGCAATAGAATGGTCTTCATGCTTGAGTTTGTTGAGAGAAACTAATACATTAAATATCTTTATCCTCACATTTCCCCCATCTTGCTGTTTAATATATTAAGAGCCCAGACAGATAGGCATGATTGTGTGTAGTGTTTTATAGATATCCTGAATATACAAGAAGAACAAGGTAGAAATACTCATATCAGCTAGAGGGATATGGGGAGAATGAAGGGAGAAAGAAGTAAAATCCACAGATGGTCAGCTGGATGTCCCACTCGCCTTCCTTTAGAATAAAATATCAAAGAAGGGAACAATGTTAGACAGATAGTAGGGAAGGCTGAAGCCTGACAGATTTCTGCTCCCTTCTCTACTTAGGGTGCTGGAATGTGATTTCCTTATAGGTTGTCTACCCCACTTGAAACAGCATCACATTATGGCTAAGCAGAGGGAAAGCCTGCGTGTTGCCCTCTCAAACAGTCCTTATTCCCCATGAAGCTTCCTTAGGACCTAGAATTTCCCACATGCCCCTGATATAGGAGGTGGAGGCCACTTGAGGTTTAATCTGGGGAGTTTTCCAGGGGGATTCCTGGCATAAAGAAAGTGTGGTTCTGTAGTTGAGCACTTCATGGGTGTTACAGCTGGTCCTCTATGGAGTCTGCAGCATCATTTGTGGTCAAGTCAGTGAAAAAGATACCATACCTTAACCTGTGGAAGGAGAACAGATCATGAGTTTCATCACTTTTAAACTTTGGCAGCAAATGTCAGCAGGACACTCAAGAATGAGACCAGTCAGTGGCCATCAGTCCAGGGAGCAATCCATACCATGCACTGTACGGTAGATACGGGCAAGAATCCAGAAGGTACCACATGCACGCGAGGTCCTTGTCTCTCTCTGCTCCTTTTGCCATGAAGTTACAGAGACCACATACCCTTTAAAACCCAGACACTCTCTTGGAGAGGGGTTGAATTGGGGAGGAAGAATCTGAAAGGCTAAGAATTTCATCCCAAAGGGAATGATCATTTATTTAAAGGGAAAGTTTTTATTAGAACCAGCAAAGTTTTTCTACAAAGATCTAGATAGCAAACGTTTTAGACTTTCTGAGCTATATGCACTCTGCTGCAATGAATCACCTCTGCCCTTATAGCATGGAAGCAGCCATAAACAATATGTAAATGAGTGAGTATGGCCGTGTTCCAACAAAACTTTATTTACACAAATAGATGGTGGGTTTACAGAGCCCTCTTTGCCAAGTTCTACTTTATATCATTGAATTAGACTAAGTTTCTTGAATTCAACTAAAGGTAATTTTCTCCTAGCACCCAAAAGGGTAGGCGCTTTGGAGAAAGATGAAATTGAATGTAGAAAAATTTGGCATTTTCTTTACATACCTTTGTGAAATATGAATAAAATTGGGGTTCCTCTCATGTAGAAACGGGAGAGACGACTTTAGTGTAAAGAGGAATGATTCATTTTTCCCTTTTTCAAAGCCTTGTGATTACTGGGAGTGTCGGGGTCTGTGAGAAGCCAGCAAGGTCAGCTCAGAGTGGTGATGGAATTGGGAAGAGGAAGGGCAGCTGACCACAAAGAACAGAGCAGAAATTCCACATCTCCTGGTCTCTTTGCCAGGAGCCCTGGAGACAAAGGAAAGGGAGACCTGGCAAAGGCAATCACTTTTAACAACAGTTATAATTATGATGATGAAAGTGATAAAAATAATGCCTACCACTACCATACCAGTCAGGATGACGTAGGTTACGTTGAGGTGACAAACTCGTCTCAATGGCTTAAAGCAAAAATGGTTTATTTCTTATTCACTCTCCATATCTGTCAAAGAGTCAGCTAAGGGCTCTCCTCCACATTGCCCTTAAATTCATTCCAGGACTCTGGCATTGGATGGGCCACTATTTGGGGTATCATTAGTTGCAGTGGTGCACCAAAAGTGGTGAAGTATAAATTGACCTCCACTGAAAGTGATACACATCACTCCTGCTCACACTTCATTGGCCAAAACCAATTATATGACTAATCCTGACTTTAGTGGTGGGGTGGGGAGGAACT
Organism: Hipposideros armiger; assembly: GCF_001890085.2. Taxonomy (NCBI): domain Eukaryota; kingdom Metazoa; phylum Chordata; class Mammalia; order Chiroptera; family Hipposideridae; genus Hipposideros; species Hipposideros armiger. The sequence continues at coordinate 2,392,772 of NW_017731495.1, read as the reverse complement.
ATGGTTCTTCTATAGGGAGGAAAAATTATTACTAATGAAAAGTAATTTACTATACCTCCACTAGTGGTAACATACTGAGCATTCTGCTAAGTGAAACCTACTTTTATCCTTACTCAAAACCCTGCAAGATAGATATTATCAACCTTTTACTGAGGGGAAAATTGAGGATCTTGGGAATTAAGTAACTTATTTCATCCAACCAGTAGATAGTAAAGATTAAACCCAGGTAGGTCTGATTCCATAGCTTACTATACTCCTAAGTACTATAGTATTTTGCCCTGATCATTTATGGTATCTAGATTAGGGATCGCAGACTCAAGTGTGTTCAGGGGCCATCCAGTTCATATGCATTTGTGAAGTGGTTTGGATAGAATACAATCTTGAGTGGGGCTGTGGCAAATTGGAGAGCCTATGCTATGTCTGAAGGAGGGAGTTTAATTCATCTTAAACTGATTGTTGCTTTGTAAAAATATGCCCATATATGTCATATCTCCAGAGTCTTAAAAATGTCTTCAGAAATCTGGATTTTTAATATGTAACTTCCTGATTTCAACATGTTAAAGACAATGCAAGATTTTTTTTTTTAATTATGGGCTAAATAAAATGGATCTGTGGGCCGAACATGCCCCACAGGCCGTTTACAGCCTCTTAACTGGGTCTTCTGGTGGAGTCTCACCTGTTAGCTGGGGAAACACTAAACAGAAATAATCTACTCGGGCCCAAGTATGTGTGATCTCTGTTAAGCGGCAGAACCAGTGCAGCATGGCAAAGGCTGAATACAGAACTCAAATGACTGTCATCAAGATGCGCAAGTGTGTGTATCTGTTGGGGACCAGATTCTGCATCTGCATTTCATTTGAGCCAATTCAAATGTTTAAATAGCCATGGAGCAATTTCCATTTGCAAGCTGCTGCCGTGTCACACACACTAATTCCTTCTTTCTCTGGCCAGTGTAGAGCGGTCATCATGCACTGGGGAACTTTCCTAAGGACGGGGTGGTTCTGGGCTCTGCAGTTTAGTTTGTGCTGCTCCCCCAGGTTTGGGGTTTGACCTGTGTTCATTACAGCAGAACAATGGAAGGGCCATTCCCAGTGGCAAGGAAAGCTAGTCACGTGGCTTCTGGTATGAACAATCAGGACCGAGCTGGTGGAAACTTGGGTGGCGATGGCTCCTCCTGAAAAGGTGATAACTGTAGTGTCTGAAGGAATTAGGAAAGATTCTAACCTGGGATTTCCTACCTGCAGATTCAAGTATATTTTTCTTGCAGGGAGATCTATCGCTTTTATCGAATTCTCAAATAGATCTTGAACCCCCAAAATACTCACTATCAAACTTTTAAAGTTGGAAACTCATCAAGAGGGCTATGGAAATACCTTCCCCCATCCGAGACTATCTTCCTTAAAAAAGCATTCAAGACAGGAAGGTTTACTGACTCCTAAACATAAGCCATAGTTTCCTGTTGCTTTTCTTCCCCTGTATGCTCTTCCTGCCAATTACCCTCCTTAAAAAAAAGAAAAGGAAAGGGAAGAAAGAAAAGAAAAAGAAAAAAAGAAACAAAACTAATCTATAAAGCATTTCCCATGTAAGGCATTTCCCAATCTCATTGCAGGATATTTTTAATTCCTCTGAGCTCTGAGAACCTTTTCTTTGTAGCTCTCTGTGGCATTATTCTGCATCCTATAATTGGTGTGTGTGTGTGTGTGTGTGTGTGTGTGTGTGTGTGCGCACATGCATATTACATCATTTCTTTAGACTAGTAAGCTCCATGAGGGTAGCAAGAATGTCTTCTTCATTTGGAAATCACAGGTGGTTGCTAGTACAGTAGGTATTCAATTCAGTATTTGCTAACTTGAACTGAATTTTGCAATCTGGTTGGATCCGTAAGTCAGTTGGTCTAGGTTCTTGGCCTACAAAAAAGAGAATGACGAGTAATAATGAAAAGGAGAATGACTGAGTCAATTGGGAGTTTGTGTGCTCCTAGGGTTTCCTTGAAGAGCCCCTGGCAAGAAGAGTGCATACCTTTGTGCATAATCTTTTGCAAATTACTGGCTATAAAGGCACCAGCTGGTAAAGGAAATAGTGATCTTTCATGCTGGTAGAATCATCTTGCCCTGTAAGTTTGTGGAAACCCTCACCTTACGTCCTCATACCTAAGCTCTTCTAGCTCTAGATTCAATCTTGCTCTAGCCTCCCTGACCCTGACACTCTGAGTTTAATATAATAGTACCAGTGGAATAAAAGAACACAAATGAGTTATCAGCACGTGCTGTCTTCTTGCCTCTGTTACCCAAGTGGCATAAGACCTCCCTCATTGAGAGACCCCATGGCTCCTATTTTGTAGTTTCTACTCACCATATTGGCTCAGTCTTTATTCTCACTTAGTCTGTATTCTGATATTTCCTTTGATAGAATGATCATGAACTTTGATGTTAAGCAAACTTGATTTTGAATTTCAATGTCGTCACCTACTTGCTCCATAAACTTGGTTGCTGAAATCCTCATTTAATAAATAATATCTATTTTTCAGGTTAGTCATATAGATTCAATGAAATAATGATGTAAATGGCACAAATAAGCACTCAATGAAAGGTAGTTATTATCATTAATACTCTGTCCTGTAACCCAGTCCCCTTTCAGTACAGAAGCACAGCCTGAACTGAGGTCCTTGTTTATATCTTGTTGTATAAAACATCTTTTCCGGGATTAGTGTTTTGCTGTATGACTTCCCAGTGGCAACTATGCCCTGTAATCTCTTCTGCTATGCTCAAACTGCCAGAATCAAAGGGTTTACTGGTACCTGACTTACTAACCAAACCCAGCATTCTTTCCCACTGAGTTCAGACTTTACTTCAGAATCCTTAGCACAATGCTCCAGCAGCCATGACCAATCAACCAACACGTACATTTCTGACTCCCAGATCTCTGCCTTTACATCCTGCCATTCCCCTGAGTTCCAGACATATATCCACTCAGCTACATGACCTCTCCTGTTAGGTTCAACACACTTCTTACACTTAATGCTTCTGATAAAAAAAGCCTTGATTTCCATCTTCAAAAAATCTTCACCACTCTTGCCCATCTCAGAAATGGGGCCATGATTTCTTCAGTTTGTTTAGCACCCCCTCCTAGAAAAAACACCTTTGAATCATCCCTTTGGTTCACATCCAATATATCAACAAGTCCGGTTGGTTCCTCCTCTGACCACTTCTTATCCCTTAAACTGTCACTTCCTAGTCCTTGACAATATCATGTCCTTCCTAGATTATCACAAACTCTTCTCTGTACTGTATCTCTCCCTCATCCTACTCTAGCTATCCTCAGTCTATTCCTCATGAAGCAGTCAGAGCGATGTTCTAAAATGTAATTCAGATCACCTAACTCACCTCTTCAAAGCCCTCCCAAAGCTTCCCAGCTCATTATAAAAGATTCAAAATTCTTACCATGTTCCCTAAAATGACACGTTGTTGGTCTGTACCTAACCCCTAACCTCATCACCTACCACTCTTTCCCTGGCCTGCTCTGCTCAGTCGTACAATGATTGTCTTTCGGTTTTTTAAACTCTCCAAGCTTATTCCATCCTTAGGGCTCTTCGTCTGCCTGAACATCTCTGCTTAGTTGTCACTCAGTTGTCACAAAGAGCCCATCTTTAATTATGTTACTGACTTGACCTGAATTATCCTATACCGTCTCACTCAGCATTGTTTTCTTCACAGCATTTATTACCACACACATTTTTCTTTTAGTCAGTTTTTCTTTTATGTCTCCTGTTAGTAGAATATAAGGTCCATGAGGAACAAGACCTTGTCATTTTTGCTGCTGTAACTTTAACACCTAGAACGGAATCTATTATACATAGTAGCTCCCCAACCAACATTGATTCTGTAAGTAACTGAATGACTTTTACCCATCAGTTATCCTTGTTTTAGAATTTATCAACACTATCACTTGTAACTAGGGCTCTGCTCTTTTCCAGCTACCTGTCTATCCATCCACCCAACAAATATTTATCAGGGACTATTTTTGCCTGGTTGACAGTCTGATTGGAGAAAAGGAATCTATTACAAAGTACCATGGCAGGACCATCCAGGCTTTCACTTGGTGTAGACTGATGTTTCCATGTCTCTATAAGACCTCCTTATTCTTTAGTCTCTTCCTTTCATGATCATCAACAAATAGGCTCCCTCTCAACTCTTGTAAGTCCTGCAAGATTTTAAGTCTTAAGGGGGCAAGTCTGGATAATCATCAGATTGCTCCTGGTCTTAGGGAAAGATGTCCTGAGAATGGGGTACCAAGATTTACTTCTGCAATTGGTTGGAATCCAAGGATTCTTTCTAGCCAAGGAAAATATCAACCAGACATGCAAGGGGCACCATTAAGGGATAAGATCGAAGCACCTGGTTCTGGCCTGACAAATCAATTGGGTTGGCATAAGGCCAAGATGGACATGGTACAGCCATGTTAACCTGTCACATTAACCTGGACATGGTACAGTCACGTTAACCTGCCTACTCATCTTATAAATGTTGTGCATAGAAAAGTTTTTTTTTTCTTCATGTTATTGGATCATGCTATGTACTGGCTCAATTTCCTGGGTCCCTTAATTTGACCACCTTTTCATTGAGGATAATATTAAAATGTCTCTCTTGTACTTGCTTTGCAATCTCCACTCTTTCTCAGTATTGAAAGCATCCTGGAGTTACAATTAGGCTGTGTCTGTTGCTTGTTAGTATAATAACTGCCATATGCCCTAAGGTTTGTAAAGGGAGGAATAAAGCCCTCGGAGATGGAGATTTTCAGCCTTGGCTCTCAGTGCAAACAGAAAGGTGTTCTAATTTTATAAGAACCGTGAATGATGTAAGGGAGTTGGCCACATCATCTCTGATTTCAGGGAGCCAGCCCAGTGCCTAATACAGAGTCAGTGTGTAGCTGATGTATGATGAATGAGATCTCTCCAAACTTTCAACAACTGGCCAGCCCTGGAACCCACTTAAGACTAACCTATCTTCCTTCTCTATGCTGAACCAATCCCTTTTAATTTTTTTACAAATAAATTAAGATAAGAGGAAGGATTCCCAAAAGGCCTTTTGGATGGTTTCTTCTGCCCTTAGATTCCAGGGATAGAATGATAAGAAGAAGCCTGGGCAGGAAAGCAGAGGACCTTGTTTCCTCTTCAGCGTGGGCCAACAGCTGGGTATGCTAACTAGCGTACATTGTTTTGTCTCTCCGGGCTTAAGCTTCTTTATTTGTAAAATGAGGGGCTCAAATTAGATTTCTTCCATGAGCTCTTCCATGTTTTGCGTTCTGTGAGTCTATTTCGGAGACACCCCCAACCTTATGTCTAAGCATGCTACGTGAGAGTATATTATGGGGAGCTCATTGCATTTCAGGTGTTTTTTTTTTTCATATTGAAGTAAATTCCTCATTTGTCTTTGTCTCTGCCTCATACCTCCTACAACTTTATTTTAGGTTGCAGAATTTACTGCCAGTATTTTATTTTATTTTACTGTATTTTATTTTATTCTGTTATTCTATTCTATTTTATTCTTCTTGACCTAAGTAGTAAAAGGGTTACTATGACAACAGGGTAATTTTCCTGGATGGTCATATTCAATTTGCTTAAGTAGATATTAGGATTGCAACATGTTTCATTAGCTCCAAGACCCTTGGGATGTAACACTGAAGTGCTAGGCAGACCAGAGCTTCAGGTTAAGCCCATTGAAACCTGAGTCTATTGACTGTGTAGAGATGACATTTTCTTTACGGGGCTTGTGTCTTAGTTGCTTAGACTTGGTAAGTACCAAATGTAATTACTAAAGGAAATTGTAAGAAGATCTGCTACTTTAGCTAACAAAAAAAGAAATGGAAAAAAATAACTTTAAGTACAGTGCTGGATAGCATAAATCAGAAAGTAAATAGCCAAGATATTAAAAAATATGTTTTGTATCTGTTTATTTTCTTTTTATATGAAAAGAGGAAAATAGACCTTTATCTAAATTAAAGCTTAGATTCCCAAAGGCAGTATGTTAAACAGATGGAAATTATATGCAATTACTGTCCAACAGTAAGGAAATAAAATAAATTTAGTCATTTGGGTAAAATGCTAATTCTAATAATAATAATAATAATAATAATAATAATAATAATACAGGTATACGTTAACATTTATTATCATAGCTGTAGCAGCAAATGTTTTTTGAGTGTTTTCAATATGCCAGACATTGTGCTTATGACAACCATATGGAATATGTATTATTATTCCAATCTTACAGATAAGAGAAATGGAGGTTTAGGGAGGTAAATCACCTGCCTAAAGTTATGGCTGTTAAGTAGGCAAACTGAGTAGTAAATCTGGGATTATCTGCCCTCACCTCTTGCTCTTAGCCCTGTGTAGTACATAATATCCTAAACATACCTGTAACCGCCCAGACTACTGATGATGGTGAAGTGAAAAACTGGAGAAGGTTTGAAGGTGCCTTCTCCAAGGGCTGTGTGTTAAGTGTGTGTGTGTGTCGGCACTAATTTGAAAATGACAGGTTAGATAGGCAGGTGTCAGCGCTGTATCTCAACCCCAGGATGATTTTATGGGACACACTGGAGTATTTCTGGAGAGAGGCTAGCCATGTGCCACAGACTCATGAAGTGTCTTTCACAATTAAAGAGAGCTCTGCAGGCCACCTACTGTAAGAACCCTGGAAAATAGAACATAAGCACAAGTGCATTCTCACATATACACATTTTCTACTCAATGCAAGGATTGTGCTTAGACACTGAGATGATTACACGGACCTAGAATGCATTTTTTTCCAGGCTGAAACTCTAGATTCTGTATTTATAGCAAATGTTAAAGGTCAGAAAGCAGAACTGCATGCACGGTTCGGAGGGGACCCTCCTAACATGGTCGGCCAGGTTGGGGCGATGACATCTTCTGTCTTTGTATCAGGGCGGAGACGCCATGGTGGTGCATAACAACACGGAATCAAGTCAGGCGGAGTTGTGTCTGTACCGCGTAATAGCTGCAGCACGTTAGGAGGATGATTCAACTCTGATTCTCAATTCTTTCCACCGCGAAACAGGGATGATTTCTCACATGGCAGCAAAGCAGGGTCTGGCGCATTGGTGGGGTACAGTCGCATGAAATCCACCTGCATAAAGACCTGAAGCATGTCCTTGGAGAGCCACTAAGGGAGGGGACAGGTGTTGACCCCTTAGTGTGCTGGACGTTGTGATGGCCTTGGCAGAGCCACACCACTCCTCTCCTATTACATGGTTAGCATGCAGATTGGGTGGGCCCTAATTAACACAAAACAATCAGCATTCTCCAATCCCCTTTTGCACAGCAATTATGTCAATAACCACAGATCAAAACCATTGAACGCAAGCCATCTCCCTGACCAGGTTAGTCAGAACATGGGGTTATTTTATCTGTGCTTGGAGAAAGGGTAGGACCCCTCTCTTACTTTGACTGGTGTGATGTGCAGTTGTAATGTCTGGAGCTGCTATAATCACAAGGGAAGACATTTGGACACAGCTCTCATATGCAGGGGACAGAGACCAGTGAATTGTAAGAAAATAGAGCCAGAGCTCTGATCAAACCATTCCTAAACCCCATATTAACTTATCTCACTTAAATGTTTCAATAAACCCCTCTGTTGCTTAAATATGGTTGATTTGGATTTTGAATTTGTTACTACTTACAGCTGAAAGCATGCTAAGATAGACCCACTTACAATTCTTTAACTGCCAGAGGGTGGGAGTGATTATGAATTTACAGTGAGCCTGGGTCTTGAACTCGTTCCTGGCAAAAGCATAAACCACTTCATCCCCTCTCCCCAACCATTTTTCTACCCTCCCCAACCACCCCTCCAAACTTTGGACACATATTTGATGCCTAGGCTGAGATAACTTTGTAATTAGAAGTAAAAATGTTACTATGCTCTGGGACACGTTAGGTTCAAGCTGCATTGCTTTCAGGCCCCCTATGGACATTAACACAAAAGAAGGGGCTAGACCTTCTACTTTTCCCACAGATCCCCAAACAGCTTGGACACAGGGGAGGCAGCAATGCATTGGTGTGCAGCACACAGTGGCTATTTCCCTCTAGCAGGTTATCTGTGGCATCTTGCTACTAAGTTTAAAGAAACAATATGTATGTTCAGAGTTAAGTGTAGCCAGTACAGTATTGAAACAGGCCTATGGAGTTCAAACTATCAGGTTTTACCTCCTTTTGACTTGACCATCTATTAAGCTATGGGATGGGAGCCAGGAGAATACGAAGAAAAGCATGAGAAAGAATATATGATTCTAGGAGCCAAAATGGATCGGGAAACTGGTGAGCAGGAGAAGAAACCCTTTTGGCTCTGCCTTATGCTCATCTTGGTGGCTCTTTTTTTTTTTTTTTTTAAGATTTTTCATGGGGAATTGGGGGGATGGGAACAGTGCTGGGGAATTGGGGGAAGGGGAACAGACAAGTTGCTGTCGTTTTGTTCTTCAATCTAGTTGTGGAGGGTGTTGCTTCACTGGCCCAAGTTGGCACCATCATTGCACTCTTCTCTGGTGAGGCAGATCAGTCGCCGGCTTCTGGACGGCCGCTCACTGCGGCTGCTGGCCACACACGGTAGCCCATGGCAATCCACTGCCACAGGGGCTGCAGCCTACGCCGTCGCCGGCGACTCACGGCAGCCCAGCTCCAGGTTGAGCTGTTGTTCAGCATCTTAGCTGTGGAGGGCAGTGTCACTGGCCCTCATATGTGGGATCCGAACCGGGGCCCTCTGGCATCCCAAGCGAGTTCTTAACCATCGCGCCACTCGGCCGGCCCCTTGGTGGCTCTTTTAATTTTACATATTTAATTCACAAGTCTTCTTTTCTGTATTTGGATCATACGTTAGTAAAGGCAATACTAACTTATTTAATAAATAAGCCCTAAAATTTCAGTGACCTAGCAAAATAGAAGTTAACTATTATACTCATGTAATAAACCAAGACTGGTGATCCTGGTCTGTGTTGCTGGTTTTTCTCCATGTGAGATGCAGAGACTCAGCCTTCTTCCATCTCATGCTCTGCTATCCTCTAAAACAGTGGTTGGCAAATTATGTCTGGTAGGCTATATGTGGCCCTTTACTTGTTTTTGTGAATAAAGTTTTATTGGAACACAGCTTCAAATGTTTATTTATGTGTTGTTCCTGGCTGCTTTTGCACTGCAAAGGTAGAGTGGAGTTTTTGTAATGGAGATCATGTAGCAATGAAGCATAAAATATTGACTATCTATCCTTTTACAGAGAGCTTGCCAGCCTTTTCTCTAGAGCCCATTTGTCATCTGCATTGAACAAGCAGGAATAAAAGAGCATGGAGGAATTATAATCACTTCTTTAAAGCCTTGGGATCAGAGAAGACATACATTTCTTCTACTTTCATTTCATTGGTAAAAAACTGGCTACATGGCCACAGTAGATGCAAAGGGTGCTGGGAAATGTAGTTACTGGCTAAGAAGCCTCTTCTCAGCAACAACTTGACATTATGAAGAGTGAAGCCACATTTGGTAGACAATTATCTCTCTCTGCTACAAAGCATCTAATCATAGGTTTGAAAGGGACCATATAATTTAATTAATTAATTTCTATTAATCAATTGTGGTTTATGTTTTAGATAATGTGTTGGGTTCTTAAAAGAGAGAGATGAGTAAGACTCAGTCAAATAATGAAACCACCCTATATAGATTTATTTCATTCTTGTTATGGGGAATTCAAATTTAAGACAGTTGTCTAGAATAAGTGTGGCAGAAACAATGGACTAGTAGGGGAGGGGAGTGTGGGTTCCATCTGATCTTGGGTCAATACTTCCGTAGATATCAGCTGGTGGCTGTTCGTAGGTGGGTGGGGAGAGTGGAGAATGAGTTTGATCAGGTTAACAGACTTGGAGCAGATGCTGTGAGGATTGGAGTTCAGTGGGCATTGGGCATGGAGAGCCAGGTTACGTGGATTGTGCCATGAGACTGAACGAGGAACTGTGCTGGCCACAAGGGAAGCCTGGCCTGTCGGCAGTGAAGTTAGCTTCAGCTGGTGAGTTGAGGAGGCAAGAGAGGCTTGCCTACGGTGACTTTGTAATTTACCTTTCATGCTTTTTCCTCCATTCCATACTAGTCTTCCTTTCTTGGATTACATTCCATTAACGGTCTACTTTTTGCTTGGCAGTGGGGATACTCAGATGAATATGAAATCATTTTTGCCCTTGAGGAACACATGATTTAGTAGAGGAGATAAACACAAAAATAGATCATTTCAATAAAATATGATAAGTCTGCTGAGGATGTCATGGCCAGGTGTCTAATCCCACATGGGAGAGTAGTTTGGGGTGTTAAGAATTACTTTCTAGTTGTGATGATACCTGAGTCAGGTGTTGATACATAAGTAGGGTTAGGGAGAGGGAAAAGAAAGGGTAAGGGGAGAGGGTTGCCCAGGGAGACAGACTATCATAGGAAAACCCAAAGAGGCCTCAAGTAACACATTGATGGGGAGGAAATGAAAGTTTCTGAAATTGGTGAGACATAAAGTTCAAGAGGCAAAATATGCAGACATGAAGCAAGGGTCAGATTGCCGAAATCCATGTACTCATAGAACTCATTGAAGTCTTAGGAGTCTTATCATTTCATTGATGGGGAGACATTGAGATGTTTCGTCTCTGTATTGCCATTTTTTTATTAATGAGCCACAATTAGGGCATTCAGAATAAAGGCTGCTGACTTGTCATGAGAGCTGTAATGTAAGGAGATACATGAAAGATGCTGTATATTCCACTAAACATATAAGCCAAGATCAAAAACTCAGAGTCCCCAATAAGCCTCTGATCAATAGCAGCATCCTGACTTTGGCCATGGCTCAGCTAAGGAGTCAGGTGGGAGGGAGACCACTCCGCTGGTATTTTTTTCTTGAGATTATGAAAGATGGAATTATATTTTGTGTATGCTTCTAGCTTCTGTTTCAGTATTATGTATCCTAACTTTTACCTTCAAACCTGTTTCTCCCCATTGTTCTGGGCCTTGTTTTACCTTCAAAGGATTAAAAGGCAACATTTTCTTTGTGAAAGGGGGTGGAAATCCACGCTGGAGTTCTGGATGAGTCACGGCTTCTCCGTTTACCTTTAAGAATCATTTTGCTTTTTGGTTCAGCCTTGCTGGATGATGAAAGGCCCTTTGAGCTTTTCGAGGAGAAGGGAGTCCTTTCCCTTTTTTAGCAAAGTCTCGTTTATATCAATGTTTTATTCTTGCGTTTTGCTCCTTCTTGCCACTCTTTCCATTCTTGATTGTCACGGCCTTTGGCTTCGGTAATAAATAAGGAATGAAAGGCAAAATAAAACATCCCGCCACGGTTGCTGACAATGAGAAGTCTGTGGGGACATTTTTCAGAAACCTCAGAAAAGAGGCTCCAGCGGTTTCTCAGCCCACAAGCTTCAGCTGCACTGGGAACAATTGGTCTCCTGCCTCCCTCGATAGGACAAGATGAGACACGGGCCTTGTTTTTCCTTTCTCTTCCAAACATCAAACTTGAGCAAACAATCTTGACTTAACCCACATGGAAAACTTGCAAACACAAACACATTCCTCCTCTCCTATTAGCGCTGGGATGAAAAGCAAACTTCAAATTAGTTAATGTTCGTGTTGTTAAATGGTTCCCTATTGACTGGGAGGACGTAGGTGGGGAAGCCGGCTTGGAGAGGGGCTTTTACTGTCAGGCCAACAGCAGCAGAATGAAAGCCAAAATCACTCAAATTGCAAGAGAAAGTTTTAAAAACAAAAAGGCATAAAGAAATCACGTAGGTGGTACAGATCCTTGCCTGGGTCGTATGCTACAGTTCCCACTCCACACTGCGCATCTAAGTGGCTTCGTGAAAAAGGAAGGAAAACTTTTGGGACAGGACCGTGCTGCCCCTTGTTGGGGGGGTCCATGAATATTTATAGAGCAGCCCTTCAAAGGGTGCTTGGCGCCACCACACAGTTTTATGGTTGGGCAGATTGAAAATTAGTTCCAAGCGTACTCCTTAGTCCTCTGAAAAGGATGCCTGGGCTTCTAGCAATGATGCAGCCATGTCATTCCTGTTGGAAGACATGACCCTTCCATTCCATGGGCAGGAATGTCTGCATACAGTTGAGAAATGAACCAATTGGGAACTGAACAGTCCTTATAGCAAGAATCTTGGGAATGTGTTAGCTAAGTTTGGCTGGAGTTTAGTCATTTCATCCTCATTTCTGTAGTAAAGTAAGTATTTGAGGAAAATTCAGGATGAAACTAAATTGGTAATTAAAACAAAGCAGAAAAACAAAACAAAAAAAAAAACAAGAGGATGCAGCAAATGCTTTGAACAAGTTGGAAACTGCGTTCGAGGTCATAAGCAGAGGCAAACTTTGGTTTAGTGCAATAGCAGCAGCCGATAGAGTTTGATTTCATCCCAGACAGGCTCCTTCTCTAATGAATCACCACACTCACCCTAAAATATATATCACTATTAGATCATAGATATCATAGGGGTTTTAACTATGGGCCCAAACTGTGTCCATGGATGGACAACAGGTGTTATATAACTGGATATTTCAATTTGCTGAAATTCTAGGGAAATTTCATGTATGTGTCTGTGCACATAGGTGTGTACATGCATGCATGTGTTTGTACTTTCCTCACAGAGAAGAAACATTGCTTTCATCAGATTTCAAAGGGATTCATCAGTCCTAAATATTAGTAACCATTATTAAAGTGTTGGAGTAGAAAGAAAGACTTCAGAAATATCTGGTCCGGTATTTTTAACTCAAATTTTTGTGTTTATGAGATTCACCAGGGATGCTTGTTTAAATAAAGATTCCTGAACCGCACCTCTATCCAAACTGATTTAGTAGATCTTATGGGTAAGGCTTTGAGTTCTGCTTTGCAATAAGATCATGAGTCACACGCACAGACCAAAGATCATACTTGGAATGCCAAAATGAGTTTAAGAGATGGAGAAGTGTGATGGTCAAGTTCACAGGATGGTAGAAATCACCTCCCCTTCAAACCAGAGCAGCTCTGCCTTTTTCTGCTTCCCATACTGAGCTTCCACGGAAGATTTCATGTGAACAAAGGCAGAAAAAAACCGTGGAAGTCACTGACGTAATTCAACACCTTCAGGTTACAAAAGAGGAACCTAAGACCCAGAGAGATAAAGTAATTATGCCAAAGTCATGAGAGCTGTTAGTGGTAAGATCAAAACAAGAAATTAAATCTCCCAATTTCTTGTCCAGCCTTTTTCATCATGGCTGATTCTCCTTAATGCCACATGTTGGAATTAAAACGCCAGATACTTTTCAGCCTATTATCTAGGAAGGAAGGTAGGAAGTATTTAAACTTTCTTATCCAGCCAAATAAGGAACACTTCCTGCCTTGTAATGTTTAAATCAGAAGAGAATTGGGTGATCAGGGAGGCCTGGGTGAGGTGGCCCTGGGAGCTTTGAAGTTACAAAGGCAATTGAAGTGCATGTGACTGAAAACAGCTTCACCATTTTGTCCAGGGCCAGTCTAGCACCCAAGAGATATATTGCCTTCACGATGGTCCCAGGAAAATAATTGAGCACTAGACCACCCTGTGAGTTCATCTATTTATCTATACATACAAATCTTTTCTTTGGTTTGAGTATTATCTGGAAATTAATGGCTTCTAGGTGATTCTTCAAATTTGACTTCCGGGTTTCCAACAGGGTGTAAAATTTTAATTCAGTTTAATAGTGGGAAGGGGGGCACCCTTAGCATGCTTCATGGAATTTAAAATTGTATTCATTTAGGAAGGTGAACTTCAAAGCTCAGTGAAGGTACATCTGGGTGGTGACATAAATTAACTAGGCTAAAAGGAGTCGTAAAACCAGTCTGAAAATGTTTTCCAACCTCTCATGATTTCTGATGCTGCCGCATTCTGACTTATGAAAAGTTTCTTTTCTTTGTTCTCAGTTTCCATTTTGGGTTCTGGCCAGAATTGAGAACTATGAATTTCAAGGCTGGTTTACAAAACTATCAAATAACTGTTTTTAAAATAACTTCAGGAGCTGTTAAACATGAAACATGTAGTGAAGTGCCATTTATCCAGGATGTAAATAATCAACCCCGAAAAAAAAAATAATAATTATATTCTGTTCAGCTTTGTGCAATGACTATTGCCATCCAGAATCCTGACTTGAGGCCCTGCAGAACCCTGGTGTGTCTAACTCATCAAAGAAGGATTCCATTGTAATCAGTCATTGTTTTGTGCCAAGTACATGTTACCATATTGGATTGTGTCATGGAGGTCGCAGCGTGGAGGTCTCAGCATGGACAGGTCCCGCCAATTATGACATGTCAGAGTTTGTCCTAAGGCCTGCAGGGATGGGCCCACTGATGCTCTATTTTTATGAGCAAATAAGAAAGTAGTTGGAAAGAAAAGCCTAAACAGCACCATACCAGATGCTGAAGGATTTCACCCTGATGAGGGGGAGTTGGGTGTACAGGTCTGTGAGGTGAACGAGACTATTAAAGAAGACAGACTATTGGCTTTACCCTGGAGCAGCCATAGGAAGTTAGTCCCTTCTGGGGCAGTGCCAGGGGTTGAAAAGATGGGGTGATGTGCTGGATACCTGATGTTGATGGCCCCTCCAGGTTGATGTTCTACCCTTTCCTACCCTGCTCTGAACCCCGGAGCTGACCTTGGGCTCTCTTGTCCTCTGGATTCTGGTTGGGTTCGGATGGGGCATTAACAGGAGACCAATAGGAGGAGGCATAGAGAGGTGAAGGTTTCATCACTCTGGCTCCCTTCATGCCCTCAGGCTGGGTGTTCCCTTAAAGTAAAGGCCATAGCCCTGACAGTCGTACCTCTCCACCCTTCTCTCTCTTCTTTCCAGGTTGTCTCCTGGCTCCTTTACCTTCTTCCTTCAGGACTGGGGGTGATGATGGCAATCCTCTGTCACTTGCCTGGGGTAGTACATGTCCCATGTGGTGACATTAGAGGCTCTCCACAACTCTGACAAGAATCTTTTTATTAAAGTCACTTAATTTCCCCAATTTGAGTAGGTCATGTCTTTTCAGCTGTGACCTTGACTGACAGGTGTGTACTAATGAGTTGGTGAAATAAAGTTTATACTGTTAATAGTTTTATTTAGACACTGGGCCTCCTTACGGACAGGAGGACGCATTTTTTTGGAGATGTGTAGGCTCTGGCATTGACATTAGCGCATGATGTCTCTGGGCCCAGCCATCCTAGTTACCTGTTAGAAGTAGTTAGGGCACTGTCACTGTCCATCTACTTTGGTCTGTATAGAGAAAATGGTTTGCTCAAACTCAGGCACCTTAAACATAAATGGCAGGTCCCTTAGACAACAGCA
>NW_017731495.1:2369124-2371453 GCF_001890085.2 Hipposideros armiger | reverse complement strand
CCCTCAAACTTTCAAAGTAATTGCCAACCATCACATTTGTGAGAAGAATGAGTAAAAACCAACTCAGTGTAAATATGGCTCTTTTACATTTTCCTTAATCTTGTTGCTATTTCCCATTCTCTACTTACATTGAATAATAACTTATATCTTTTGTACTTCACATGTTAAACCTGAATTATTAACTCTTTCTGTATCTCATCTCATGTATTAGAGAGTTTCTCTTTAGCTTAATTCCACCCAGTTTAAAGCCCTTGTAATAAAGTACTTTATTTTTGAAAGCACCTGACCAGTAAACTACACACTTCCAAAAGGTACCATCTAAACCCAGTGAGTACCATTCAACAACAAACCAGCCAATTTTCTAATACCAGGCAATCATGTAAGGACTATCCAAACATAATAACAACATTTAATCTTAAGGGAGGGCTTAAGGGAATATTCACCTATTTTTGCTTTTTTCATACGAAGTTGCTGCTTTTCCATCTGAACTAAGACCAAGTCAGCATGATGGGTTAAGCTCCTCTAACTGAAAACAAACTGAACCCAGATGTGAACTGGGGAAGGGGGGCAATTTTGCTTTTGGTCTTGGCAGTGCGAAAGGGTCAATTTTTTTCAAAGCTTTACAGTAGCTACCAACTTTGGGTCAGGCTGTAAAGGTTTAAGCTTATGAACATTCTGTAGCAATTCTGATAACTACTTTGCCGTCAACTTTGCAATGGGGAAAAAACAAAACAAAACAACTTAAATGATTTCATTTTTTCCTTCTTTTTGTAAAGTACTTCCGGTATGTATGTTTGTACTACATAGATAGTCAATAGCGAGATTTCAGATCTTTCTGAGCTGGCTTAACTGAACATTTTTTAAATAGAAGCTTCATTGGTGAGCAATTCTGAAGCAGAGATAATTTAATGGGTCTTTTGATCTCTCTAATTTTGAAAGGTGTGAATAAAAATACCCCATGGAGAGAAACAGAATGGATGAAGCCAATGTTTGACATGGTAAAATATTAATGGCTGTAATGAGGTAAAACTCTTACCTCAGACCTAGTGGCTTAAATTTAGCAATTATTCACATCTAACTGGTGGGTTGAAATGCTGGAATGTTTGGACAAGATGGAGACATAGGTGAAAGTCTACGTGCATTGAGGAGAAAGAGAGACTTTAAGATCAATAAACAGCACTTAATTGAAACCACTAATGAGCTACACAGCATGCCTCAGAAATCACAAGTTTATTTTGCTTTTGTGAGAAGTTAGAGTAACTTGTGGCTGAGGCTGTCAACACGCTCCACCGCAGTCTTGTGGCAGCCTCTGGTTTTTCTAGTGCCTGAGAAGTGTAAAGTTCCAAGACAAGGGCAGAAGCCCTGTCATCTGAAGCATGCAGTTCTTCAGCTTTGTGACAGAAAACAACTTGAGATGTACTGTCTGAAGCACCAAGGATGTAACTTTATGAAAACCAATTTCTTGATACTTTTCCGTACTCCCAACACTCCCACATTTTAAAGAAAAAATATACCCTCTTGTAAAGCTGGTGCTTTGAAAATGTGGAACACAGAATTTCACTCTGATCCTTTCTCTTCTCTTTTGTGAATTGACGAATACACTTGAAAAGATTTTGTGTGTGTGTGTGTGTGTGTGTGTGTGTGTGTGTGTGTGTGTGTGTAGTGGGGGTTGGGGGTTGAGAGAAGAGGAAATAAAAAGGAATAGAGAATGTTTTCTTTTCTCTTTCTGGTTGGCACATAGTAAAGTCTTGAGTCTTCCTGGGGGGTTCCTTCATTTCTCTGACTCAAAGATTTCTCGTGAAATCGCCATAATTCTTAATTCTATACTTGGAACAATATGAGTGCCCTCTGGTGGACAAAATGTCATTTATAAGTTGTATGTATATGGACTGAACATGGCTGAGTATGGAGAAAATAAGTCTTATGTTTCTAAAGTCCTCACTGAACTTCTGAAAGCCCTGCAAAATTAGTTCCTGGTGTTCTAAGGTGGTGACAGCTATGAAAATAGTTACAGAAAATAAAATGAATGAAAAGGCAAGCTGGGGTGGCACTCCAGGTCCAGTGTACCAGCAAAATAGTGTCCTGGAACTGTACAGAATTTAGATCCTGAACAGGGAGCTCAAATGTCTAAGGGAAGGCTAATAACCTCATTTCCTGATCGTCAATGCAAAAGTGCTGTCATTAAGAATGAGACACGAATGAAACACTTGGGCATGGGCAAAGCCTCTACAGACATGTAACGGTTGGCATTTAGTGGTTTAAATTGTTGAAAGAGAGAGAGAGAGAGAGAGAGAGAGAGAGAGAGAGAGAGAGAGAGAGAGAGAGAGAG
>NW_017731495.1:2339658-2368854 GCF_001890085.2 Hipposideros armiger | reverse complement strand
AGGATAGCAATCTGATTTAAGATTCACTAAATTGACAAGGCCCTAGGATTATGGGCAGTGGTATGCTGATAAAGGTTTAACAACTGCTTCTCTAGATAAGAAAGCCCTGCTTAGTAACAGTTGCCAATTTCCATGGTGTAAATAATCTCACCATTGTTGATTTCAAGCAACCAACCCAATATCATTGAGCACCTAAAATGGGAAGAGATGCACACAATTGACTGTCACAAACTGGTACAAGGCAGCGCCAGCCTGCCCCTACCTAGGGGCTTTTGAATTATTTTTCCTGTAACTTTGACGTTTTGCAGCACAAATATGTTATTTTTGTATTAAGGAAAAAATTCAAAAGTTATCCTCTACTGAAGAAATTATTTATAATAAAAAGTGTCTTCATATTGACACATGATGTTCCATCTGACACCAATTCCACAATTTAATACTCTCTAAAGTGTTTCCAAGCTCACTGTGTCCCTGGAATCTTATAAAAACTCTGTAAATACATCTACATCCTAGCACTTGACAGAGGAAGATTATGAAAACCAGAGGGGTTGTAGCACTATGTGGAACAGGTCCTAAAAATTTTAGTTTTCTAGCTGTTAATCCAGCAGTTTCCCTGTTTTGCACAGATATTAAAAAGAGAATTTACAACAGAAATTGGTGAATTCTAATTGCATTCACAGTTCTCATTTGACAATGTTTACTGTTCCCTGCTTTGAACAGATAGGATTATCTACAACTATCTCTTCAAGAGACTTTTGACTTCACAAAGCAATTTACACCTAGCTAATGCTATGCTACCAGTGCTAGGCTCCACAATGATTACAAGAAAAGACCACCCCTCTCTAGCTCCCATGGGCCAGGGAAACAAGAGTAGAGTCTGATTACATTTCCTACCCCACCTTTCCCTTTGTCTCCATTCTTTTGTTGGTTCAACCAATGTGGATAGAGTCCCTGATGACTCATTTCTGCCAAAAATCCTCACATCCTTGGGCTTAAGAAACTCAAGTGCCTAGTTTGAGTATCTCCAAGAGCACCCCGAACCCTGAGCCATGTAAACATCAGCATCTTAGGACAGTGGAAAGAGAACAGACCTTGGAATCAAGACTATCGTTATCTCAGCACTGCTGCAGACACTTCTTTGTGTGACTTTCAGCAAGTCACTCAGTCTTTCCCATTCTCTGTTTCCTCTTCTGAAAATGACGGTGCCTGCCTCATAGAAAGTTGAGAACACTAAATAAAGTGGTATTGATTAAGTGCTTACTAAAATACCTGACATACTGTTAACATTTAAAAATGGGAGCTGTAGCAGTAGTTGTGATGATAATAATAATAATACGTAACTGAATATCTGGAAGTTCCTAGTAAGTTCTTAATTAGTATTAGTTTCTAGGTAAGCAGATGATCAAATAGCAAATAGCAAAATAGAGAATAATGCACAGCTCCTTAAACCCCAAACACAAATTCCTATCAGGAGCAATTTAACCGCTTTTATATTTCTGTCTATGTATATTAGCATTCATTTACTCATTTACATGGTTATTGTTATTTCCCTTTTCCAGATAGGGGCAATCTCAGGTTGGCTACTCCGTGGAGGAGATGAGGCTTAAAAAACATTAAGTTCCTATTTAAATCCATGACAAATATATTGTCAAACGTACATCTATATATAGCTCTATCATCTATCTGTGATCTATCATCTATCTATCTATCTATCTATCTATCATCTATTTATCTATCTACTTATCTATCATCTATCTATGTATCTAACCTATGCATTTGTTGACCAAAAACGTCTCCATGCTGACTCCTATATGAGTATGCCCAGGGATTTATATTGCTGATTAACTGAGACTAACTGATTAAAATGCTTGATTCCAAAGGATTGTTTTTTACTCCCTACTTTGGTGAAATCAGCAACCAATCTTGATCAGAAGGTTTTGTTTGTTTGTTTTTATGAAAACCAGGAAATCAAAGCAAGGGTGCATTTCTACCATATCAGGGATTATGGTTTTCCCTAAACTTGGAAATTTTGGCTGACTTCTGTCATTGTGGGACTTGTTTAAAAATGTAAATTTTTCTAATTAAGGGAAGGATTCAAATTTATTACTTATTATTCTGAAGGCTTGAAGTCTTCAAAAAAGCACAAGAAAGGTAACACAAGTCACTTGTAGTTCTTTTCGCCAGAGAAAACAACCATCTACATTGTTTTTTGATTCCCCTATATGGGGGAGGGTTTGAGTACATGTGTATGTCTGTAGATATACATGTGTTTAAAAAATAACATTTGTGTGTATTGCTTTTGTTTTAACCTGATAATACATGAAGATCATTTCCTCATGTCATTCTATATTCTTCTGTGACCTCATTCTTTTTTTTTTCCTGGTTTTACACTTTCATTTTATTTATTTTTTAATTTTTCTATTACAGTTGACATTTAATATTATATTAGTTTCAAATGTATAGAATAGTGGTTAGACATCTGTGTAACTTACGAGGTGATTCCCCCCGTTAAGTCTAGAACCCACTTGACATCATACATAGTTATTACAATATTATTGACAATATTTTCTATGGTGTACTTTACATCCCCATGACTATTTTATATCTTCCAATTTCTTAATCCCTTCACCTTTTCACCCAGTCCCTCAAACTGCCACCTATCTGGCAATCATCAGTTTATTCCCTGTATCTATGAGTTTGTTTCTGTTTTGTTTTTGTTTTTTATATTCTACACATAAGTGAAATAATAAGGTATTTGTCTTTCTCAGTCTGACTTATTTCACTTGGCATAATACCCTGTAGGCCTATCCATGTTGTTGCAAATGTCAAGATTTCATTCTTTTTGTGGCCGAGTAATATTCCATTGCATATATGTACCACCTCTTCTTTATCCATTTGTATATCGATGTAAAATTAGGTTGCTTTTATATATTGGTTACTGTAAATATTGCTGCAATGAACATAGGGATGCATATGTCTTTTCAAGTTAGTGTTTTGGATTTCTTCAGATAAATATCCAGAAGTGGAATTGATGGGTCATTAGGTAGTTCTAAATTTAATTTTTTGAGGAACCTCCATACTGTTTTCCATAGTGGCTGCACCAATTTACAATCCCACCAACAGTGCATGATGGTTTATTTTTCTTGCCATCCTCACCAACACTTATTGTTTGTTGATTTACTGATGATAGCTATTCTGACAAGTATGTGGTTTTAATTTGCATATCTCTGATGGTTAGTGATGTTGAGCATCTTTTTGTGACCTCATCTTAATGATGGTATGCCAGTGTATTGTGGTGGGAAAAAACCATGATTTGTTTAACTAATTGACTAGTGTAGGATATTTAGAGTGTTTCCAATTTTTGGTATCTAACAATGTTGAGATTTATATCTTTGTTTTTTATTATGAGCTGATACTTGGTTTTAAATTAATTACTTAGCAGAAGACATATTCAGGATTACCCCCACTTACCTGATGTCTTCTCTTGGGCACAAGATTTAGAGACTCAAATGAGGCTACTGCTGACTTCAGTGATCTTAAAAGTTTGGTTAGCACTTCCTTTTCTAAAGAGTCAACAGCAAAAAAGATAAAGTTAGAAGTGTGGCTTTGAGAGCTGGCCCGTTTGTTGTAGCCAGGAGACATATTATAAGAAGAAGTAAGAAACACCGTAGAAGAAGGTTTGCTTTATTGCTTGGTGGTGGTTTTTCTCTCACCATCCTCAGAGAAATCCATTCCTTTTCCTGCCTAAGTGGCGGGGGTTCTTGCAGGAAATAGAACGGCTCCCTCCAAGGAGAAGGATGTAGTCAAGGCAGCCATAGCGGGTACAAGCAGCATAAAGAGGGTGGTGAGAGCATACGTGAGCTCAGTGTTAGAAAGAGCCATGGCTGTGAGTCAGGAGACATTAATGAACTCAGATTTCAAGGCACAGGAACCAGCTGTGCAATGTGGCAGCCCTGGGGGCAGGACTAAAACCCTGAAATAGTTATTGCTGGGTTACCAATTCTTTAAGTGTCGGGGCTCAAAACTAAGCAGATACTAATATGATATGTTTATAATGAATTATTTATACTTAGCACAACTTCTGAGATGTACTTGTTTAATAATTTAATATTTGTGTCATTTGGTGTGTCCCAGTAAGCACTCAATAAATAGTATTTCAAAATAATTCATGTCTCTAAAGATTAGAAAATATATAACCGTGTATAAATGAAAAATATTTTAATTATTAAATTACATGTTGTATGAGTGTGTATGTGAATGCATGTAAGTGAATACACACAAAATTTAACTCTAAGTTTTCCAGTAGCAAAATAAATGAGAGGAACAATCAGTATGTTAGTCTGGGTCCAGTGAAGAGTGAGAGAAGCACATAGTGGTTTTCATAGGGAAAGTGTAATATAAGAAATTGAATCTACCTGGAGGTTAAAGTAACAAGGCATTGGGTAGAGAGACACAAAGAGGACCTCCTAAAGGGTACAGGGATAGCTGACGGGCAGCCACCACTCATAGGGCTGACGCAGACTCCCCAGGGAGGATGCCTCTTCCGCCCCACAGGGCTGAGATCCGGACCTCGTGGAGAGAGCATGTTTGTAGCTCTCTGGGTTATAGAGAAGTCACTGTGGTGCCGGCAATATGCCTGTTGAAAGTTGCCAGTGGCCAGAAATCTGTCCTCTGGAGTGTCCAGGAAAGCCGTACGTGACAGCTTGTGTCGCCAGGTGCAGCTTGAGAGGGACGCAGGGCAAAGCTGCTGGCCAGTGGGTCCTCCTGGCTGCCATGCCCTGGAGAAGCTCCGCGTGCTGCAGGGGTCTGGTGCTGAAGGGGCTGCCTGTCCTGTGGGAACTGGCCACTGAAGGAGCCTGTCCCCTCAGGAGCCTGCTGAGACAGCACACAGGAGCCAGAAGGCAAAATTCTACCTGCTGCTGTGCCCCTCTAATGCCCTTTACTGGCAAAACTTAATAAAGTGCCAGTTGGCAAAGGAAAAAGGTTTAAAGGGCCCAGATATAATTTTATATAACAGGCAATGAAGGGCAAATTTAGGCAACACATTGATAAACAGGACAATCACTTATTATACACACATTCCACACAACAAGAGCATGCGAGGTACCAAATTCTGAGACATTTTCTCAAGTGTCCTCATAGAAACCTCTTAAAGGAGATATTCAAGATGTAATAATGATATAAATGACAATGTCCTCAATAAGACCCATACAGAAAAGATGGTGGTAGTATATATTTAATATATCTCAGGGGTGCCACAAA
The DNA here is from genome assembly GCF_001890085.2 of Hipposideros armiger. Taxonomy (NCBI): domain Eukaryota; kingdom Metazoa; phylum Chordata; class Mammalia; order Chiroptera; family Hipposideridae; genus Hipposideros; species Hipposideros armiger. The sequence goes on along the minus strand of NW_017731495.1, from coordinate 2,363,592 downwards.
AATGTATACACATGACTTGTATTCATCTTTTGTTATCATTATATATTATTACAATTTTCATAGTTTTTTCCTTTCTTAAAATATGTATACCTTTTTTTGGCACCTTCTGTATATTACATACTCATATATTACATATACATTAATATATAATATGAGTATGATATATATGTATATATCATGTATATATTATATGTAATGTATATATATTACATATATATTTCTTATGGTGCCTTTCTCAACATGTTCATATCAATTAATCCACAGTGGAATTATTCAACTCAAGTCATATTCATATAATGTTTCAACTAAAAAATGTTTATCAGTTACTGTATGAGGTAGAAATATCTAAGTCTGGTTGAATTTTACCAATCATGTGATCAGCAGGCCTGGTGTCTGTGTCAACAAGGATTTTGTTTTCACAACTATATGCATTTCCAGTAGCAAAGAATAGAGCAGCACGATGGAGCACAGAACAGCAGTTGCTAAGAAACCCACTACAGGATATACAGCCACCATAGTTTAAAACTTTAGAAAAAGCTTATGTGTCCCTTGGTTCCGAGGAGTCAGCACCCACCAATATAGACAAGGACATTCCATAGTGAATAAAAGAGCCTTGCTACTGTCCTTTATTGCAGAGTCAGGAAACTATATTAAATAGCCAAATAGCACATACTGTAGCCTTTGAAGGCCATGCTGTCTTTGTTACAACCACTCAGCTCTGCTGTTGTAGCTCGAAAACAGCCACAGATGATAGCAAACAAGTAAACAATTTGGCTTGCTATATATAGGTTGTTTAACTCTGCGTTTTGGGTGAATGATCCTATACGAGTACAACTGTGTTAGCCTTCTGGGTTTTCCTGCTATACCTTGCCAGTGTAGAAGCATGCCAATTCTTTCATTGATCTTGAACAGAGGTCAGCAGCATTGTTCTGTAAAGCATTAAGTACCAAATAGTTGACCATCAGTGAGCTGAGCCTTATGTTGTCTCTGTCCCTTTTCTTTGTCCCCCCTCTTCCTCCTCTTCCATCTTTTCTTCTTAGTACCCCTTTTCTAATATAGAAACGCTTCTCACCTTGCAGGCCTTACAAAACAGATGATGGCTTGTAGTTTTCCTATTCTTCATCTATTAGAGCGGTTTCAAAACTTTTTGTTTTATATATTAGAGGTTTTGCAGACACATTTAGAGGGATTAAATTGCATCTATGGTTTTTTGGTTATTCCTTAGTGTGGTGTGGCTACTTGAGCAGAATTGTTTTCTCATGCTCCAGTAAACACCTAATCTTTCTTTGGTCCCAGCTTGACATGACATAACATTTTTTAATGTATTATTCCTTATAAATTATATGGCATTCCATAGTGCTTTGTCAGGCCCACTTAATTTAACATCTTATTGTGGATGTTGCCTTAAAGATATTTATTCTCTGTTGAAGCAAAACATTTTCTTACCTATTGAAAAAATTTGGCAGCATGCCCTTGAAAGGTTTGCAGTATACACTTTTCCCCTCTATTAAGGTGTGGCAGTGTTTGAGCTCTGTGAACTACTTAATTATGGTGCCTGTGGGAAGTTGCACCAGAACAAGTTGTATTTCCCAGCAATGTTTAACAGAGTGTAAGAAAAAAAAAAAAGTTTTCAATGCTGTTACTATGTCCATCCAGTCCATTTCACAGGCTCTAGTTGCACTGTCCTTGAGGTAAGTACACAAAAAATGCTGATCAGAAAGAGGGTTGAGGGCTCTTTAGAGTCGCTTATAACACCAGACTCAAACCACAATTTTCCTGTTGCTGCAAATAATTCTATTTTCTTGTGTCAGGCTGAGGTTAAGGGTCAAATGAAGGCTAGACAAGAAATCACAAGTTGGTTTGATGCAGCCTCTCTTGTTTATTTTTGCTTTTGTTGCCTTTGCTTTTGGTATTAATCCAAGAAAAAACCATCACCAAGTCCAATATCAAGAAGTTTACTCATGTTTTTTTCTAGGAGTTTTACAGTTTGAGGTCTTAAATTTAAGTCTTTAATTGATTTTGAGATGAATTTTGTGTATGGAGTGAGATAAGGGTCCTGTTTCATTCTTTTGCAGGTTTTCCACTTTTTCCAACACCATTTACTGAAGAGACTATCTTTTGCCTACTTTGTATTGCCTATATTGTATATTGATGGCTTCTTTGTCATCAGTTAATTGATTATATATGCCTTGGCTTAGTTCTGGACTCTCAATTCTGTTTTGTATCTGACCTATGTATCTGTTTTTTATCACAGCACCGTACTGTTTTGATTACTATAGCTTTGTAATACAGCTTGAAATTAAAAAATATGATGCATCAGGCTTTGTTCTTCTTTCTCAAGATTGCTTTGGCTATTCAGGGTCTTTTGTGGTCCTGTACAAATTTTAGAATTTTTGTTTTTCTATTTCTTTGAAATATGCCATTGGAATTTTGATAGGTGACTATAGTTGATAACAATGTATTGTCTGATTGAAGTTTCCTAAGAGATTGTAACTTAAATATTCATATATATGTACATATATACATACATGTGTTAATTAAATTGATGGGAAGAATCCTTTCACAATGTATACATATATCAAATCATGATGTACACTTTAAATATCTTACAATTTTATTCGTCAGTTAAAATATTTTTTAAAAAATTTAATTAAAATTTATTGGGGTGACAATGGTCAACAAAACTACATAGGTTTCAAGTGTACAATTCTGTAATACATCATTAATATATTGCATTATGTGTTCACCACCCAGAGTCAGTTCTCCTTCCATCACCATATATTTGATCCCTTTTACCCTCTTCCATCACCCCTCCCCCCTTACCCTCTGGTAACCATTAAACTATTGTCTGTGTCTATAAGTTTTTGTTTCTTTATTTGGTTGCCTTATTCTTTTGTTGCTTTCAGTTTTATATCCCATGTATGATTGAAATCATATGGTTCTCGACTTTTTCTGTCTGACTTTTCAATTAGCATAATAATCTCAAGATTCATCTACATTGTTGCAAATGGCAGTATTTCATCTTTTCTTATGGCAAAGTAGTATTCCATTGTGTATATATACCACATCTTTATCCAATCATCCATTGAAGGACATTTTGGTTATTTCCATGTCTTAGCCACTGTAAATAAAGCTGCATTGAACATCAGAGCACATATATCTTTATGGATAGATGTTTTCAGAATTTTGGGGTGGATACCCAGGAGAGTAATTGCTGAGTCATATGGTAATTCTATTCTTAATTTTTTGAGGAACCTCCACATTGCCTTCCATAACAGCTATACTAAGTTACATTCCCACCAACAGTGTATAAGGATTTCTTTTTCTCTACAGCCTCTCCAACCTTTGTTATTATTTATCTTGTTGATGATAGCCATTCTAACAGGTGTGAGGTGATATCTTATTGTGGTTTTGATTTGCATTTCCCTAATAGCTTGTGAAGTTGAACATTTTTTCTTATATCCGTTGTCCATTTGTATGTCTTCTTGGGAGAAATTTCTGTTCATGTCTTCTGCCCATTTTAAAATTGTATTATTTGTCTTTTTGTTGTTGAGTTGTATGATTCCCTTATATATTTTCGATATTAGCCCCTTACTGGAGGCGTTGTTTGCAAATATCTTCTCCTATTTGGTTGGTTGTCTTTGTGTTTCTTTTGCTGTGCAGAAGCTTTTAGTTTGATATAGTACCATTTATTTATTTTATTTCCATTTTATTTCCCTTGCCTTTGAGGTGAAATTCATAAAATCCCCTTTGAACCCAAGGTCCATAAGTGTAGTATCTATGTTTTCTTCTATGCAGTTTATTGTTTCAGGCCTTATGTTTAGGTCTTTGATCCATCTTGAGTTGATTTTTGTACATGGTGACAGATTGCAGTCTAGTTTCACCCTTTTGCATGTGGCTTTCCAGTTTTCCCAGCACCATTTATTGAAGAGGACTTCTTTTCTTTATTGTATGTTTTTGGTTTCTTTGTTGAAAATTACCTGTCCATATTGGTCCATATGTCTGTTTTTCTGCCAATACAATGCTAGTTTGATTATTGTTGCTCTGAAGTACAAGCTGAGGTCAGGGAGAATGTTACCTCCTGCATTATTCTTTTTTCTTAGGATTACTTTGGCTATTCTGGGTCTTTTGTGATTCCATACAAATATGATAGTGTTTTGTTCCATTTCTTTAAAAAATGCCATTTTTATTTTGATGGGGATTGCATTAAATCTGCTTATTACTTTGGGTAATATGGCCATTTTAACTATGTTGATTCTTCCAATCCATGAACATGGAATGTCTTTCCATTTCTTTGTGTCTTATTCAATTTCTTTTTTAAGAATTGGGAATGAAGAAATTAAATTGTCACTTTTTGCAGATAACATGATTCTTTATATAGGAAACCCTAAAAAATATACCAAAACACTATTAGAAACAATAAATGAATACAGTAAAGTTGCTGGCTACAAAATCAATGTACAAAAATTCATTGCCTTCTTATATACTAACAATGAAATTTCAAAAAAAAGAAAAAAAACTATTCCTTTTGCAATTTCAACAACAACAACAACAACAACAACAACAACAACAACAACAACAACTAATACCTAGGAATAAACTTAAAGGATGTGAAGGACCTATACACTAAAAACTATAAGACATTTTTAAAAGAAATTGAAGAAGACATAACATTTTTTAACTGAATATAAATTCACAAGTTAGAAATTTCTATTATAACTGGGCTTCTGTCAGTATAAACTTACCTCCTGTCTTTATTATATTTTTTGTATGTAAAATACATTTAAAACTCTTTACTTTGTTATGATGATTAAATAAGATAAAATCCATAGCAAAATACTATCTGTATAAAAATTGATACCATTTATTAAATGCCTTCCCTGTGTCAGAAATTTTCATGACACTCCTATCCCCTGTAAAAAACCCTACATTGTCCATGTCTAATTTCCTTAAGTCTAAAGGAGAAAAGAATACATCTGGTAATTTATTTGCAGAGAATGTATACATGTGAGATAACATTTTAATACATTATCTCTCTCAAGTCATATATTTGAAAGGGGACCTGAAGGTCTTAATTAATTAACATTTATTGAAAAGAATTGAGTTGATTATATTTAGTACACGCACACTATCATCAGTCATTGTAAGGCATTACTTTTTATTTTGTTATTTTTATATGAATCACTTAATATCCATTGGCTCCCCTTACCCCTCATAGATATTCACCTCAATCTAATGTATGTATTACATTTTCTTCCATTTGACCTACTACATGTTTATTTGGACAAATGTTTTCCTTAAAAATATATATTTTGTTGTTTAATTAATGAGCTTTCTAAAAATACAACCCCATTGTATTGTGTTATAAATTTAATTTCTGATCCTATCTTTTTAAAATTTGAACTTATTGCTAAGATATATCTATTTTTGCTGAAACATTGAAATGCATTATCAGTTCCCCCTTGGTAGACACAGACTAACTCAAACTTTTGACTACTGTGAACAGTGTTACAATAAACAACCACCATGGTAGACTATGACAACTCCTTAGTATTAACTGACCTTGTGGAAGATTACTTTTCTCCACTATGTTGAGCTTAGACTTAGTCACATGAATTACTGTGGTTGATGCAATGTGAGCAGAAGTGACATGTATCAGTCCCAGGTGGAGGCATGTGTAGTATGTGCTTTGCTTCTGCTTCTCTGACTAACAATGTTCCAGATAATTCCTGCTCAGTCAGCCAGGGTTCTAAAGTCAGTGAATACTATGATCAGAGCCATCCTACCACAAAGGTGTACAAATGCACAAATGAAAAATAAACTTTGTTTTTATAGGTCAGTCCAATTTAGGAAATGTTTGCTACTGCTGCAAAACCTATCCTATTCTGAATGATACAGAAACTGATGTCATGATTAGATGAGAATACAAAATTGTTTCCCTTGAGGGATGGAGGGTTGAGGGCATTTTGTTTGTAGAAAGGAGAATGAACCCAGATTTGTGCCTACAGAGGTGAACTGTGATGGTAATTAGGACTGTTCAAAAGGTTAGTTTTCTTACTCTAGAAATAGGGTAGGATTGTATTGTAACCCAATTTGGACATGTCTTTTTGTGGACCTGGGGTAAAAATTTCTTTGGCTTATATGTAAGCTATATAAGCTATTCAGGAGCTAAATTTAGCTGAATTGCTAAATTGCAATCTACATAGCTTTTCATATAGTGAGTATATCAGTTTACCTTCCCTTTTGCAAAGCGAGAATCCTTCCTTCCCATTTCTAATAGTCTCAGAAACACTTTACATATCCACCTTTCTAATTTTTAATCAATCTTTTGGGTAAAAATTGGTAAATCATTATTGCTTTCAAGATTCCTCTTAGTGCTAGTGAGATTGAATGCCTGTTCACTTAATCTTAATCATTTTGAATCATATGCTATGAATAGTGTAGGTTTAATTTGTGACCACTTAAGCATTATGTCTTGTAGTTTTCTTGATGATTTTCTAGGGTTCTTTGTATATGTTAGATGTTAAAATCTTGTTAGATTTTGATATTGCAAATATCTTTTCTCAGTTTGCCACCCATCTGTTAATTTTGACAATGATATTTAGTAAGTAAAAATCATTAATTGTAGGGTAATTTCATTAGTTTTTCTGCTCGTGGACTTTGATTTTGGAAGAGTTTTTTGTTGTTGTTGTTTGTTTGTTTTAAAGAAATCCTTCCCTAGTCCCAGAGTAACAAAAAGAACCTCCTACCTCAACTTTTATCATTTTATAATTTCATTGTTCTCATTTAGGTCTTTAATTCATTTGGAGTTTAATTCTTCTGTAATGTGTGAAGTGGGGAATATTACTTATTTTTTTCTTGACAGCATTTTCTAAACAATTCATATTTTCTTCACTGAGCTTTGATGCCACCTTTATTATATGGCAGAGTCTCATTTTAGTGAATGTGATTCTAGATTTTCTACCATATTCCATTGTTCTATGTGTTAACTCTGCCAAACCATACTGTTGATTACCATGATGTATTAACTATTGGCCTATTCATGGGTGTTTATTCTTCACTAAAAATTTCAGAATAAATTTTTTAAATTTCTCAGTGTCATTGAGATTGGAACTGCATTACATTTATATGTCATTTGGTGGAGTTGACATGTTCCCCATCAGTTAAGCATATTTCTCTATCTTTTTAAATTATTTGGGGAGAGGTAGGAGAAAAGCATATAAAAAAGTTTAACATTTTTCTCCAAAAGATCTTCAGCACTTTTAGTATTTTAATTCCTAGGCATGCTGGGCTTTTCATTGTCATGTGATTTGCTTGTTGTTATTGATAAAAGATGGATATTGCTGATTTGGGGGAGTTTATCTTGTGTCTGGCTACTTTGTTCAAATCTTATTAGTTATAATGGTTTGCCTCCTGATATTCTTGATTTTTCATGTAAATATATCATTTATGTCTTCTAAAAACAATAACAACTGTGTATTGTCCTTTCCAATACCTCTCTCTCTCTCTCTCTCTTTCTGGTCTTATTGGAAGACTTTCATCATCATTGTCATCATCATCATTTTTATCAAGCTAACAGTTTCTTTCTATATGTCTTGCTTTCTAAAAGTTTGTAAAACATCAAAACAAAATATATTAATTTTACCAAGTGATTTTCTGTTATTTATTAAAATGACCATATAAATTTTCTTCTTTAATGCATTATGTAGTAAATTAAATTACATTTTTTAATTGATATTTAGCCATCCAAGAATTTCTGAAATAAATCCTGCTGTCTTAATTTAAAAAAAATATGCTATTGAATTAGCGGATCTAGAATTTTTGCATCCATGTTTATAAATAAAATTGGCCCATTTTTTTTACTTATTATGACTTTATCTGGTAAATAGAGAGTTATACTAGCCTTTTAAAATAAATAACTTTTATTGCTTTTACATTTTCTGAAACAACTTGAATATTTGGTAGTTATCTGTTTGTTTAAAGTTTGCTTAACTTACCCATACCACTATTGGAGTCTGAAATGTTGGTGGGGGGGAGGATTGTGAAAGAGGGAAGTTTTAAAAGTTATTATAATTTCTTTAATGATTTTAGTATAGTGTTCAAAAGTTCTATTTCATCATATGCCCATTTTGACATTTTGTGTGTCTTTTGGGACATTTATTAATTTCATCTAGATTTTTAAATGTAATTCAGTATGTTTGTTTAATTGTTCATAGTTTTTACATCAGTTAAAAGTCTGTTATTTTTAGTAGTTATTTCCTTCTTTTTTAATTGTTTATTTGCATCTTTACTCCCATAAATCTGGCAATTTTTTTCCTATTTTATTATTTTTTTCAAAGAACCAGATAATTTCTTTTCTTTCCTGTTCTTTATTTCATTGATTTCTAACATTTTTATTACTTCCTTTCTTTTTATTTCTTTGGGTTTATTCCTTTGAAATTTTTTTTCTAGTTCCTGAGTTGAATGCTTAGATATTTGTCTTTAATAAAAGCTAGTTTACTGAACAGTTGGATTTCTGCAAGATACGGCATGAAATAGTTTTATGGTTATTTTTTCAATTGCTTCCTTCAAACATGCTCTGCTGAGTCTCCTTTCCCAGGCCTTAGTAATGTCTCAGGCAGCTCTCACTGTTTTCTGGTTACTTTCAAGTATTAAAAACTACAGTCTCATTTAGTGTAGTTGAAAAACCACATCTCCCGTCAGTCTGGTGTTCACCTTCTTGATAGCCTTGATTTTAGTCAGGCCACAGCCTGAGTGGCGGGAAGTGTCAGTTGCTTTTCATTTTTTTCCTCCTCACTATTTTGATTCTAACTTCTCTAGTTTTGGCACAGGAAAGGGAGATTAGAAAAAAGGTTGTAAACCAAAACAAATGCTTTTCACTTATACGATGTTGATTTAATCTCTTGGCTGGGAGGTCCTTCTAGGAAGCAAGGTCCTAAGTGTTGACTCTCTCAAGGGGGACCCCTGTGCGTTTTTCAGAAGCTGTACAGGGCCTTTAGCACTGCTCTGCTTCCTGGTCAGGGACACTTGCTGTGCTATGATGTAGTCTGACCCTTCCCAGCTGTGCTCCCCCTGCATACAACCTCTTGCTGGAGGACACTAACTTGACAGGTAGCCCCTTTGAGCAAGACAGTTCACACCCAGCTACTTTCCATAGTGTCCACTTGGTGTATGAGGCACTTATACATGTTGACTGTACAGCCTTGTCCACTGTGGTCTCAATGCTATGGACAACCCCTTTTCACATCCTGGTTCCTTCCTTCCTGTCATATTTATTGTTTCTTAATTAATGTATTCAGAGTTATACAGTTTCCTTTAGGCTGTGCTTTAGCTACGTTTCACAAATATTGGCATGTAGTACATTTATTGCCATTCTGATCAAATTGTTTTGAAATTTCCTTTATGATTTTTCCTTTACCAAAGAATAAGTTAGTAGCATTTAACTGTTATATACATTTTTAAAGTTTATGTCTTATTAATTTTTAATTTTATTACCTTTTGGTAATTCAAAGAAATATAACCTATGTGATGTTGGCTCTAGATCTAACACAAGTGATTGACTCCAGCATATACATCTTAGGGACCGTGGGTGTGCACAAGGGAAAAAGATCTGGGTCAGGGAATATTTGTATATGATGCTGATTTTATTGCCTATAACAAGAGGGCGTAATTAACTAGAAAGCTATAATTCAAACTTTCTCCACGTGGAAGCGTAGGGAATCTGCGGCTGACAAGAGAAACAAGGATAAAGGATGTGGGAAGACGCCTCATTGCAGAGTCCTCTCACCATATTAACCTTTTTTTCCTTGGCGGGGGGGGGGGGGGATGGTAAGGGGCATGTAAATATTGAGTATATTCAATGTTCAAGACACTACAGTAGGTTTTGGGGGGGGGTTCCGATTGAATCTGTAAATGGGGACTATGGCAGAGACTGACTAGATGCTTAGTAAATACATTTCTCTTCTTTCTGTTCACATTGCCAATTTAGCCTCCTAGCTCACTTGTACTAGGGTGATGGCCATGCAACCAGTTATCATGAATGAGCAGTGAGGAGGGATGTGTGTCATCCTTATACCAAAGCTGTCAAGAGTGAGAAGAGCTTCTCTGGGTTCTTGCCTTGTTGTCAGTCAGATTTAAGGATCCAGAGGAGGATTCAGAGACCCAGGGGATGGCACAGTCACCAGATGGAGGGAGCAGCAAGGAACCCTAAATGACTGAAAAAATGCTGTCTCCTTCCCTACCTTCCCCCTTCTGCCCTATCCTCACTGAGTCACAATGGATTGTGATATGAGCCACAAATAAATCTTGATTTTGTTCAGCCACTGAGATAACGGGATTGTTTAACACAGCAACTATCATTTACCCTGCCTCATACAAGGAGCTTACGGATTGGTAGAGAAAAATAAGACAAATATAGGAAATACAAATGGAAAAGTAAGATGTACCATATGAGAGATGAGGAAGAGTTTTTGTACCTTTGGTATAATCAAAGATATTGTTGAAGGGGGTGATGGCTGAGCCAGGTATTAAACATTTAGATTAGGTGTAGATAATTTGAAATGGGAGAGGCAGAGAGTGGGTAATTATCTCAGAGGTAGAAATAAAAGAATAGAGGGAGGAACTGGAGGGGAGGTGTGAATAGGTCACATATCACATTTTAGTTTGGGTAGCAAGAAAGGTATGTGATGAGAGGGAGTGAGAAGTAAGACTGGAAAGGTAGAATTGTGAATTCTGGTCAAAAGAGCTAGAATTTTATTCCTATGGGATTTTTTGTTTTGTTTTTTTTTTTAATTGAAGACTAAGAAAAATTAGTTTGAAAGGATGTTTAAGATAACACATTCAGATATTGAGCTCAATAGCCCTTCGTTGCAATTAAATCTCTGCCTGATTAAATAAATTGCAATTAAATAAATGCCTGATATTAGACATAGGGGAAAGCTTGTACAACATGAGTCTGTAGAAGTGATAGAAGCTAGATCACAGCACTACATTCAGAGGGGAAAGGGATGGTCACCAGAAGGGTGAGGGTGAAGATATGAGTGAAAAGGGGAAGGGGGATATAGTAAACAATACTGTGATAACTTTACACTGTGACAAGTGATTACTAGAATTAGTGGGGTGATCACATTGTAAAGTATAAAAATCTCGAATCACTATATTGTACACCTAAACTAATATAACCAATATAAGATTGTATAGCAATTATAGTTAATAAAAAAAAAAAGAAAGTCATGCCAAACAAAAGGGGTGGGGGTAGATTTTGTTCTATGTTCCATGAGACATGATCAGAGGGTGTCATGCAGAAAAATGTCATAGTTTGATGTGTGTGTTTAAAAGACCATGACTGCTGTATGGAGAATAGACAGCAGGCGGGTAAGAGTGGAAGCAGGCCATCAGTTAGGAGGTGATGGCTGAAGTGGAGCAGGTCCCCACAAAGCATTTGAAACCCTAGTTTCAGTATATTCATTTCGGGAGAGTAATGCATTTGTAGATCAAGGTTAAAAGTTAGTTAGAAAAAAATGCATTTTCCTCAAAGTAGACATGCAAAAGCAAATGAACAATGTAATTAATAAATGAATATATAAATAATTGAAACAGAGTAATAGTAGGAGAAAAACCCCATCAGCTAAACAGTCTTTCCTAGTCATAGAATATAGATTAATAACATCTCAGCAAGGAAAAAACTCTATGAAAATTGTAATACTCAATATACACTGATAACAAAAGATGAAGATAAGTCACATTTGACTACTGCAATGACAAGAGGCATTCAAAGTGGTTACCATCAGCGTAATTTATTACAGTTTTTTCCTTTCTTAAAATGTGTACTTTTTTTTTGGCACTCTCTGATTTTCTAGAATTCTTTTCTAGAATTCGCATTTCATATCCTGAAAATTTGGCTGTGGCTAACTTGCATATTGGCCTTCATTCCCTTGATCCCCACCCCACAAAAAGGATAATTGTATCCTTTTTCCCTTTGCTTTTCTTGAATCACGCTTCCCACCTACTGTACCACACTGAGCCAGTGAAAACTGGTTTTAACTGCACAGCGTTGCCTAGCAATGTCATGCTCCTCTCACGGTCTGCTCTGGGATACGGGTAACTGGACTCCCGTTTCTGATTCCTCCATCTTCATATCTCTATATACCCTTTTAATCACAATTAGAAGGGACAATTCTGCTTTTTTTAGTGGATGGTCTTATAGGAGACTCACCGTTGTTATTTATTCTAATAGAATTAGGCTGAACTGTTTCTCTCTCTTTAAATCACTCAGGTTCTGTGTTTAAAAAGGTCAATTACATTTATTCCAAATTGGGAAGACAAACACTTCCTGTGCATCCTGACAATGAAATGGCCCAATGAAAAGTCTCTTGAGAACATTTTATTCTTTCATTTTAAATATGTACCTGGCATTCAAACGTTTCCTCCCAAACCTGAGGACTATGTTGAAAGTGATACCGAGCATATGCCGGTATCTGAAATGGAGTCCATATCCCAGGAAGCCGACACCAGGAGTGGTGCAGGTGAGGTGACCTGGCCCTGTTATTGTATCCTTTCCCACAAAGTGATCATCTTGGCCATGCTCTGAGTTTGCAAGTATTAAACAGAAAAAGCAACAGCCTACTCACAGTGCTACATCATGGAACATTGGAGGTGGGCCAGATGTAATCACTATAATTGGAAAGAAAAGTCACTGCAAATCACTAATGTGTAGATGACAAGGAGAGCTCAAAAAACCAATCGATGGTCAGTTTGTTTTTAGAAATACTTAGTGCGAGAATACGCAGAGGCAATACAAGAACTGAGAGAGTCTCCGACTGTGTGGAAATGGAATTTGATCTCTTCCCAGCAGTGTTAGACGTGCCCTCAGAGGCCTAAGCTGGTACACACAGAGTCAAGAATCAAGCCAGCCTAACTGCGTACATTTATCCGCCACGTTATACTGCATAGGTACAAGCTCAAAAGCCTACTGAGCTAGACAGATATTCGGCCAGACTGGAGAGTGTGCCTGTTTAAAAAGTGAGCTACTACTTAGTTCTAGGAGTGTACTCACTGCCTGCAGGAGTACAGACCTTGAAGACAGACCACCTGTTGCTTTAGGAGAGTCTGGGTATCTGAATTTTATAGTGACATGTCTTGATTTTTTAAAAATATTGACAGTTAAGTGAAACAATTGGGTCAAACCTGTCTCTGGGACAGATGCTGCACCGGTTTCAGCAGCCTGTGACTTCTGTGTACAGTCTCTGCTATTTGTGGGCAGAGGCTAGACACAATAAAGATTATAGCATCTGGGGGCACATGCACTCTTCAGGGAAAGCACAGCTATGTTCTGGGTGAGAGGCTGCAGGTTAAAGGTCATCTAACAAAGCCAACTCTCAAATGGAGAAAATACATTTACTCCCTTTACATAGTCACTCCTATCCCACAAGGGGATGGGAAGAAGTTCTCAGAGAAGAGAATTAGGAAAGAGGAAGGAGGAAGATGTGTCAGGGGAAAAGGAAAGAAGAAAGTAAGAAAAAAGGTGGGGTGGCAGCAGCCTCTGGTTGGGTTCCCTTGTCCTATCAGGGAGGGTGACCCACTGTCTATCATTAAGCAGAATTACTTTCTGCTATGGCCTTGATCAGCCAGGAAACCTAAAAGTCATTTAAATAAAACACTGTGGCCTTGGGCTTCGATTTTTGGTAAACTCATTACCATTATGAAGGGAAAATACAAACCAGAGTCGACAATATCCGTTCCCTTTTCTCTGCACCTGAAGGAATCTGGTCCTTGCTTGGCTACTGCAGTCCCCCATTTTCCCCGAGAGGAAGAGAGAGACAGGAGCCTTTGCTCTAAGCAAGGAGGTCCAGGGAGATCTTGCAGTAATTAGAAGAGCTACACCTCTGCATTTGAATACATTGTCGGAATACTTTCAGTTTGGTAACTGGAGTCAGAATCTGAGCCTGCCTAGTCAATGTGCTGAAGGTAGTAAAAGAAAGGCTTATCCTTGGAGAAGCCCTCTGAGTATACCATTCCTCCATCCTCACGGTATCTGCTCGGGCCCAGAAGTCCATCTTGGGTTTTATTCCTACTCGCAAATGATGGTTGATAAATGTGTGCAAAGTAAAAAGGTGTAAATCTTCCCAAGTTGCTTATAATTTCAAAAGTTTGCAGATGAGAGTAACTGGCTTCATAACTCATAAGAATGAAGCCACAATTCCTGGGACAGGGGTTTGTTTGGTAGAGAGAGCAGCAGGTATTCCTGGAGAGGATCCAAGCAGCATGGAAAAGTCACAGTGGTAAAAACTTGAAGTCTGGGAACAAGGGTTTCCCATCAGTGAGCTCAATCCCATACTTTGGATCAAGAAAATCATTCTATGACCTTTAAAGCTAATTGATGTTGTAAGGGCAGGAAGGTGTGCTGTTAACAAGATTGGGAGTAGAGAATAAAGACGTGCTTATGGTACTTGAATTTAGTTATTGAGTCCAGGGCACAAGAACCAGCTCAAGGCTGATGAGGGGCTAGGCTTCTGAGCTCTTTGAACTTGCTTAGACCAGTGCAAAATGGAGGTATGGTAAATAGAATAATGGCTCCCCAAGATGTCCATGTCCTAACCCCCAAAACCTGTTGAGTATGTTAATTTACATAGCAGAAAGAACTTTGCAGATGTCATTAAGTTAAGGATCTTGAGACGGGGAGATTATGCTAGATTACACAATTGGATCCAATCTAATCACATGGGTCCTTATAAGAGGGAAACAAGGGAGTGTCAGAGTCAGAGAGAGATTTGAAGATGCTATGCTGTTGGCTTTGAAGATGAAGGAAAGGTCCATTAGCCAAGGAATATAGGCAACCTCTAGAAACTGTGAAAGGCAGAAAAACCCGTTGTCTCCTAGAGCCTCCAGAAGAAATGCAGCCCTGCTGACAATTTGATTTTAGCCCAGTGAGAAATATTTGGGACTTCTGATCTATAGAATGGTAAGATAATATATCTGCTGTTTCAAACCACAGTATTTGTGGTGATTTCTTCAGTAGCAATAGGAAATGAATACAGTGGGCAAATATGTTTTACTTTAGAAAACAGAAAACCTTGCCTACTTAAAAAAACCCATTTTATGTAAAAATCTGTATTTCTGTTGTTTTAAAAAACAAACTGGAAGTTCTCCCTGGTCTTGTGTTTGTCTTGAAAAGAGCCCATCAGAGCTGCATTGTGCTGTGACTTTTGGAGAAACATGGGTTCTCAGGTTTACCATAGTTTCCACCACCTCCTACCATCATCGTTATTGTGACATCTTTCTTCATCATTATATCTCATGTGTCCTTTTGGATATTCATCATTAAGGTCCTTCCTTGGGCCATTGCAGATCATTCTCTCTGACAAGCAGCAAGACTGGCTTCAGAGTTTGGAGCAAGGCTAAATTTGCAGGTTGGTGTTAAATAAGCCCAGCTGTCTAGGTTGAAGAGACACAGGAGAGGGAACCCTAAATGATTAGTACATTATCTGTAGGATGGCAGGCAATGAGGATACTGCTTGGCTTCTAAAAAGAAATCCTGTTGGGCAGGCACCTGTGAATTCCCCCTCCTTTTCTGGTTGGCCTTGTCAGTAGCTCATCAAGCCCAGTGAGCTGATGTTATAGAGCCAGCTCGGCTTGTGGAAGAATCCTGCATGACCCAGTCTCCGTGGAGTTCTTCCCACAGCTGTCCACAAAGAGGGGCAGAGGACCCAACCCTGGATGCCAGCGGCTCCAAAGGCAGGTGCATGGAGACCTTCTGGTGATGGGCACAGGTGCAGTGAGAAATGACTGACAGTGGGGTCAGAACTGCTCTTATAATGAAGCGCGTCACATTCCCATAGGACTTTGTTTACTATAGCCCAGTAACTTGGTGTAGAACTAAGAGTCCTAAATGGTGTTTTATTGCTATTACCCAGCATGGGAATATGTTGGGAGCATTTGCTCGGCTCTGTCTAGCATAATGGTGTCATGGTGAGTTTCCCAGGATTTTATTGGCACTGATGTGAAATAGCTGTCTTTTTTTCCTCCAACGCTATAATTTTCCATGTTCTGATCCTGCAATCATAGCACCATTTGGGTTAACTCAATTGCTTTGTCGCTTTGGTAAAGACAGCCCACACATAATGGCAATTTAAAAAATCATACAATTTTAATAATTGAGTGACTAAGACCCAAAGTGTCTGATACAGGAAGCTCATAATATTTTGTAATATGATTTTGAAAAGATAATAGAGGGTAGAGAAATGAGTCTGACAAGGAAATGACAACACTTTCTTAAAGTAGTGCTATTAAGTGGGCATGACAAGCCCAGCTGGTTACCTACAACAGTTAGCAAAGAATGAGACTCTTTTCAGCTGCTGCCGGGGGCAACTTGTGTGCAGTGAAGGTAACGTGGCGGCGTTGAGTTTGTTTTCTTTCCTCCTTCCTGCCGCCTTTGCCCCGAAGGATCATTTTACCACTCTCTCACACCTCCCTGCTCCTGACAGACCCTGGGGAGCGAAGGGGCACTACAACCTGCTGCCATTTTAAACTTTCTCTTTAATGTTTCCTCCTTGGAGCAGTGATTTTCAAATTGTTTTGTTCTGTTTTTTTCCTCAAAGCACTAGAATCTTTTCTTCAAAAGAAATATTTCGTGGAAGTACAATATGTAATACACAAGAAGCAGCACACTCTGCAAAGTCAGAGACACAGAGTGGACCTTTATAAACCAGGCATTCCTTCTCTCCACGGCTCACAGGGACATAGGGAAAAATGTTTGAAATCTATTGACTTGGTGCTTGCTGAGAACCCTTGAAGATGCTTTGAGATATTTCCAAGGTTTGCTTCAAGTCAAGGTTATAGAATTTCTAATTCAACTAAGCTTCTAAAAATTCTGTGTTTTGAGTATGTGCTGCGAGTAAACTCACAGGGCCTCATTCAGATTAAAAGGGCATTTCTATTATTATTACTATTATTATTATTATTATTATTATTATTATTATTATTATTTTGGCAAATGTTTTGTTTGGTAAGCTTGCATTTGGTCTTAGAATTTGAAAAGTTTCCCCCAATGGTCTATAGGGTTACAATTTATCTTAAACAATTCTTTCAGACTAAAAACAGGCTTGTGAGAATCCCAGTGTCCTAGGCAATTGGCTTTCTCTCTAATATTGCTTTCTTATCCCTTGAGGATTATATGAAATAGTTTCTACTTTGCTTGAGCACTCAAAGGTTCTGGAAGGTTGATGGTTGGCTATGCTTTCTCAAAACAGTATGCCCGTTGGGGCCTTTTCTCTTCAGTAACCAAAAAGGGTAAAAATGTCACTGAGGTCACACAGCCTCAAGTCTCAGCTCTGCTGCCTTCAGACAAGGCCATAGACGCTCCAAGAAGCCAATTGATTTTCTAATGACATATGTTATTCTATTTTGGTTTCTAATGCGTCAAAATTAAAATATAATGAAGCTACTGAAGGAGAATTGAAAAGCTTTAGGTGAGATAGCCTTGACTTTAATAATGGAGTCATTCATACACAGAGATGAGTCAAACTTTATCGCAGGTCATCAGGTACCAGGTAGATAGCGTGGGTTTATCTGATGTCAGAACCAAAATTCAGTTTGCCTAGTATTTATGCTATATTCACAGGGTATTCTGGTATTTTATAGATAGCTTAGATGAAGTCTCCTTGGAGGGGACAACTCACTGTAAAATTGAAGAAAACAACCCATGTTTTATCCTTAATCCCAGGATCAAACTCAGAAAGTAACCTTCAGGTACTCTCAACCCTCAGGAGGTCAGTTATCCTCTAAGGGAAAATCACTTCAGCCACGCTGGTTTAGTGAGAAGATGATGTTAATAGAAGAACTGCCTTTCTTACTTCAATGCTGTGGACAGTCAGTGGTCAGTTTACTCAGATCTGAGGGCTGTGAGCTTAGACTGGTGGTGTTGGATGACCAGCCCAGCTCAAAGTCAGGAGAGTAGGTCACAGCAGATGGTGGTGTTTGGTGTTACCATCTAAATTTTATAGTCATTGCCAGACATTTGGGCACACAGTAGGGAGGGAAAAATTCCTATTCTTCTGCAAGCCCGCGTTACTCTCTTTTCTATTCCCCCCACATTTAATGCCTCTCTTTTAAACTGAATGTGTCAGGCAAGCCTATAATTATTCCCAAACCATTGTTTCTATGGGTACCTATTAAATATACTCATATTGACTTGGAATTCCACTCTCTATAAGTGCTTAAATGGCTACTTTTTATGGTAAAATCAAGATGAGAATATTCCTCTACTTAGAATATTATTTCCCATTTTCACTTACCTAAACCTTCTGTAATGGAATTCTTAAGAACTGCTGTCTCTCTCTGTAAGAGAATTGTACCTCTGTACTCCACTGACAGCAGCCTTGACTTGTAAATTACTTTGTTTGATGAAAAGTTACTTAAATTACTTCTGAGTAGCAGTTTTAAGAGCCGTCGTGTAATTCTGTCAATTATTCTTTTATCTCTCCCATCAGACAGGTAGAGTCCAGATGGGGCATGTTCTGTCAGCCTAGTTGCAGAATAAAATTGGTGTGCAGCTGAACCACAATGGACATGTAATAAAGGGAGAAAAATAAATTGTAGTTGAGAATGTGGGATTATTTGTTACCACAGCATATCCTAGCATAATCTGACTAATTCATGTGTTCATCTCTCAAAGACCAATTCAATGTCATCTTTTCCATGAAATCTCTTATCTCTGTATTATGACATCCTTGGATTTGAATCCTACGTTGTCCGCTTTAGGAGTAATACGGCACTGGAAAAGTTATTTAATCTCTCTAAGGCTCAGTTACTTTACCTGTAGAATAAGGAAAATACTAATACCTCAAGGAATGTCACAAGGCTTAAAATAATTCATGTAAAGCTCTTACTGTTAACTATTATTTATCTTAAGTTTTCCATTTATCGTTCTTAGTAACTGGCACACTGCCTTACATTTAGAAAATGTTCAATAATTGTTAAATAAATAAATGAATAAAGAAATGCCTATTGATATCCATACTTTTTTGCTTTCTTCTTAAGAGTTGAGGGTACATCTATTAGAGGGTCTGCCCTGGAATTCGCCTTGGTCCAGACAGCTTTAGAAGAGAAAGGCATAGTTGTCATTTGGAAGTCACCTTGAGTACGTGGGTAACCAGAGAAGAAATCAGAAAAGGATTTCCAAGTTCCCATTTGACAGAAAATACTTAAGATTCCCTTTTAGGTTGAATAAGAAATAAATCCATTTACTCTTCCTTAGGTGTCGTCTGCTATTCTTTGCCCGAAAATTCTGTATGAATGAACTAAATGATGGTTATAGGTTGAATTCTTATTATAATCAAAGAGAAAGGATGATTATAAAATAATAAAATGTAAGGGTGGCTTTTTATCGCTCCCTAAATTCTTTTATAGAATGTTCTCATTTCATGTAAGAAACACTCGTGCTGCTTTTATACTTACCCCTGAGGGTAATTTCCTTTCTCTGTTCAGAATTAATCCTTTTTAAAAACAGTTCCCCAAAGTCTACCTTTTCTCATAGTTGCTCACCCATCTGTGTATTTGTACGTCTTCCTGTAATTTTGGTTTCTAAGCAGAGAAAAATTTTGTCTCCAGTGAAACCAACTGTAGGACAGATAATATACATTTACTTCCTAGTGACTGTCTCCCAAGCCCTGTCACCATGGACAACATAGTTCAGGAAATGAAAGAAAATAGGAAAGAGATTTATAATTAAGAATCTAGTCACCTAAGTCTAGATCAGCTTTGCTTCCCCCCAGTGAGATACTATGTTCTTTGGAGACTTCCTTTGTTTGTATCAGAGAACTAAGCTAGAAAGATAGAATTCATTCCATCAATTATTTGTTGATTTGCTGATTATAGTTTTGCTCAAGTGATATCTTGCTCCTGCAGCAATCCTATCAAGTAGTATGTTTCAAGCCAAGCACAAGCATTTGTGGCATTGAATATAAGTGCAGTAGAAATTAACTAAATGGTCTGAATAGCTATTATAGAGCCAGGTATTGGGGACAGCCTATATATAAGGAATTTGTCAGTGACAAGAAAGCAGGACTAGTTGCTCTACAACTTGATAAAGACAGCATACCTATAGGTATAAGTTACAGAGGAGCACAGAAGACTGGGGATTACCTTGAACATGTCCTAGAAAGCTCTCGGCGTAGGAGTTCTGTTTAAGCTGGGTCTGCAAGGACTAGACATTACATGGCAAAAAGACAATGTGAAAGGGTAAGAGCCCTGTTATCAGAAGGCATGGGGGATAAAACAGTAGTGCATTTTGAAAAACTACATAACTTAGAACTGTTGAGTGCAAAGGTTTCAGCTGGGAGAGGACTGGAAAAGGTCTCTATCTATGGACTGAAAAGTATTTTGGAATTTTCAAGGTGGCAGTTTTGATTGACTGAAAGTTATGAATAGATGAAGAGAGCTAGTGTTCCAGGAGGAAGGTCAGGAAAAATAGAGGGGGTAATCAGAGTGTGGGCTGGAGGCAAAGAATAAACATGGGATTGAATCAGGTAGATTTTGGGGTTTGACTAAGGCCCCTGAGATCAACCACAAGCTCATTTGTCTTAGCCTGGCCTCAATGGTAAATGCATGTAAATTTGAAAGCTCTTTGAAGACCAGCACAATCATTTATCTTATTAATTTCCAGGGACTATTACATGCCTGGGCTCATGCTCAAAGAATGCTCAGCCAAGGAATAAATTTGACCAAACTTTTAATTTTTTCTGCTTTATTCATTTAAGGCTGCCTATCAAACACCCTTATCAGTCTTACCCTCTCATGATTTGCTTCACACTGGTCATAACTAGCACTCATGGAATATGAGTTACAGCCCAGGCTTCATTCTGAGTGCTATGTATGTGTTACCACACAACACATACACAATGAAGAAGGTAGTGCCAATGCGTTACCTAAAAACAATCCGATAATGAAGCTGATGTTGCATATGGGTTTTCTCATGAAAACCCTATGAGTGAGGTAATGAAAATTTAAAAAGAAAAAAAAAAAGGAAAAAATCTGAGGCACATCAAATAACTTTCCTAACTGGAGGAGAGGGATTTGAACCTAAGCCATCTGGGTCCAAAGTCTTGGGTTTGAAGACTTAGCATTTAGCTACCCTGCTGTTCTGATTCCCAAAGACAGTAAACATATTTGCTGATGAACCTAACAGGACAAGTATTTGTGTGCAGTTTGCTTTGTGATAATTCTCTGAAACCTATGGTTCTTGGCAACATATTCTGCCATTTAGGAAAGGTGGGAGAGTGAGTGGAAGGAACACTTGCTTTGTACTCAGTCTGGACTCTGTGTGTGCTAGCAGTGTAGCCTTTGGTGAGATTCTCAACTTCTTTGCAACTTTCCCACAGTTCTTCATTTGCAAAATGGGAATGGAAAGTTACACATTGCAGGGTTGGTGGAGGAGACTATGACTCATCCAGGTAAATTGTTTTGGCATATAGTTAGTGCTCAATAAACATGAGCAATAAGAATTAGTAGTTTTCATAAATGTGGTGACCACCTGCTTCTCTTGTATCCCTAGGCTTGGATATTTTTGAGAACAGATTAGATACTAAATAAAGCCTCGCTGACTGGGTGACTGATATTTTTTGCCTTGCTTGGGGGAAGACATCCCAGAACAATATGTTACCATTAGTCATTTTTCTCTGATTTGTACATAGCCTCTTTAATAATTATTTGCACTTGCATATCACTTTCTATTAACCAGAGTTAGTTTTACTAATATGAATGAGGTTTCAAATACCTGTGTTATGGAAGGATTATGTTTACCATTAAAGTCTGTCAGGTTAATACACATTAGTGAAAAACCAAGACTAGACTATTCATATTCCACAGTGACTGGTTGTCCTTTTAAAAGTTCCCCTGTTTGAAAAGTCCTGATTCGCTTCCTTCTCATGACTGTTTGCAGCTGAAGTCCACTGCTATCTTCAAAGACACTGACGTTGCGAATTATTTGTATATTTTTTATTCTTCCACCTTATTCTCAGAATAGATTGATGATTTGCACAACCCTGTTATTTATCTATTGAAAATTCTCCAAATCTGGTAGGTAACAGGAGACATGTATTTAGGTCTCAGACAATACAATTTAAAATAATCTCTTTTGCAAAAAGCAAATCACACTGTTGACATGAACCAATGGCCTGTTATCCTATGACATGCAAGAAGCCACT
Source organism: Hipposideros armiger (assembly GCF_001890085.2). Lineage (NCBI taxonomy): Eukaryota > Metazoa > Chordata > Mammalia > Chiroptera > Hipposideridae > Hipposideros > Hipposideros armiger. The sequence goes on along the minus strand of NW_017731495.1, from coordinate 2,341,393 downwards.
GATATTTATTAACGTAATAGCTAGCTCTCTGGCTTGCCAGTATTTTATTTTACAACCTAAACACATAATTATTGTTCCGAAGAGTAAAGGAATCTATTTATATAATGGGAGCCTTTTTTTTTTTAACTCAAGTAGAAAATAATGAGACAGTTACTAATCCCATGTGGCAAATCCTGCTCAAAGGGTACTTTTTCTCCTCTTGTAGCCAATCTGTTATTTGTTATTGTATTTGTTATTTAGTATGTATTCTTTAAAAAAAAAAACTGGGTAGAGTCCTTCTAGCCTTTTGGCCCACAAGGCAGAAAAACGCTGTACTACTTGTTAGTCCCTGAGATCACCATATGTAGAACAGATTATCCGAAAGCTGTTTCTGTAACTCTTTTAATTATTTCTTTCACTATTTTACAACATAGGTGGTCTCCCCGAGGCTTTCCCACCAGCTAGATGTGGAAATTTTTTGCTAGTTACTTTACTTCTTTAAGCTTCATGTTTTTAAAAATCTGTATTATGGGAGAGAGGTTAGAGGTGATAGTTTTTGAAGATTTTTTTCTAGCTCTAAATTGTATACATTTTGTCACAGTGCACTAAATTGTTAACAATTCAATCTTGCTCAATAAATACTCTTTGAGCTGAAGTCAATCAGTAAATGTATTGAATTTCTGTGGGCAAAGCAATGGTTTAGGTTATTATATTACTTTCCTGTTGTTGCTATAACAAGTTACCACAAATTCAGAGGCTTAAACAACACACATTTATTATCTTATAGTTCTGTAGGTTAAAAAAAAGCCTTTATGGGTCTCACTGGGATAAAAATCAAGGCACTGGCAGGGCTGTGTTCCTCCTGGAGGCTGTAGGGGCAAATCCATTTCCTGGCATTTTACAGCTTCTCGAGACTGCCCCATTCCTTGGCTCATGTTCCCCTTTCTTCATCTTCAAAGCCAGTAACATTGCATCTGGGTTCACAGTTTTTCCCTAGTCACATCTTCTTCTGACTGATTCCTCTTTTCATCCTCCCTCTTCCTCCTCCAAGGACCCTTGTGATTGGCTGAGACCACCCAGATACTACAGGATAATCTTATTTCAGGGTCACCTGATAAGCAACCTTAATTCCATCTGCAAGCTTAATTCTCCTTTACCATACAGTTTAACATATTCATGGGTTTCAGGGACAGGGTATGAATGTCTTGGGGTGGGGAGGTGACATTATTCTGTCTACCACAGCTACCGTATTTCCCCATGTATAAGACACATCCTTTTTCAAAAAATTTGGGGTCTAAAAACTGGGTGCAACTTATACAGTGGTTGTAGATTTTTTTACTTGCATTTCCTGCTTTTTTGAGCTTGTTGTCTTTGCGCTCATTGTTTCACACTTGTTACCGGTATATTACGGTAGGTTACGTTTTGCCACGTTCTGCCCAGAAATGGCTCAGAAAAGATTTTTGTACGGTGCTGAATTCAAGTTAAAAGTGATCCAGTTTGCAAAACTGAATGGAAATCATGTTGCTGAATGTACGTTTGGTCCTCCTCCAACTGAGAAAACAATCTGAGGCTGGCTATGGTTGAGAGTTTTGACACTGATGAAGAGTTGTATGAATTTTATGATGAATAAAACTTGAGTTCAATAACTTTATGTAATACTTTTTTTTTTTTTTTCAAATTTCGGGTCCCAAAATAAAGGTGCATCTTATACATGGGGAAACACGCTATCTATGCATTTATTTAACAAATTTTTTTT
>NW_017731495.1:2337135-2338753 GCF_001890085.2 Hipposideros armiger | reverse complement strand
TCGCCGGCGACTCACGGCAGCCCAGCTCCAGGTTGAGCTGTTGTTCAGCATCTTAGCTGTAGAGGGCAGTGTCACTGGCCCTCATATGTGAGATCCGAACCGGGGCCCTCTGGCATCCCAAGCTAGTTCTTAACCATCGCGCCACTCGGCTGGCCCAACAAATAATTTTTTTAACAACTGTTACGTGGCAGGCACCCTGTTAGCCACTGAGGATGTACTAGAGAACACAAATGGACATGGTCTCTGCCATTTTGGAATTTACTGGGAGGTGGTGATATGACGTTAATAAAATTATCCAGCATTCAAGTATTAAGTTACAATAGTCATAAGAAAGGAGTGATATTATGAGCACCTGAAAGAAGGTCCTTTGACCTGGTAAAAGAAGCCAGGAAAGACCTTTCTTGGGAGGTAATGACTATGGAGTTGAGATCTAAAGGAGCACTTGGAGTTCACCAAGCACAGAAGTGAGGAAAGAGAGTTCTAGGCCAAGGGAACAGCATGTGCAAAGGCCCTGGAGCAGGAGTGAGCATAACCAGTAAGAGAGATGGGGACGAGGCCGCTGTGGCTGGAGGTCCAGCAGGAGGGTGCCATGATGTCTTATGAGGTGGAGCTGGAGAGGTGGGAGGGGCCCACTGGGATCATGCTCTGCCATCTGTTTTGGTCATGCCCATAAAATTTAGTTTATGCTAATGGCAGTTGAAAGCCATGCAATAATTTAAGTAGTAAGGTGACCTGACCACATCAGATTATCAGTCGATGATTTTGAAGATAAAGACCCAGTCCCTGACTTCAAGACACTTACAGTCTATTTAATAGAACTTATACAGAAAGTTAAATAACGTTAATAATTTAATAGCCAAACAACACAAGCAGCAAGTATGTTGTTAGATGGTACAGATAAGAGTTCTGAATTTCGAAATAAAAATTAGGTAGGCTTAAGTTTTTCTGCAAGAAGATAGACTTAGGGAAACCACACATATACTTCAATATTAATACTCTATGAAGGATACTGTATTAGTTTTCCATTGCTGTGTAACAAGCTACCACACTCTTAGCTGCTTAAAACAACATTCGCCTATTGTCTCACAGTTCTATAGGTCAGCAGTCCAGCGCCCTTGTCTGGATGTTCTGCTCAGGGTCTCAGAGGCTCACATCAGCATTAGCAGGGCTGCTTTCCTTTCTGGAGGCTCTGAGGGAGCAACCTGCTGCCAAGTTCATCCAGGTTGTTGGCAGAATACAGTCCCTATGGTTGTGGGTCTGAGGTCCCCTTTTCCTGGTCATCTTCAAAGCCAGCAAGAATAAATTCTTCTCATACTTTGAACCTCTCTGACTTTTTTTTCTGCTTCCCTCTTCTGCCTTAGAACTCATGTGATTACACTGGTCCCTCAAAATAATCTGGTGTAATCGCCTTATTTTAAGGTCAACCAATTAAGCTTAATTGCATCAGCAAAATGCCTTTCGCAGGGAAGGTAACCTATTCAAGGTGCCAGGAATGGGGCATAGAATAATCTTGGAGGCCACAGTACTCTCTGCCACAGACACAGAACTAGGCAGAATGGGAAATGTCAAAGGATGTGCCTTTGAATTTTTTACATATGACTGAGGAGGTAAGTTTAAG
>NW_017731495.1:2245882-2336790 GCF_001890085.2 Hipposideros armiger | reverse complement strand
GTGTGTGTGTGTGTGTGTGTGTGTGTGTGTGTGGTATCATTATCATACATTTCTGCAAGACCCAGGAACATATCCTTGTTTTAAACAAAACATCAAGGCCTTTGGTTAACTGCAGAGCACACGACCATCGTAAAGGTTCTCAAATTCAATTTCTAAAACAAAGTCTGAGCTGGCCAAACAAACTATATTTGTGGATAAAATCTAGCCCCAATGGCTGCCAGATGTGAACCTTTGATTAGATTCTCTATAAACTGGTGAAAAAATAATGTAGAAAAATGACACTTAAATTTTGAGGCACCCAGAACTAGAACTATTTATTTCTTCTGTCATCATCAGCCTTTGAGAAAATTAATTGTTGTCTCTTCCTTGAAACATATTCTGTTTTGGATCTGCTTTACTCTCCTTTGCCCCTCGGCGCCCCTAACTCCTGGAATGCCCAGGACCTGGTCCTCTGACATCTTCGTGTTCCACGTTCTGTCAAGGTGATCTCATTTGGCCATAAATACTACCTTTAGGATTATGACTCCCTAGTTTATATTTTCAGCTCCGACTTCTCCCCTGAATTCCTGTCATTTCTATCCACTTGCCTACTGAACATCATCACTTCCACTTCTAATACTCATTTACATCTTCATGTGTCCAAAGCTGAACACTTTTACCCTCTAAAATTTTCTCCATATCATTCTTCTCCATCTCAGTAAATTGCTACCCCATTCTTTCTGCTGTTCAGGCCCCAAACTTTGGTGTGATCTCTGGTTTCTTCCTTTCTGTCACACCCTATCTCTAATCTGCGTCTGTTTATCTATGACTCATCATGTTGTCTGGGTTTTTGAAATGTATCCAGAATCTGGTCATCCCTCCCAATGCCATCACCCTGGAACAATCCAGAAACCATCTGTCTCCTGGATATTGTAGTCTCCCATGTTTACTCTCTTACCCTCCCACTATCTACTATCCATACCGCATCCAGAGGGATTGTGTTTTAAATGTAAAACCTAAATCAGATCATATCCCTCCTCTCTTAAAAATACCCCAATGGCTTTCCATGTTACCCAGAATAACTTCCAACCTTCCCTTGGCCCATCATCCGGCTCTGCCTGTATCCCTGACCTCATCTGCATCCTCTTTTTCTCATTACTTCAATCACATCGACTACCTTGCTGACCCTTGAATAGTTCAAACACACTCCATCATCCTTTCTTCACTTGCCTTCCCCAGTCGCTTCACTGGGTTGTCTGTTCAAGTGTCAAATAACCAAGAGGCCTTCCTTGACAACCTTGATAAAATAGTCCCATCCCACTACAATTCTGTGTACTTTTTACTTTGTTTAATTTAATTTAATTTATATTTTTAGAGAATTTTTATGTTTATTTGAACCAAAACTGACAATAGTTGCAGGGAAGCAAGATCTCAAATGCTCCTTTACTTTGCTTAGCTTAAAAAAGCATTTATACTGCATGACAAATGACATGTAGTACAAATGTTTATTCATATGTTTATTGACCTAGTGACTATTGTCTTCTACCAGGATGTAAAATCGATGAAAGCAACCACTTTATCTGTTTTGTTGACTTTTTTGAAGTAATCAGCACCTGGAACAGGAATAGACATGTATTTGTCAAAGGAATTAATATATGATATTTTCCTGGCAGAAATTTTTCTGAGTTAGTGAGTTCTAAACTGGGCTTTGAATGAAAAAATGATGGACTGATAGAGAAGAAATGTAAGGCATTTCTGGGAGAGGAGATAGTTTCAATGAGGGAACAAGTTGGGAGTGAGCAAGACCAAGATCTTATCAGTAACTAATAAGAATAATAGTAATAATAATAATAGCTCGTATGTATTGAACACTTACCATGTGTCAAATACTGCCTTGCCTCACTATTTTAAGCCATTTAATTCTTTCAGTAATGCGATCGGGCCATTGGTATTACACTTTCACTACTGCAATACCAACTACTGATTGTTGCTTTGTCCAGCTGAACATTTCTTAAGGCCAATCCCAATTTATAAAACTAAAGCTATCACAAGCATAGAAGAGGATGCCAGGCTTTCTCTAGTAAGTGGGCAAGCAGTGCACTCTTCTAACAACTGAATCATGTTCATAAAACATAAATTTAAAAAGCGCAGGGGTTATAACTCAATTCTCTCTTCCATTAAAGGTGATTGGAATTTCATCTGTTAAAAGAGCATGGCTACCTACTCTGATTTTAGACCCAAAGTAGGTGTGAGTCTACTCCCTTTCCGAATTTATGTCCTGCTACTTCCTTTTTAATGTTATGTTCCAATCACACAGAGCTGCTTGCTGTCTTTCATCTATACCCCTAACTTTCCCCTTCTCTGTCTATTTGGCTGATATAATCTTACCAGTACTTCAAGACTCAAAGGAAACCTCTTCTCTGATCTCCCACCTGGATAGAAATCTGTACCTCTCAGGTCTTCCTGCAATTTTTCTTTCTTTTTCCTTTCTTAAATTTCTGCAGTGGCATTTGTCGTTTTATCTTTTATAACCTTGCCATGTGTGCATTTATTATCTTTTCTGCTAGATTTTAAGGTCTCTGTGGGCAGAGTGCATGTCTGATACAACCATCTGGCATTGTACTTGCACATTGATTGCCTTAAATAAATATTTACTAAATGAATAAATTAATATGTAAGTATTTAAATGGAGGAAAAGATATACAGACTTTAATAAAACACTGTTATCCTTGAAGAACCTAGAAATTATATAGATAGCATATACCCATGCCCCTAGATTATACCTGTCTTTAAAATGAAAAGCCGAAGAAAAATCAATAAATTCTAAGAGAAGCCTATATTACCCCTAATCATTTTTTTGAGATGTGAGCTTTAGTTTTACTTGTTCCTCATATAATATGTTAGAAAGAAAAACACAGTTCTACAAAGTGTTCAGTAAAAACAAGAAAGACAACATCTATAAAATTGAAGAGCTATGTAGATGGAACTGGATATAGCAAGTCCATTCATAGGCTTCATTTATGAAATCAGCCAGTGTATTTAAATAATGGACACCACCACTGAGAATGATATCTGAATCAAGGATGGCAAATACCAGCTATACACAATTTACTCTTTTATTCAGTGTACAGAGTAGATCCCAATAATCAAACATCCTTTTCACTGACAGGTGTGGTCCTAGCCCAGCACTCCAGACAGCCACTACCAATTGATCTGAGTTGACACTTGAGAGAAAACCTACTTGCCATACCTCATATCTAAATCATCCTAAATGATGCAGGAATTTTTCTAAGGTGTTTTGTTTTGTTTTGTTTTTAGTTTGAGGTGACTTATACCATGTTTTAAGTTGTTTGGAATTTCTGGAACCTGGGTGAAGGATATGTATAGATTGTGATAGAGTTTTATGTATGTATCCATTATAGAGTGATTACAAGATACTTGCTCTTCTATGATGCTTCCTACAGAAGCCATATTGCAGGCAGCAATGCCCTCTAAACTGTGTTCATTATTGGATCTGATAGATATCAAAGTCTCCCAGGCAATTGAACTCAGTACTTTTTTTTCCCCTGTAAATAACAAGTTGCTTGAGAAAGGTTTGAATTTCTTACGTGTGTGTGAGAAATTTCATCTCATCTGAGCGCTACTGAAATGTTATGTCATCAACTTTTCCAAGAAACCAAAAATAGCCTAGAATTTATTTCTCTTTAACCAGAAAATTTGTGTGACCTGGACTAAGAGTAGTACTGGGAGTTTCAAGTGACAGCAGTTAATTAGCAGTATGTCGATGTAGACCAGCGGTCCTCAGCCAGGTGCAATTTTATCCCTAACCCTCTCATTGGGGACATTTGCCAATGTCTGGAGATGCTTTTGGTTGTCAAAACTGGAAAGGGAGGTACCACTGGCACTAGTGGTACAGGCTAGGGATGCTTTTATGGTGCATAGGATAGTCCCTACAACAAAGAATCACGTGGCCATTGAGAAACCCTAATTTAGATGGAGTCTTTCTAGAATATTAGCTCACTGAGGTCGGGGATGTGTTTGTCTTAGAATCTCTAGCACAAGGCCTGGAACATGGTAGAAAATCTTTATTTATTCATCATAGTGTAAACATTCATATGTCTTACTGCAGAAATATTAATGTGTTTGGTTATAGGGTGTGTGTGCACCAGGCCCCTTGGGGCTATACACAGGGCATGGTACCATAAATGCATCATACTTTTCTAAAATCTGGCAAAGCCAGAATTCTCAAACTCACTAGCTATAAAGCTTTTCTTTTAAATATATATTTTTTATTTTTTATTACATTTGACATAGAAGATTATGTTAGTTTCAGGTGTGCAACAGTGATTAGACATTTATATAACTTACAAAGTGATCACCCCAATAAATCTAGTATCCATCTGACACATGCATAGTTTTTACAATATTATTGACTATATTCCTTATGCTGTAGTTTACATTCCTGTGACTATTTTTGTAACTACCAATTTGTACTTCGTATCCTGTCTCCTTTTTCACCCACTCCCCCAACCCCCTCCCACCTGCAACCATCAAAATGTCCTCTGTATCTATGAGTTTGTTCCTGTTTTGTTTGTTTGTTTATTTTGTTTTTTAGACTCCACATATAAGTGAAATCATATAATGCCAGGGTTGTTTTAAGTTATTTTTTTTAATTTTATGCCACATTATTAAAGTATATCTTTTTATCATTAATTTTTACAATCACTCCATGAATAAGTATTATGTTTTTCACTCATTTTATATTATAGATGAGGAGACTGATGCTCAGAGAGGCTAATAACCTTCAGCAGGAGTGCTAATATATAAAGGGCAGCATTTACATAGAACCTAGATCTGCCTATTCCAAAGTCTCAATTCTTTCTGGCTTCTTCATTTAATATTTGCTTATTGGGGCTATGGCTAACTACAGGTGTTTCTCTTCCTTATTAAAAAGAATGAGTATAAAATATGTAGAAAATATGGTAAGTAGTAAAATGCATTGAAGACAAATTTCGTTGTTTTTTTTTTTTAGTGAAGAAACAAGAAAATTCCTCTCCTGAACTAATATATTTAAAAGCAATTTAAAAATGCTCTAGGCAGCTACTGCAATAAATATGGTTTCTTTTCAAGAGAAATATTTGTAAGGGGCTTCCAGAAAGTTCTATAAACAGCCTCCCCTTAACCATTTACACCCACACATATACACACTCCTCAAAGTAGGTTTTGAAATGCTCCCTACCTATGACTTCTGAATTACTTTACTTTTATAAACTCATGAGCAACATGGGAATAATAATTCCTTCCTAACAGGGTTATTGGGAGGATTGAATAAGTTCATAGGGATAAGAGTGTAGAACAGTGTTTGGCATATTTTAAGTGCCCAGTGGTGATTTCTTTCTCAGATCTTCAGAGAGAACAAGTACCCTGGGTTTCTAGTGCAGTGTCTTGGTGTCACATGTCAAGATAACTTTGTTGATACTCCAATTTCCCATCATCCTAGTGGTTTTCCAAAGAGCCTCTTCAAATTAGTTCACTGTCATCCTATGAGATGTGCAAAATTACTCTCTCATCCCCACTCCAACCACTTGGACATCATCCTCAAGTTGACTCCAGAACAGTCTGAAGTTATATATTAACATGACTTTATTCTCAGGACCCATCAATCACTGGGGGAAACAAAATGGAACATAAATTCTGGTGACTCTCTATAATATACATAACTCTAAAACAATCAAAACTTGCAATTTGGGTGTATATGTATTTGTGTTTTTTGAATAAACCCAAGAACCAAAAATTGAGATGCATATAATCAATAAGAAATGCCCAATGGCTCATTAGCACACTAGATACCCCTTCCCCAAATTCCTTAAATAAACCGATCCTGTTCCCATGATCACAAGCAGAGTTGATACCATTATGCCATTGTAAACATTTTTTTATAAATTAAAATTTTATTTGTTCAAATAAAATAGTTTCTTTCTCCAAATCACGTCTCCCAAAGAAGATGATATTCTGTGGACCACATTTGGGGGTGGTGGTGGGGAAACATGTCTATGTTAAACCTGAATCTTATTTTAATAGAAATGGGAAACATGTTGCTTTTTTTTTTTTTTTGCTCCGTGGTCATATTTTGACTGAATAATTGCAATTGATGCTGAGAACTCTACTCTTAAGCTGGATATATCAGAGCTCAAGAAGTCTGGAAAAAAATCGTTCCCTTTTCTTATCATTTTGATAACTATTCTTAACAATTTCAGTGTGATACTTTCTTCACTAACCAAATGCTTCATTTTACATGTTTTGATATTAGCAGAAAGCAAATTGAACTAAAATGTCTCCTAACCAGTTTGCTTTAGAATAGCTTTATTCCCTGCCAATCAGGAAAATTATCTTCTTGATTAAAACCTGTGATTAATGTTGAAGAATTCAAACTTGTATAAATCACTGGATTATTTTTGAGAAATGATAAAAGGGGCCGTCAAAGAGATCCTGGTTTATTCAGGAAAAAATAATTCTGTAGTTGTTACCTTTTCCCCTCACCTCAAATTGCCTCATCCTGTTTTTTTCAAATTCAATCTTCATTCCCAAATCATTCCCAAATTGCAGGTAAATATAGCACGTTTTAGATTTTTCTGACTCCCTGAAAGTTGACTTGGAAATATCTTAAGTGTCACAGATATTGACAGAATGACCAAAGCAGACCTGTGACTTTATTTCAGGGAGAAGTGCCCGGTGGGAAAAGCAAGTGATGTTTTGCTTCAAAGGATTTAGTCACGGTAGCGGAAAATGTGGTGTCTGGAAATAGTACAGTTATACTTCCTAGTCTTTTAGATGCTCCCATTTTGGCAAGAACAAACAAACAAGTGAAATTACAATAAATTCAACCAAGCAGTCACACAAAGAATCTAAAAAAGGACATGTGTCTATGTACTCTAGAAATTGAAATCTCCAGGGTTGATTAGTAATGAAATGTCTGTGGCATTAAAATAACATCAGACTTTTTTTTTTAGAATAAAACACTGTCAAAAGGATATCGTCCTCTTCAAGATTCTGCTTGTTCCTTACAAAGAGTTTCCAACACATTCTGGAACAAGAGGAAAGTTCACATTTGCAAAAGTACAGGTACAGAAATGGATGGGAGGGAGGGAGAAACCTTTGTCTTTCCTTCTCTTCATTGTGATAAAAAGCTCCAGGGCCTTCTGTCCATGACCTTAGTCCTGTGGAGAGGGGCAGGGGGGTGCAAGCCCGGCTCAAGCTTGCCTTTAGTCAGTGATCTGTGAATAGCTCTCGGTCCCTTAATGACGTGAGCGCAGGCTCCAAAGGGAACGGGTGACTCAGAGCGCAGGAGGCACGGAGATTGCCTGAGCAGCCATTAGCACGTCATTGGTAATCCCAGCGACACCTTTCACATCCGCGGTATTTGTCTCCATGCTCTCCGCGGAAGACTGCGAGAATGTTTTATTTAAGGGCTCTGGGCTGCCTTCTGTCTGACGGATGGCTTGTCTGCAGGGCTTACTAACACTTGCAGATCTTCCAAGAGGAGATGGGGATGCAGAATTCTTAGTAATGTTACAGGCCATTTCCGTGAACGCAGACACGATGCTTCTGCACTTTGGAAACTGCATGGCAAATGAAAACCGCAGCCCTAAGTCCTTTCGCTTCATGACAGAAAGAAGCAGAGACTCAGCCGTTATTGCCCACAGTAAATTCTAGTTAATTCCATAAATATCTGTTAAATATCTAGGGAAGGCAGTAGAAAACAGTGGTTAAGAGCACTTCTTGTGTCATCTCATAGGACTCCGTCGGAATTCCAATTCTGTTGTTTTTCCATTTCTGTGACTTTAGGGGAGTTCCTTAGGGTCCCTGAGCCCCAAATTCTTTTTCTGCAAATTGGAAATAACGGGACCATCTCACAGGGTTGTTGTAAAGATTAAATGGTTGAAAGCATATATCAGCAATTGGCAAGTAATAAGCACAGGATATGTGGTAGCTGTTCTATTTCTGCTTACTGCACACAGGACTAGGTGCTGGGCTAGGAGTCCATACCATGCAGTTCCTCCCTGGAGAGTGTAGGGAGAGATAGGCAAGGAAACAAACGGAATGTGGTAATTCTATATTAGCACAGAATTTTAATGTGCATGAGACTCACCTGGGTATCTTGTAAAAGCGAAGGTTTTGATTCAGTCGGTCTGGGAATGTGCCTTTAGTCTGCATTTCTTACCAGCACCCAAGTGTTCATGATGATTCTGGTCCAAGGACCCTACTTTGAGGAGCAAGACCTGGAACAATGTCTACGGTGCAAGGGGAACAAATAGAGGAGCAGCAGGTTCTGACTGTTCACTGCTGAGTTTCTCAATTGTGGATGCTGGGCACTGGGCATCTTTTCTTCCAGTTCTTCCATCCCCTTGCTTGCCCCCCAGGACCTCACTCACTCTAACAGCAAAATGCTAAACAAAGGAAGGAAGAGTCTGATGAGAGGTCGTATAACCAGGATCAACTTTGGGAAAAGGTAAATACTGAGCTGGACCTTTGAGGTAGTGGTGGGCATGGATGGTCACCTAGAAAGGTGGAAGGAAAGGCGCAGGAAAGCATGCCTTTCCTGTCAAGTGCACGAAATTGTCAGTTTCTAATATATTCCAACAGCCAGGGAATATGCAACGGGAGATAAATATAGCTATTGAACATTTGCCACATTTATGAACTTCAAAAATGTTGAGAGAACATTTTTATTTTTTTTCTTCTCACACAGGAGGCTTTGGAAATGTGTACAATTATCTTGGATTATCAACCCCAGTGGGTGGGGAGTTCCACGTGCACCTCCCACGATTTCTTACGAGTGTAACTCCTGCAAGCAGCACCAAGCAAACACAGCTCTGGCTGCTTTCCTTTGGACAACTGAAGTTTCATTCCAAATCAAACCTAGAGGCAGTGCTTGGGCTTAATCACAGGGCATTGGAGAGTTGAAGTGGTTAGGTTTAGCATCCAGCTGGGTTTGCAGACCTGTGTTTAGGGATCTGACACTTTCTAGCAAGGCCTCAGTGTATCGTCTGTTTCCTTCTGTTGTCCACACCTCCAGCGCACTGTTCCTGCAGATTCTCCCTGCCTGGGGCACTCTCCCAACTCACCTCACCCAACTGACTTTCAAAACCTAGTTACTGATTCATTGTTCTAGTCAAGACTATCTTCACCCCAGATTGACCATGGTCTTCTTTTCTTTTCGCCAGGTTTTCCTGCTATAAATATGAGAGTGGGAGGTCTTTGTATGGTTCATCTGTGTGGATCCTTCATGCTACCCAGCTCCAAGCTGTCTACATTGGAGGGACCACAGATTTACACACCAACAGTGACTGGGAGCTTTTGCTTTGCAGTTGGGCCCTCTGGGATTTGAATCTCAGCCCTGCTACCCAATCGTTCATTGTCTAATGTTAGGCAAAGCATATTAGCAACAACACAACCACACTGCCTGTGTTAATAATGAGCACTTCCTTAGTTCTTCCTGTGTGCTGGGCCACTGTGCAAATATTTTACATGTACTCTTTTATTCAATCATTATAACACCTTTTTGGGGTTGATACTGCACTGCTTGAGCAAAGTCTTAACTTCATCTGTAAAATATATTATTTATGGTAATTACCATTTCAGTATGTGCTACCTCTTCTGTAAATACGGTGATATATGCAAACGGTTTGTCACAATATGTGACACTGGTGAGCATGCGTGTGTGAACCTCTGTGCCCATAGATACACACTAATAAGGACACACACATGTATCTATGCTGAACCTCAAACTCATCATCTCTAAATGTTCCTATTCTTTCCTTCCTTAAGTTATTCCTTTTACCACCCACCCACCTGCCCACCCAAGCCAATAATCTAAGACACATCCTAGGTCCATCTGATTTCTGTAGCACCTACATGTGTTCAAGAATGACATGAGGTCTGTGCCATTACAACCCACACTTCACATTTTAATGAAACCTTAATACTCACACAATCCTGTGGGGTAAGTATTAGTAACGTCCTTATTTCACAGATGAGTCAACTGAGGTACAGAGTAAATAAGGAGCTGACACATGGTCTCATAAGGAGGAGCTCACATATAACGTATCACATTTCCCCATGTATAAGATGCTCCCCTGTATAAGACACACCTTAATTTTGGGGCCCGAAATTTGAAAACAAATGTATTACATAAAGTTATTGAACTCAAGTTTTATTCATCATAAAATTCATACAGCTCCTCATCACTGTCAAAACTCCCAACCATTAGCTTGTCCTCATCTGTGTCTGATGACAAATCACTGTCTTCATATATTGCCTCGTCCTCAGTTCCATCTATGACATTTGAAATCTACAACCACTGTATAAGATGCAGCCAGTTTTTAGACCCCAAATTTTTCGAAAAAGGGTGTGTCTTATACATGGGGAAATACGGTATCTATTTACTCACATTTGTAATTATGTATTTAATGTCTATTTCCTCTGCAAATCTGGGGACAGATGGGAACATCTCAGTTGGAGGGCACAGGCTGCTTTTTGAAGGAAACTGTTGCAGGCCCGGCGGGAGGTAGAGTTAAGGCAGCCTGGAGACACTCTACCCCAAGATTTTGATTTCAAGAAAGGGCTATTGACCTTGTGCCTTGGGCACATTTAGTTGAAAACAAACAAACAAAAGGAGATACATTCATATAACTTACAAAAGAGGGAGCACGGTCATCAGAAAATTGCCCATAAATAAAATGCTGGAACTATAGCCAAGCCTTAAGGGATCTGCAAAATCATCACCCATCCACTCTCTCTGTCTTCGCTCTGTTTCTGTAGGCACACAGGCTCTCATCTCTCTAGGCAGATTTTTTATCCTTTTCTCTTGGCAAATTGATCTCATATACTCACTCATTTATTGCAATTGGCTTATATGTCCCCCAGGCAGCAGTTTGCTCTGCATGACCTCTCTGCTTGGCTTGCTGTGAAGTGTAATAACTTTTCAGTGTCCACATTCCGAATGCATGGAAGAGGAAATATGATTTGCCAGCCTTGGGCCGGTGTTTGCCATGGTCCAATCAGCCTTGAATAAGAAGTGAGATAATATGATATGAATATCAGTAGTTCAAGGCTGTAGGCTGAGCAGTACTCTAAGAAAAAAAATATGGGTATCAAGAAAATTAATACAATTTATGGTTCATCTAAGATTCTACGAAACCAAGGCTAGAAGGAATAAAACTAGGACACATTTGAAAGGCACTGGATTTGGGGTTAAAGCAAGATGACTTAAAGTTGAACTTCTAAGCTATTTATCCAGAGCTTTAACCTGCCTCTAAGGAAGGATAGAATTGCCCCCCTACTCTGTGGTACAATAGGGGAGGGGTAAGTGGTTCTAGCTGAGAAGAGCAGAGTACCACAGGGGCAGAAAGTCAATCAGATCATTAGGTTCTTTGAAGCCCGTAGAGCCAATTCCTTACCTTTTCTTATCTGGAGGAATAAGGCGTTATTCCTTTGGAGATGTGAAGGTCTCCAAAATTAAAATGTTAACTTTATAAGTAGGTCCAACAGGTGTACCTGGCTGCCTCAATAAAAACAGCAACACAAAATCCCCAGGCAACTGCTGGACCAATATTTGTCATTGAAGAAGTCAGAAAACCACATCTGATGAGCAGCTCCTAGGTGCCCCGTACTTTCCCTGTATTATTTACTTCTCCCACAGCAATCCTCTGAAGTAGTCATCAATATCACTCCTATTTTACAGAAAAGGAAGCAGGTTAAATAATAAAAAAGCAGTTCTTTGCTGCTCCACCTACCAGCCAGTACAAGCCCTCCTTAGTTTCAATTTTTCCCTTCTCTTTCTTTTCTCTTCTCTTTCCTCCCCTCCCTTACCTTCCTCTCCTTCTTTCTCCTTGCTTCTTTTCTCTTTCCTTCCCTTCCTTTTCCTTTCAATTCCATTTCATTTTCACATTGACGAGTTTGGGTCAGGCTTTGTGCGTCAGGGCCATTTTGGACTCCATATTGGCTGTGGATGTGAATCGTCTGATTTGTGCATGTTTGATTTCATGCCTGGACCTGTCCTATTAATGTCATTGATGCTGGGCCCATAGGTCCTACCTAGACACCCAGGATTGTTGTTCCTGCTTCCCGCCTGTCCCTACAGGGCTGCCCACCCCCAACGTACTTGACCGTGACAACCCTGCCTGGCTCTCCATGGTTCTGAGCATTGTATGTGGCTATTCCCACCTCAGCCACTGTTTACCACTCTCAGATTATGGAACCCCTTTTATTTCTTGGCATTCCATAGTTAGCATTTCTTTTTTAAACTACAAATGCCCAAAGCATCCCTCATTATTAGCAAAAAGGTCTCAATAATCACACTTTCACACCAGTCAGATTTGGGTTCAAATGTGATTACAGCCAGAGAATTGTGATGATAAATCTGGCCAGCTCAGCTGTAACTCAATCAGTTGGACACTAACAAAGGAAATTATAGGGGCTTCAGGGAAAAGTCAGGACAGCAATTAAGGAGCTGGCCTTTAAAGGAGATATTGGGAATATTGAAGCCTTTACATTTAGGCCTGGTGACAAAGCAAGAAAGGTTATTATCACAGATACCATCCTGAAGAGTAATTTCTTATGTGCCTGAGAGACCTTTGGGATTTGAGGCCATATTGGTACTTTGTGTAAGACGTCTCTGAGGTTTAGTGGTTTTTCTTTTTCTTTTCTTTTCTTTTTTTTTTTAACAACTTAATTGAAGTATGATTCACATGCAAAAAGCTGTACATATTTAATGTATACAACTCAATGAGTTTGGAAATAACTATATACCTATGAAGCCATTGCCACTGTCAAGACCATATGCATATCCACCACCTCTCAAAGTTTCTTCCTGTCTCTTTATTATTATTATTATTATTATTATTATTATTATGTTATTGTTATCATCATCATTTTTTTGTGATGTGAATACTTAACCTACGATTTACCTTCTTAACAACTTTTGTTACCTTCTTAACAAGACTGTATTGTTAGCTTTAGGCATTATGTAGTACAGTAGATCTCCAGGACTTATTTAACTTGTCAAACTGAAACTTTTTCACAGAAGGAACAGAGAAAGAAAAAGAGACAGTAAGTTCCCCAAATATGGGTGTGGGGTGGGGGAAAGGAACATCTAGACCCAGGATGGCCAAAGACTCTCAAATAGACTGAACATAAAAAGGTCTTCATCCAAGGCAGATTATAATCAAATTGTGAAAAGTCAAATACAAACAGTATTTTGGAAGCAGCAGGAGAAAAGTAACAAGTTACATACAAAGGAACCTTCATAAGACTGTAAGTGTATTTCTCAGCAGAAACCTTAGAGGCCAAGAGTGAGTGGGATGATATAGTCAAAATTCCAAAAGAAAAAATAATAACTACCAACCAAGAATACTATACTCTGCAAAGCTGTCCTTCAGAAAGATGTAGACTTTCCCAGGCTAACAAAAGCTGAGGGAATTCATAATCACTAGACCTACCTTACAAGAAATGTTGAAAGAAGTTCTTCAAGCTAAAATGGAAGGGCCTAATTAGCAACATAAAAGCATAAGAAAGTGTAAAACTCACTGTAAAAGTAAATATGTAGTCAAATTCACAATGCTCTAATACTGTAATGATGGTATGTAAGTCACTTTTAACTCCATGAATTTTTCTTTGTTTCCCTTTTATCTCCTTTATAAAACTCATAACAATATTATTACTGTTGTTACTGGGAAAAGGAGACAACTAAACCAGAATTCCTTCCTTATCCCACACCAGCCTTATTCCCATACCCTCTACTCCACCAACATCTCTGTAATATAAATGAAATGTAAATGTTCCAGCCCTTATCATATATGAACTTCCAGCAAAATTTGCCACTCTTATCTACTGTCTTTTTGCCTTATTCTTCTGATCTTTTCCTCCTATTTTTTGGCTATTCTTTTTTAGGATCCTTTGGGAGATTCTCATCTTCTATTTGACTTTCATAGAGTCAACACTTATATAGCTGTTAGTATGTGCCAGGCACTCCTCTAAGCACCCTACATATATTATTTTAGTAAATTCTTAAAACACCTTATGAAAAACTTATCCTAGTTTTATAGGTAAGAAAATTAAGACACAGAGAGGTTAAGTAACTCTCAGAGCTGGGAATTTGAACCTAGGAAATATGACTCCAGAGTTTATGTCCTTGACAACTACACTAGACTGCTTTTTTGTTGTTGTTGTTGTTGTTGTTGTTGTTGTTTTAGCTGAGTCATCCTGTCACCTGTTGGCAGCTCAGCGGCAGCTCAGCTCGGGCCGGGACTCAAACCACTGTTGCTCAGAGCTCGCACTCTTGAGCAAGCTCTTAACCAACTGATCCACTCAGCCAGTCCTAGACTGCTTTTCTTTATTGGCATTTCTCGGGATCTTATTCCCAAGCCTTCTTATCTTCTCACTCCATGCTTTCTATCTAGGCAGTCACAGTAGTTATGGTTTAAATTACCATAAAAATTACCACTAAATTATATTGATAGTTCTTACCTCTCTTCTTATCTCTAGACACTTACATTCAACTGTTTACTAGACATTTCCACAGAATATCCAACAGAGACCGCAAATAGAACATTTACATGTTCTTAGATTCCTTGTACATTTCCTTCATAACACTTGTCACAATTGCAAATAGATAATTAACTTTGTAATTATTTGCTTCTGTCTACCATCTCTGTTAGAATGGAAGATTACTGAGGACAGGAAATCTATTTTGTTTATTGTGGTGGAAACAACTCTTAGCACGGTATCTAGCATGCTGTAGGTGCTCCAAAATATCTTTTAAATGCATGAAACACTGCACAAATGGTAAAGGAATTTTTAAAAAGGAAAGGTCATTTTAAGTCCTGTTACACTTTCAATTTTAATGTGGAACTTGCTAATATTCATCACTTGCACACATGTTAAATAAATTGTATCTATAGTGAATTAAAAACTTAGTATTCTATTCTTTTCACCTAAGATAACATATTTAAACAGTTTTCATAGGTATTTCATCATGTTAGTGTTGTGTGTGTTGAATAACAATTCTCTGTTGTTAGGCAAAGATTTCTTCTCAGCATTCAGCTATTATATGCATATTTGTAGTAAACATTTTTATGTATGTAGCTATGTTACTGCTGTGAAATATTTCCTTAAAATAATTTTTTAGAAGTATTCCAAGTTTAAATAGCATGAACACTGTCATCGTTCCTGATATATACTATAAAATTACTATACAAAAAACTGTTGCATGATACTACGGGCAGCAGTAAGATTAAGGGTTTCATCAATATTGAAGATCGTATTGCTGATTCTTCATGCAAAGTTAGGGCAACTGCAGAAGTGCAGGTGAAATGTTTTTCATGAACAAAAGAACCTTGCTCCTGGTAGCTAATCCTGGTTCAATTCTATTGTCTTTTAATCCATCACTTAAAAATATTTTTTTAATTATGGCAAAATACACATAACATAAAATTTATCATTTCAACAATTGTAAAGTATGCGGTCAGTGGCATTAAGTAATTTGCAATGTTGCACAACCAACCTCACTGTCTAGTTCCAGAACATTTTTGTCACCCCAAACAGAAATCCAGTATAGACAAACCTCAGAGAGATTGCGGGTTTGGTTCCAGTAAAAGCCAATATCGCAATAAAGCAAGTCACACACAATTTTTGGTTTCCCAGTGCATATAAAAGTTATGTTTACATTATATTGTAGTATCTTAAGTGTGCAATAGCCTTATGTCTAAGAAATAATGTGCATGCCTTAATTAAGAAACACTTCATTGCTAAAAAGTGCTAACCATCATCTGAGCCTTCAGCAAGTCATAATTTTTTTCCTGTGGAGGATCCTACCATCAATTTGTAAAAACGCAGTATCTGTGAAGGGCAGTAAAGTGAAGTGCAATAAAACAAGATATGCCTCCACTCATTAAGCAATCATTTCTCATTCCTCCTTCCCCCTAAATCTGGAAACTACTAAGCTGCTTTATGTCTCTATGGAATTGCCTCTTCTCTATGCTCCATATAAATCAGGGGTTCAAACAAAAACTTGTATGTGAAGATTCATAGCAGCTCTATTCACAATAGCCAAAAAGGTAGAAACCACCCAAATGTCCATCAACAGACAAATGGATAAACAAACTGTAATATATTTATGCCATGGAATAACATTCAGCCATAAAAAGAGATGAAGGCCTGACACATGCTTCAATGGGAATGAACTTTACAATTATCATGCTAAATGAAAGAAGCCAAATACTCATTTCTCTTTATAGTTCACTAAACCATTTAAACAGTATACATCAAAGCAAACAGCTTAGGAAGATGAAGTACATTTGAAAGGATGTACCAGCTTTGAGTCAGGCACTGCTCTGTGTGCTAAGGCTGCAAAAATGAATCAAAAACAGCTATTTAAAGCAGGTAGAGATAGGAACATGTAAACAGGTCACGAACATAGTGTATTATGCAGAGGCATGTCATCTGTGCTATAAGAGCCCAGGTGAGGGAAAAACTAATTCTATCAGGAAGGGTCAAGGAAAGAAAAAGAAAGAAGGTATTATTTTAATTTGGCCCTGAACTATGAGTAGGGATTGTCAGGAAGGGAATTGGGGAATGCACTTATGGGGCAAGCAAGGTAGAAAAGGAAAATATCTTTAGCTTGCCCTTTCCTTTTGTGCTTACTCATATCTCTACTTTTGGCCTCACAATTAGTGGTTCATCCTCTCGTCACTATAGTTTTGACATAAACTAAAAATAATTTTGGTTTTACCTTAATAAAATCATCTTCTAAAGAAGAGAGTAGTATAGGACCAGGCAAGATTGGAACTTTGTGCATGCTCAATTACTTTAATACTTTGTCAATATTAATAATGTCAATATTAATTGATATTAATAACATGGGTGTTGGATGCTACCTTTTTCTCAGTTCATTTTCATCGGTTTGTAAGAAGAAATGGGGTATGGATTTAGAGATCTTCTCAAATGAAAGGGAAAACATTTCACTAATGGTTAGAATTATAAGCTTTTTAATTATCAAATGTTTGTGTCTGTGTCTTGCAATAAATGAATGACTGTGGTAATAGTCTCGGACTTTGAGTCCACATAGTATAGAATAAGCACCCCACAGATGAAGCATACATGTCCCCATGCCTCCTTTCCACTCCATGACAGGCACCTCTAATAGACAATGACATTCTTTGCTGATGAGCCTGGACATGCCTCTGAATGCCTATTCAGATAGGCAGCCATGCCATGATGCATCAGTGGCAGTTGATAAAATTCCATTTCCTGTGTCTGCCAGAAGACCATATTGAGTTTGGGAGTTAGAATTTGTGGGTTTGAGGCCTAATTCTTTCTTTGCCAACGTAGGTAACTTCTTTGAACCTCAGTTCCTTCAGCAGGAAAACCTACTAATAGCTATTTTAAAGGTTGATGTTAGAGGATTAAATAAGGTCAAATGTATGAAGGGCATAGCTCCAGTAATTTAGCAGGTGCTTAATATGTAACTTGAGGGAATTCAGAATCCCTGTGACTTGCCTAAGTCCTCTGCACCTTGCTTCCATACATCTCTTCTGTCCAAAACACAAACAACAGCTGGTTCTATTATTGCTGTGATGCTGCAATTCTTCCTTTCACCCAAAGGAGTAACCTGGGAGCCATTGTCTACCTCCCTCTTTTTCAACCTGCATCACTGAATTCTGTTAAGTTATTTTGAAGCAACTCTAATTCTTTTCCTTCCTCTGAACTGACCTAACACCACCCTATTCCAGTGATGGTTCATCGCCACATGCCTGTATAATTTCATTAGCTTCCTGTCTTTCCTTCCTTTATGCCAGGGTTTTTCAACTTTTGCCCTATTACATTTTGGGCTGGACGTTTTTTCATTGTGAGGAGCATTGTCGGATGTTTAACAGCCTCCCTGACCTCTGCATACTAGATGCCAGTAGCACTTTCCCATTTGTGACAACCAAAAATATCTCCAGATATTTTGGTCTGGTGGGGAGGAGGGAGACAAATTGTCCTCAGCTGGGACCCACTGCTCTAGTCTCATCCTTTAGAACCATTTCTCTAGCTGAGAGATTAATGACCTATGAATAGTGTTCTTGCTCTAGTTCCTCAGTTCAAGAACTGTCAACAGAGTAGTTCCCAAAGTTTTTAATATTTTTGCCTACCTGTCAAGTTCATCAATAATTGGCCATTCTTTTCCTATCTTTCTTTGGACCTTTTCAAACTTTAATATGGATTTTCAAACTTTAATGTGCTTATGAATCACTGGGAAATATTTAAAAATGCTAAGCCTGTTTAAGTAGGACTGAGTGGGGGCTGAAATTCTGCTTTTCCAACGAGGTCCCAGGTGAAGATGATGCTACTGGTCCACCCACAAAGCACTTTGACAGCAAAGCTTTGAAAGACAACAATTAAGTGATTCAGTCGCTGCTGAGGCTTCATAAAGGACCAGGTCCAGCTTAAGAGGAGCACACAGACCAGCAAGGAAGAGAGAAATCAGCAAATCACTATAAGAAAAGCTGGTATCTATTATAAGTATGGATACAACGATATAAAGATGCAAAGGAGGGAGAAACTCATTCTGCCTGGGCTGATGGGTAAGTAAAAGGTTAAGAGGAAATAAGTGGAAATCAGAGAAAGCTTTGGTGAGGACGCCCTTATTGATTTGGGCCTGGAGAATATGTAGGTGGTGTGCCAGGTTGGGGAGGAAAGGGAAGTACTTGTGCCGAGGGTGGGAACAACATGAGCAGAAGTGAAGAGGAATAAAAACGCATGAGGCATTGACAAAACTGTGTTCAGTGTAGCAAGAGTCCATGCTGGCACTGAAGAGGGTCTGAGTAAACCACCTTCAGGGTAGGATGTGCCCGGTCATACTATGTATTTGGCTTTTATTACATTAGCAAGATGGGCGCATTGATGGTTTTTAAGTAGAAAAACAACACGATCAGGTGCAAGAGTTTGGAAGATCATGCTGATGGCAGTGTGGATGGTGGGTTACAATGAGGACCACCCAGGAATCCAGCCAGGCTGCGAGGGGTGAGCATCCTCACCAGGATGAGAAGGGTGGTGAGTGGGTGCTGACTCATACCAGCCGTGAGAGTGGACTGTGGGCCCCTCTTCTCAACGCCATATGTCATATCATGTTGGGTTGCTTGAAACTGGCTATGGTGGGAAGAGTTACAACAGGGAAACTGGCCAATGCCAGGAATGTTTCCCTGAGAGCTAGTGTGAAGCATTTACCATCACACTACTGAGTGAAAAAGACTGAGGTAGACAGGTGTGAACCACCTGGAGGTGACTTATTAGATGTGTCACAACGAAGGGAAAGAATGCATCACAGATAACATGCCCTCATTTGGGCAATTTGCTAAAATCTTTTTTTTAATGCAATGAGTACTTACTGAGGGCCTACTATGAGCCTGACACTCTTCTGAATACTTGCCCCCATGGAGCTTACAGTCTGCTGAGCCAGGGAAGATGGGGTGGGGTGGGGCGTAAGATTCTTCTTTTATTTTGGTATCAATATGGACGGGATCCAGGTGGAGGCTTTCAGTCATTAACAGTCAGCCACATCCTGTGCTACTTTGAAAGCATTTCACATATACTGCCGATTAAATGTTTACAATAACTTTTCAGCCAGATGGGAGAGGTATGTATTGTCCAGAGAGGAAAAACTAAGGCTCAGATATTTGAAGAGATTTACTCAAAGTCGCTGAGCAAATTGGTGTCACAGTCAGGGTTTGAATCCTAGGGCTCTGACGACTAGCCTAGTCCCCTCTCCCCAGTGCTCACTCTGCCCTCTGCTTACTGACCAGTACTGATGCCACAAGGAGGCAGTCCCAGAAACCTTCCCATGCATGCGGATGCCATCGTCACCCTCAAAGTGCTTCCTCAACTGTGATCTCAGTTACTCCTGGCAGCCCTAGGTGCTACTCCACAGTGTGCATGGGGGCTTGTTGCTATGTGCAAATTCGTTGTGGAGTCACGGGATTCCTGGATCCCTGCTCTGTAGTTGCTCTGATTATGCTAGTCGTGGTTCTGCCTGGTGTTGCTATTTGAGAACAGGCATCTCCCATTCTTGTTTCTGCTTCTGAGTCCTTTCCATCTCGCTCATTTCTGGCTCTCAATGACATAGCAAATACCTCAGGGGATTCCTAAATAATAATAAAACATAACAAGAAGAAAGCAGTAAAATATTTATGAAATGCCGAGTACAGTACCCATAAATTATTTTTAAAAAATAGAAACTGTACCAGGCTGGTCTAAATATTGTAATATTGTAAATACTCCTTTTATAATATTGTACTCTAATATTAAAACAAGGAAAATATCAGGTCTAAAGCAATAGATCTAGGAATTGGAGGCTCCAAGTGCTCAGGGGTCAGGGGTTAACAAACCCAAATACTTCTCACGTCTGGAGTTAGTCAATGCCTCGCATTTAGGTGGACACCCGAGGCAGAACAGAAACTGTTTCCCAAATGGCACATCACATGAACTTTCCAAAGTGCAGCTCCTCTCACATCACCAGCTTTTCCTTTTTCTTTTGTAAAAGCATTTTTTTTTGCGTGCACATGAGTGTATGTCTGAATATATATTTATATATGAGAATATATATATATAGATATGAGTGTATCTAAAGCAGCTACAGTAGTGTTGCTTGGCTGAGTGGGAGGTGATACAGGACTGTGCTATTAGTGAGCGGGAGGTAGGAGGTGGCTATGGCTGATGGGCAGGCGTGTGAAGTAATCGCAGGGTAATAGTGTCTGCAGGTATTTTTAGGCGACACCAGAATGAGAAGATGTTGGTTGGTGGGGATGGTCTTTCTTCTTCCAGAGCACAGTGATGAAACATACAGCACAGGAACATAAGGATTGCCAATTTGGAGGAGACCTTTTCCCCATCCAGCCTGGAACTATCGATGATAGAGGTATCAACAGCTGTTTTGTGGGAGTAGGTTTCTAATCTTCCTTGGCATCTACCATTACTGTGAGGTGCCTTGCCCTCAAAATCCTGGGTTTCCCTTAATAAAGCACTATAGATATCTCATCTCATCTATTTCAGTCTTTTAAATAAATGTTTATTTCTTGGGAGAAAGTATTTCTTGGTTTGGCAAGTTTGCTATCCACTGTGTTGAGTAGAATGTCTTTAATTTATCCTCAACTTATTTGCTTTTTTTTTTCCGAGTTTTTAGGGGCCATGTGAGTTATAGTGTTCCAGGGTTCAGTACATTTTGTAGGATTTTTAGCTTATCATCATGCTTTACCCCTCCCTGAGAAATATAATAACTGGAATCAAAAGAGATTATGAAGATGAAAATGTTCTAGAAGCTGTAAAGTTTCTATAAAGTTATTACAACTTTCCCTGTTATTTTTACTCATGTTCAAAATGTGAGCCTTATCCACCTTACATGCAAACACTTTCCAGTCCTGGTCATTTGGCCAAAATGCTACCTAGTTTTGTGACATTGTTTTAAAGTCTAAATGCTACTTTCAACAGAAGAGGCATTTTGGGGCCTACATCCTCAAGAAGAATAAGATAAAAATATTCATGAAGCTAAACCAATTGTAACTTTTTCAGACCACTTCTGCCATTCCTCTCAGAGATAGGCAAGACGAACTCTTTCATCTGGAGAGCTAGTATTTGAGATGCAGTGTTTAAAAGCCCTTTTGTATTTTCTTTTAATCTAGGAATGTAAAGCACCCTAGAGAAATTTAAACAAATAGCCGCATAAAGCAACACTTTAACAAAAGCAACTTACTCATAAATAGCACTTGTTGAAAGGTACTTAATTTGGTGATGTATTGATATACTTACTCCTTTTAATTGTCACATTCCCATATTGCTTGTTTTTACATATAATCTTCCTATGGCTTTATTTGCCAAACAAAATTATAATTTACATGTGAGTGTGTACAAATACATACTTATAATTTTTAAGACTTTTTTTTTGGCCTTGTTATCTCCTGTGTTTTCAATCTCAGAAAACGCCACCTCTCTCCTAAGAGGCACTCATATGTAAAACCTAGGAGTCTTCCTCCTTCACATCCTCTCACTTCCTGTAGAGTCCATCCATGTTTCTCCATCTGCACTCCCACAACTTCAATCTAAACTATAATAATCTCTTGCCTGGGCTCCAGCAAATCTTCCTCTTTCATGAGACAGTTGTACTTTGGATGAGAGATGACAAGGAAATATGCAATGGAAGGGGCATACAATTTCAGGGACATAAAGTGGTCAGAACTTAAAATGCGAGTTTGAGTTCTGACTATTCCATACCAGATATGACAGCTTGACCTATTACCGAACAATTCTGAGCCTTTCTTTCTTTGTCCCTAAAAGGAGGCTGATGCTGACACTTGCCTGATTACAGGGTCATAATAAAACTTAATGTGACAATGGATGTAAAAAGTGTTTGATAAACTGAAAAAAAAAAAAAAAGCTCTACACTTGTTAGTTACTGTTGTCATTGACTAGTAACATAGGCTTTTTTATACCATGGCCAATTACTAGGGAATTTGATCACAAATTTAGCATCAGCCAAATGTGCTCATTTAAATAAATATGTTAATTACCTGTGGAACTGGAGATTTTATACTCTATCCTTGTAGTAAGTGAAGCAAAGTATTTGAACTATATTATTTATATTATTCTGCAGCAGTGCCCTAAATGAGTTTTAGTATACGATACCCTCTGCTTTTTCATCCATCAGAACAGCCTTTCTCTGACTTCTGTAGAATCGGGGTGAAACACAGCACTTGTACTCTTTTTATACAGCATGCCTCTTGCTAGTTTTACCTGATCAATTCCTCCTTGATTCTAATTCCAGGAGAAGTTTTGACTCTACCTAGATTTAAATCCTTGCCTATGACAGGAAACGGGACTGGTGTAACTCAATGTTTCTGCACTTTTGTCAGATTTATCAGAATGTTTAGAGCCAAATTTTGTCAAATTTATCAAAATGTTGCCCAACCTATTCAAAGATGTGTGTGAGCATCTTTGCCTTGAAATTATTCTTAAGGAAAATCTCTGGTTTGCTGTAAGTTACATTGTGTATTAGCCCAGAAGTTGCTCTCAGTCCTTTTGGAATCAATATGGGGTATAGCTCTCAAATATATAAATAACTGTCCTCGGGGCAAGGGTGTTGCATGATTCAGGTTTCCTGTTTTAGTGAGTTATCCCATGGTGTGTATTCAATTTTATACCCCTCAGGACTCGACCTGACGCAGAGAAAATTGAATACATTGTGTAGTGAGTTGCTTTACAATCAAGCCTTACTACCTAAAAAATTTTTTTTTGATATTTCAGAAGAATTTCTTGGTTGAGCCTTTTCATCTCTTTCAATTGCTCTCTTCGCCCTGCTGCTTTAAAAAATCACAAACATTTTGGGTTTTATTCTTTACTGCCACAGAAAATACACACTTATGCCTTCCATGTCTTACCCATTCCAGACAGGATATCCTGGCTGCACCCTGGCTCCTGCAGTGGCTTCTCCGAAATGTGCACACCTATGGGAGACTTGCCACTGGGAGAGGGAAGGCAGGACCGTGCTTGTCCCAGTTGTCCTCTCAAGAGTCAACGCCTTGAGCTGGACTAGCATGTCTTACTGCCTCCCAAGGCCATGTTCTTTTAAGCATTTGTGTTTTAAGTAAGATAAAAGAAAATCTGATCCATCTGAATGTGTCATGAGGATTGCATCATATGGAGGCCAATCTTGTCAACTTTTTAGGTTCTCCTTTCATGTGTCAAAAGATGCAGCATTCAATTAAGACCATCTGAATAACAAGCTACATCTCATCTGATGTTTAGAAATAATAAAATATTATAACCAGGTCTCTTAAAACTTAGGAGAGGTTTCATCTATTTTATTTAATTCATTAAACATTTCAGAGCAATGTACTAGATACTTGGGGTACAAAAGTATATAAGACATCGTCCTTACCTTTAAAGAGTTCACTGTATAATGACTGTCATAGCTCTCAGTGTGTAGTTCAATACCTGCCATGTAATAACCAACCAAACAGTACTTCTTCTCATTCATAGAAGAATTAGATGTTTTGGCTTGTATAAATGTTGGATTAGCATAGCTATAGTGTTTTAGAGAAAAGGAATCAAAACCCACATTTCTACGTTGATTAAGTCTCAAAATGTCTATTAGGGAGTTTAACAGCTCACTAGAATTTGCACTCAATTCTAGATTATTCCTCCCAACACAGAAATACTACACCATCCCATTAGTACAAAGTCGGATACCCTTTTTTGTTTTTCTTCCAGAACAGAATGGATGGGGTGGAAATCATTTTGGCAGGTAGTCTCTTTTTTACAGCGTGGCAAAATTGCCTCCAAAATGCTCAGTTGTTATCACAAATACTTTCTGAATGGCCCTGGCTCTATCTGTTAAGGGTTGGGATATGGAAGGCAACTCTTGAGACTGATTCTTTGAGAATGTGTATTACATCCAGTCATAAGGCATGACCTTCGGGGTCAGGGAGGGTATGCACAAAAGAGCATTGTTAAGACTGTGCAAGGTATATATTTAGGAGACTGGTGTCACTTGTGTGAAGGTTTCTTTAATGAGATAATAAGTTAGAATCATAGAGTCATGAAATTAGAAGATCTCAAAGACTACATAGTTTTAGTATTTGTATGGACCTTTTTAGATTTCATGCTAAACTTTAGTAAATGTCACTAGTGGAAATAATTAGTAAAAATAGGATATTTTGTGTAATTGATACAAGCACACTCAATTAAATAAACTTAAAGAGCTAAGCACTTTACTTTGGTCACACCAAGTTAGACTGCATTACTTTGCATTCTCAGACAAAACTAAACTTTGCTGAAATAGTATCCCATAAGGGATTGCTGCTTTCTTGGTTTTGCCCCATGTTAGCACCATAATCTAACAATTGTAGTAGTTAAATAACCAGTCATCCTAGTTATTTTACCCCTTCTGGGTATAAAGATAACAACAATATCTGGGGCGGTTTTAAACTCAGGACTTACGAGGACAAGATAGACTGTGTATAAATGAAAGTTGGAATAAAATCCATATCTATCTGCAGTTACACCATTAACTAAAATTTACATCCCACAATTATGAAAACTATAGAGTGTATATCTTCTTCTGTGTGTTCCATACTGGTCTGGACCTTCTTATATCACAGGCCCCATTTTTATTTATTGAATAGTTTTATATTTCTATTTATAATTATTCAAAGTTTACTTCTGTTTACTAAGTCTCTATCTGGTATGGCTAAGAGCATGGGTTTAGTTTAATTGCCCAGCTTGGCCATTTACTACTATTATGATGTTGGGCTAGTTATTTGGCTTCTAAGCTTCTTTCTGCATGCAAGTTGGTAATCCTTATAACATTTATGTGTTTGTGGGGATTGATGAGCAGGTACATGGGCTTAGTACATATTCAGCATTCAATGAGTGTTAACTATATTATTCTGTTATTGTTATTGTTATAATCTGTAGAAAGTGAATGAGTTTAAGCCCTGGAAACGCTTTCCCAAATGCCTACTATTTGCTATGTATGGCTGTGAAAATGGCCTGAGCAGCCCAGGGCTTCCCTCTTCCATGGTTTCACACCATGGCCATTGCTACATGAGCTATTCTGTGAACACCCATTCTTATTTAAGATCATCTGTGTGCAATTTAAATTTCCACACAATTTATTTATAAAACTATAGAGTCTCTTGAGTTCATGAAGTTCTACATCCTTGTGGACAAGATCCTTCCTCCTTAGAGAGGCTAGACTTAGGTAACTATGGTAGTCATTTTGGGAAATTCTCATGGCCTTTAAGTTACTGCTCTTTATTCAAGTAATAGGTTTTGACATCTGTTCTACTATACATACTCAATTGAGGTAATTTACTGACCCTGCATGCAGTAGCCTTCTATTTTGGTGTTTGAGTCAGACTTTCTATTTTATGCAATAATTTGCTAGGGCAGCACAATGCCTCCATATTCTTACCCCACATTCTCTAAGAATTTCTCCTTAGTCCCATTGAATTTGAAACTGCCTTCCTTAGATTACATCATTACTTTTTAATTAATGTCAATTGAGTCTTTTGGGGACATGGGAGAGACATTGGGATTAAGGGTAAAGGTAGGTGATTTTTAAATTTCTAAGAACCCCCAACTTGCTCTCTCCATTCCCCTCCCTCTTTAGCCAATTACCTCCGTCACTTCTGGGAACAGTGCAATTGCCAGTTTATTTTTGTGTATAAGTAAAATATCGTGGCCATGAGGGGATAACCCTTGCCCCATATTAGCTGGGCACCTTCCCTTAATGTGAAAATGTGGCTGCTAAGGGAAGAAGGGCCAGTTGTTGGAAGAGCCACTCAGCCAATGAATGTAGACTATTATGACAAGCTCAAAATTTACTTCTGAAATCATAGGTGAAAAGCAAATTTACACTTATGGTACAGTGACTTGTCCTGGTCCCATTGGAGTCACTCAGGGCATATGACATTCAGTTGTCACTCAGAGCATACAGTATTCTCAGATATACCAAGGCCTAACCTTGGCAGTCAAACATCATTATTTCTGCAATAAGCTAATGGTTATACAAGGCGGCCCTACTGATTGTGGAAAGAGCCTGGATAAGGGTGTGAATACCAAGATGCAAAGATCTTTGAGAGATATCTTGGAGAGTGGCTATAACAGGAGGTAACACTAAGATGAGCAATCATAGGAAGCCAAACAGTGGTGCACTGACAAATGAGCTCTCCAAAAATAAATAAATAAATAAATAAATAAATAAATAAAACAAAACAAAGATACCTTGAGTCTAGTGTTTGCCATGCTGTAAATACTCCCACTAGGGCCAAGTGTAAGCTACCAATGGTTTAACAATAGACTTCAA
This sequence comes from Hipposideros armiger, assembly GCF_001890085.2. Taxonomy (NCBI): domain Eukaryota; kingdom Metazoa; phylum Chordata; class Mammalia; order Chiroptera; family Hipposideridae; genus Hipposideros; species Hipposideros armiger. Next base: position 2,309,915 of record NW_017731495.1, on the reverse strand, counting down.
AATTCCCAAATACTTAACAATTGAATCTCATGAGATGGTAAGAGCCAAATCCAGGATACTATTGCCCCCAACACTGGAGAAGATGCAAGATACAGGATGGATTTGAGGACAAGTAGGCATAAGACTGGCTCATTTAGATGACAAAAAAATAAGGGAGCTGGGACAAATCTATAGGGACAGAAAATACATTGGTGATGGCCTGACACTAGTGTAAAAACAGAAATTGACTGCAAATGGGCACAGGGGGTCTTCTTGGTGTGATAGAAATGTTCTGAAACTGGATTTTAATGTTGGTTATACAACCTTGTAAATGTACTAAAAATTGTGGGGGTTTTTTGTTTGGATTTTTAATTGGAGGAGGTAGGATTCCATTTTGATCTCTAACTTCACCACACCATGCTGCTATGGGATATCAGAATAAACAAAGCCGCCTTCTGTGCCATGTTTGATATTTTAGACTTGAAGGTGGCCCCAGTGATCCCCATCTCCTGGTGTTTACACCTTTGTATAATCTCCTCCCCCTGAGTTTGGGCAGGACTTGTGACTTGCTTCTAAACAATCAAGTATGACAGGGGTGATGGGATGCCCTTGCTTGGAATCCTCCCATCACAAGGCAATGGATTCTGTCAGTAGCCTGAGTGAGCTTGGGGATGGGCTTTTTCCCAGTCGAACACCAGACGAGAATGCAACCCGGCTGTCACACTGACTGAAGCCTTGGCAGACCCTAGGCAGAGACCCAGCTAAGCCATGCCTAGTCTAAGTGTGCTGCTAAGTTTGTGATCATTTGTTTCACCATAATAGAAAAAAAAATGAACCCTCCTTTGAATATAGTTATATCAAAATTTATGGTTATAGTTATAACAATACATTCCATGTTTATATTATTATAATTTTATGAACATATTTTACTGTTGAGTCTCTTCTTTTTATTATTATTTTTACTTTCCAAGATAAAGAATTTTCTTAGTTTTTCTTTTAACATATGTTTTCTATGTACCTGCCACTTATCTTCAAATCCTCTATATAAATGTAAATCTATTATCAAGACGATCAAACATATCACACAAACTGTCAACTTAATTACTACTGTTGAGAAGTTTGATTCCATCCAGATTCTCTCTCTCCTCTCCAGCCCCCCATCCAGGGGAGCTTTTTAGTTATCTTCATTATCTGAATTCTAAATTTTTGTGATGATGTGCAGTTGTAGTACTTCTTTTTTATTCATCATGTTGGACACTGAGTAGATACTTTTAATCAGGAAACATATTTCTATTCTTGGACATTTATTCTCTCTCTCTCTCTCTCTCTCTCGCCTTTTTGTCTTTATTTTCTCTTCAAGTGGAAAGAACTTCATGTCCTGTTTTCGCTCTAGATCTCGTTCTTGCCTTCTCAATGACTTTATTCCTACACTTATATCCTGGGTTTGAGGAGTGCAACTTAAGTTACTTATCTGCTGTCCTCTTTGGGTTTCAGCATTTTAGGATCTGCTAAATCAGTTATCACTCATCCATCTGCCTTCCTGCGTCCAAAATGGTGCTGTTTTCCCCCCTCTTGCTCTTCCTCCTCTTTCCCTCCTCCTCTTCCTCCTCCTCCTTCTTCTTTTGTGCTTGGCCCTTTTTAAAAGTCACTTTACTGTCATTTCAGGATATTTTGGGGAAGAGAAGAATGTGAATTGTTTGTTCATTCTAATATCTTTAACCAGAACCTGACCTCTCTACATTTAACATTCCTGTTATTCTCTAATAATAGTCACATGAGGTAAGCAGGGAAGATACTATTGTCCCTCTTTCGCTGATAAAATATTTGAGAGTTGGAGAGCCTCAAGTGACTTGTGTGGGATGACTAAAAAGACCCTACAACACTCAAGTTTCAATAGTCATATTTGTTGTTCTTTTCACTTACAGCATAGTGCTTCCTCATTCTGATCAATAGACTCAGAGGTTAGCAAATTTGGAAGTGGCCTTCTATTCCAGCTTTTCCCAAAATGCATGCCACAGAACACTAGTCCCAGGAGAAGCTCTGTAAAAAAGGATTCCATAATCAACCACACTTGAGAAACACTCTATACTAATGGATTCTCTTAATTCTTCAACACCATTAATTATAGGAAATAATTACTAAGGTTTAATAGCAGATTTTGGTGGAGCTGTAAGTAGGATGGGGAAGAAGCATGTTAAGCACATATAAGTAGCATAGAATTTGAGAAATGTAAACTTGTTCTTAAAAGAAAATCTTAGAATTGAGCAAACACAATATATCTTCTTTCCATATTCATTCACATATTGAAGATGCTGAAAATAGTAATAAGGAAATCTGTTAAGATTATTTAATTTAGTATTTCTCAAATGATTTTGACCATGAAAACCCTTTTTTTATTTAACATGTATTAATATTCCAAGCTGTTTGTTTATTTATACGGTAACTATGCATTGAGCCTCTGCTGTTGGCGGGGCATTGCGCTGTGTGCTAGGTATTGGCATGATGATAGAGAAGCCCAGCCCTTCCTGGGGTATAAGTAGGTATGTGTCTAACAGCGGTCTTAACCTAATATGAAAAATTGGTCAAGTTTACTGTGAGGAACTGATATTCAATTTAAACCAGAAGGTGGAGCATGGGTTACTTAGCTTCCTGTGGGGGTGGAAGGGGAAGAGGGCAAAGAGCTTTCCAATAATAGGTAGTGTTATTTCATACTCCTCTTTGAGAAATGCTGAGCCAATCCAACCTCTTTTTCTTAAAGGGATATTCAGAGTCAGGCAAAGACTACAAACGTCGTTTCCCCTACTGCACATAGAATAAAAATCCACACCCTTGAACATGGCTTGCAGGACACTGGAAGATCTGGCCCCAACCAGCCTCCCAAACATCAAATCGAATGATCTGAACCCACTTTACTTTGGTCCAGTTCCTTCGCCTTCTGTCAGCCCCCAGCACTGGGCCATCCTCCTTCCCAAAACAGGTGCTGAGGGCTTGCTTTTTTCTTTTCCTGGAAACATTTTACCTTGGCTCTTCACACTGATGATATGTCTCCATCATTCAGATCTCAAATTAAACATCGCCTCATCAGAGAGGGCTATCATAACTCCCTACAGTAGATCCCCAGATCACTCTTCATCACAGCACCCCGTTTAATCCTATATGATGAGTTTACTTTGGTTGTTGGCTCCAGGCATGGGATCCACTTCACTGGGCACCATGCTTGGCACTCAGTCATAGGCACTCAATAATTATGTGCTGAGTAAATGGCAAAATGTAACAAAGTTGATATTAATAATCACAAAACAACCCAACATTAGTATCACGATTTGGCAGTTCATAAAACCTTTTCAGATGGATGAATTCATTTAATCCTCATGGAAAAGGTACCAAGCTTCAGAGGTGCCAACCTAGCAAGAGAGAGGAAGGTAATTCTGATGACAGGCAGGATGTGATCATGGCACTAACAGTGGTACACATACGATATTTCATGACGAGAGAAAAACTTTTAGGTGTGGGCATTAGGCAAGCTGTATTCGTTTCCAATGGCTACCATAAGAAAGTATCACAAACTGGATGGCTTATAACAAAGAAAAGTGTCTTCTTACAGAACTGGGGGTTAGAAGTGTGAAATTAGGGTATCAGCAGGGCTATGCACCCTCAATTTTGCAAAGTAGAAAACTTCTTTACCTCTTCCTAGCTTTTGCAGGTGCCTGTCAATCTTTGAATTCCTTGTCTTGCATCTATATCACTCCAATCTCTGGCTCTGTCATCATGTAGTGTTCTCATGTTTCTCTGCTGAATTTCTGATTTTTCTTCACCTAAGGACACTGGTCAAACTGAGTGAGGACCCACCCTAATCAAGGATAACCTCAGTTTAACCTGATTACATCTATAAAGACCCCATTTCCCCATAAGTTCACATTCAAGGTACCAGAGGTTAAAACTACAATAGATCTTTTTGGAGAACACAGTTTAAGTGGTAACAGAAAGCTTTTCAAGGGAGGTATTAAAGGCAATATTTTGAAGGCAATTATACTAAAAGGTGTGTAAAAGAGTATTGTATCAGTCAGATTTCCCCAATGATAAACCTGCTTAACAAGCAATTCCAAAATCTCAGTGATTTAACAGTAAACATTTTCCCGCTCACCTATCTATGGGCTGGCCCAGGCAGCTCTGCTCCAAATGGCAGGTCAGGTTCAGCACTTTGTCAGGTCTCTTGTTCTGGACCATGGCTTTCTGGGGCTTGCTCTTCTCATGGTGGACAAATTACAAGAGGTGAAGTACTCCAGGCAAGCACATGTGAAGCCTCAGCTGCATCATCTACTTACACTAAATTGGGCAATGCAGTTCACAGGACCTAGGCCAATATCCAATGGAGCCAGGAAAGATACCCTGCCTACTTACAGTGCTTTGACCAGATCTTACTTCTTTGGCTTATTCTCTTTCCAGTGATCTCACATAAGAGATACTTCCCCTCATTTTAGAACAGTTTCCTTCTAATACCCTTCTTGTATACAAAACCCATTTTGGATGTTACTGAAGACAAAAATACACAACATGAGTACCTGGGCAAACTAGTCATAAGTTCTAGAGAGTTCTCCATCACACCTCAAACCCTGGGACATTTCTCACCTGATACATGTAATTGTTGCACAGTATAAGTAAAGATATAGGAGACCTTTATGAAGGCTTGTAGAAGAAAGTACAGGTTAGGATCTCTATTCTGATCTCTTCGGGAAGAATCAGAGCCCCAAGAGACATTGAGTAAAGTTGAGAGTAGGTAGTTCTCAATTCTTCGTTCCTTTTGTCATGCAGTAGGAGAATTACTGGAGGATTTTATGGAAAGGGGTCACATGGAACTTAAATTAAAAAAAAAATCCCTCTGGCTTTTGCTATGGACTAGATGGTGGTGGGTTTGGGAGGAAAAGCAGGAAGACAGCAGTTAGGAAGGAATCTATGGTAGTTATCTGGGTAAGACAAGGATGATGGTGTGGACTAGGGGAACATCAGCGATAATTTTAGTAGCTTGGAGTAGGATAGATATTTCAAAACAGAACCAACAGGTCTTTCTGATTGTTTAAATAAAGGATTGAGGGAGAGTTAATGAAGACACCCAGGTTACATGCTTTCTTAACTGTATGCTTTCATGGTACCTTTTACTGAGATACAGAAGATGTGCTTCAGCAAGAGATTGAAGAGTTCACAAGAAATTTTTCTCCATATTTCCCTCCCAAATGTCAACTTTGGGCCTTAAAATAAGCTGAAAGTCAAAGATCATGATGCCAGCATGGTCAGATTCTGGTGAGGACCCTCTTCCTGGCTGGTAGATGGCCTCCATATTGCTGTGTGCTTACATACCTTCCCTCGGTGTGTACACATAAGAGAAAGAGAGCAAGCTCTCTGATGTCTCTTATATTGTCATGAGGTCCCTGTCCTCACAACCTCATCTAAACCTAATTATCTCCCAGAGACCTCCCATCTCTACATGTGATAACATCGGGCAACCTAAACTCAGCCTCAACATATGAATTTTGAGGGGACATAATTCAGTACATAGCAGATGTTCCATGAGCTTAAAAGTTCTCCTATCCGATCTTTCAGAGAAAACATTTGCTTATTCTGGGTTAGATAACAATTTGCTTGACCCCCCTTTTCGTGTCCTGGGAAGTCTATTATCTTCCGTAAGTTTTCTGCAAACTCCCAGAGGGCTTATCTTTTCAGGATCTTCTCTGGATGTGAGAAGATCCTTGTACCCACAAATGGATTATTTTACCATTTTACCATTATTTTACCATTATTTCACACATGCTCTACCTGTTCAACAATGTATTCCACACGGGGGGAATTCTCGCTTCACTTCTTGATGTCTATAACCATTCCACAGCAAAACTCGAAATAATGAAACGTTCTTCCAGAACTTTGTGTGGGAGCTAGGCTCTGAAGGCATGGAGGAGGCTTGCACTACAAAATAAAAAGAACTAAACATTGATTATTGGACATTCTTCCTTTTCTATTCTTTAAAAAATCCCTTGACCATATTGAGTAACTTAGAGGTCAATCTCTCACCATTCTTCTCTCCTTTTTCCTTCTCTGTTTCCTCTTACCTCCCACATTTCAGTTTCTTTATCTTGTTGAGTGGTAGAGCTATATTTTAAAATTTTCTTTCTGCCATTCTATGATAGGTTTCATCTGTTACTCCCAAGAGACTTGTCAAGGTTGTTTCTTTCCTTAAACAATGTGTTGCTTCCTTCTTAAGAAGAATTCTGTTTCTAACCTTAAGATAATTTTTTTATCTTAACATTAAAATATTATGGGTGGTGTACTGCCATATTCTGTATAGGTATCCCCTCTACCATCTTGCCATAGTTTCGACAGTTCTGTAATTGGAGACATTGTTGGCTCCCTACTACATGTGTGTCACATAGTGTGCTAGATATGAGACCTTCAGTACAATATCTCATTTAATTCTTACCCAATACTGTCAAGTAAATTCTTGTTTCTGCACTTTGCAGATGAAAAAGATTGAGGTTCAGAGGTTTTTGTGTCCAAAGTCGCGTCTCTAATAAATGGGGTTTGAACCCATTTTTCTGCTGTTGATTTTTAAGCTGTTTTCACTGTTCCACAGTTTTTACTCTGGCCAAGCTTTTATGGAACACCAGATACAAACAGAGAAAATACATCATTTTCTGGGGAGCAAGAAAATAAAGAAATATTAGTTGATATTTTTAGATGCTTTCAACTATTGGGCCAGATTGTGGAGAATGAGGAGATGACAGATACCATATTTCTGTTTCAAACAGGACAATAAACCACATAACTGGTTCTTTTTAGGTTAGTGTATGAAGCAGATGTGGGGGGGGAATATGAGAAACCGCCTTGTGGGCTCCAGCAAGGAAACACTTCAAAAAATACCGTTTGATTAAGAGACAGCCCGCATGATTCAATGAGGAGGCGGAGGTATTGCCTTGGAAAAGCGTCAGATAAAGAAATACTAAATGCCTGGAGAAGAGTCGTGGGTATGGGGGCTAAAAACAGCTTGTGGAATGGCAAACTTTCTGAAAAACATGGCAACAGCAAGTGTCTGTAAATGGCAACTTCACTCTCTGTGGATGAGTGGGAAACAGCAGAGGGTAATTTTTAGATTGCTTGTTTTTTTACGTTAGTGGAGTGAAGTGATGCCACTGGAAATATTAAGAAGAATGAAAATATGTTGGTGACGAAAGAACACGTATGAAAATAGAATAGCACCAGGACGTGGTAACCTGATGGAGATCATTCGATGACGAACTGGGGGTATTGTTGATAACTGAAAAACAGTGCTGTCAGCCAGTAAGCCAGAACAGACACCCCTTCCTCTGCAGCACATGAGTGTCAACACCGTTCTCCACATCAAGAGGCCTTTTTGAGTTTCCCTCGTGATCTTCAGGTAACAGAAAATCTCAGTTAACCAGAAAGTTACACAAACATGGATGAAACGTTGAGCCTGGAATGCAGTCAAGATGGGGACTAAAACATGTCACACACAGCTAGACTACAGAGTTGAATGAGGTGGATGGTGTAAGAGAACATGCAAAAATTCAGCTGGAATTCCAAAGCAGAAGAACTTACAACTAACTGATGGGCTGTCAGGCATGACCCTGGGCCGAGATCATCCACACGATGAGCTTTGGGGATGGATCGCATTTTAACAGGTGAAAAGTAGGTGAAGTATCCTGATGTCAGGAACATCACGAGTGCAAACATGGCACCAGAAAACTGCAGGGTGTGTCTGGGGAATCGTTTATGGTTCCGTTTGGCCAAAGCAGTAGGCTTTCAAACTGGTCTGTAGTAATACTCCTTTTTTCCATTCTCCAAATGAAAAGTTATACTGAACTCCAAAATATAACAAATGAAACACCAAGCTGCTCTACTGCTCTAGTTAAAGTGTGTGTGTGTGTGTGTGTGTGTGTGTGTGTGTGTGTGTTAGAGAGAGGGCAACCAGAGAGAGCATATTAGTGCCCCAGGACTGCCATAAGAAATTGCCACAAACTCAGTGGCTTAACACAACAGAAATTTATCTCCTATAGTTCTGGAAGCTTGAAGTATAATATCAAGGTGTTAGCAGGGCCATACGCCTCTGGAGGCTCTGGAAAAGACTTCTTCCTGGTCTCTTCCTAGCTTCTGGTGGTTGCTAGCCATTCTTGGTGCTCCTTGGCATGTGACACCATAAATCCAATCTCTCCTTTTAACTTCATGTGTTTCTGTGCATCTCTATACCCACGTCTCCATTTTCTCTTCTTATTAGGACAACAGTGGTATTGGGAATAGGGCTTACCCTAATCCAATGTGACCTCATCTTCACAAATTACATCTATAAGAACCTTATTTGCAAATACAGTTACATTGACGAGTGCCTGGGGTTAGGACTTCACCTTATCTTTTTTTTGGGGGGGGGGCACAGTTTAACACACAACAGGGGAGTGTCTGGAGGTTGAGTTTCCCTTGCAGCAACTACCCCCCTCTCCTAAAGTGAGCATTGAGACACCTTACCTGAGCCTTAGGGTTGCCCACTGAGAACGCTGAGAACCCCTGGGCCAGTACCATGTTCTCACATCACCTGATCAGTAGAATCACCTAAGGTGCTTCTTCCATTACAGAGCCCTTGAGCCCAACCCTGATCCACTGAATCAGAATCTTGGACTTTGTGTTTCTATCATGTGTTATAGGACAGGCTTATGATTGATTGGTCAAGTTCATAATAATCACTGAGTTGGAACAGAAGGAGGTCTTGGAAAATAGACTGAAAAGACAGGTTGTGGAGAGCCTGGGTATCAGGCTGGGGAACAGTAATTTCAAGAAGAGTTTGCGGTGAGCTTCTTCCTGGAGCTCATTTGTCACCTTCCACTTGGGAATGCACAGGGCAAGTCCCCAGAGCAAATCTCTAGGAGTTCCTCCTCACCTGGGAGGCAGCTCTGGTGCCTTGGGGGTTCTAAGAAGCCAGACTGGAGTTTGTATAGCTCCCCAGCCTCTGGGAGGGCTCAAGGACATGAGAAGGAGCAGCCTGTGACTGAGGGGTGACCAGCAGGGCCATGGGGCCAGGCAGGCCCTGCAGACGAGGCTACTGCAGGCCTTGTTTTGCTGGCTGAGGAAGAAAGGCCCGCTGCAACAGCTGCCCTGAATTTCCTCGTTAGCGTTGTCTCCACCTTGAGCACACGTGTGGGAGCAAGCAAGGGAAGTCAGCATGGGAGGAGAGCTGCTGGGCCTGATGGGCGGATGGGCCGCAGGGGACGGAGGGCATGCTGTGGGTGAGTCAGAGTCAGCAAGCGGTGGATGTCTCCAGCAGGAAGCTGGACTCAGGAGGCACTGCCAGGTACTTTTCCATCCTCCCCCCAAACCTGATCCCATGGTCCAGGATGCCAAAATTCACAGGCCAAACTAAGCCTGTTTCCTAGAGCTGCACAGACTCTCTGGACTGACTCTAGCTGGTCAGAATCAAATAACTGAAGACCCTGTCAGAATCCAGTGGCTAATGTACAGCCCTACCTGTGCAGGTGGTTGTTTTGATGGACAGATTACACCAGGTTCTTTTGACCAACAACCTCCCACTATTTTTCACCCTCAATAATATTCATAAAAAATTATGCTAGGCGATCTTTAAAAAATATGAGTTGTGCCATCAAAACCTTACAATATATCCTAGAGGAAGTTAACCCATTTTATAGATGAGGACAAAGAGGCTGGGAAACTTTTCCCCTCTCAGATGCTGCCAGGTAAGCTGCAGAGCTATAACTTAACTCCCACTCTATCTGGCTCCAAAGCTCATAAGGTCTCAACTAGCTCAGGCCCCCTCCCAATTAGGTCCTTCTCTGCAGTGCTCTCCTGTGCTCAGCTCAGCTCAGGCTATTTTTTCTCACCTACAATGGCCCCTTCTCCACCTATCCATGTTTTACCCATTCTTCAGAATTCTGTGCAATAATAAGTGAGCAAACATGAAAAGACCTGAATCAGTTTAAATTCCATTGCTGCCCTGGCTGTGTGAATTGAGCATGCTGTTTAATGTCTCTAGGTCTTCCTTATTCATATGGAGGTGATGTCAGTGGTTATTTATAAGGTAGTTATGAGTATTCTGTAAAAGAATACATGAAAAGTGCTTCATGTATGGGTAGCATATATATATATATATATATATATATATATATATATATATATACAACTAATTCTTTCTGGAAGGTTCTTTAATATCTGGCCTGTTTGATATCCAATTCCTTTTTCTCTTTTTGTGTGTATGACACTGTATAAGCGCTACACAATTGTTTTGTATTTGTTTCATATTTGTCAACTTTGTATTCCAGATGAGAATATAAAGTACTTTTGAGCATTAGTCATTGCTTATGTTTGTTTTCTTCTACATCTTGAGCTAGACACTCACTTAGATGTGCTGTAACTACAGATTGAGGGTCTTTTATCAAAGTCAAAACAATCAGACTGCTTTCTATATGTAGACCCACATTTCAGCTAATGAATTGCTGTTAATTTCACAGCATTTCAGATATAAAAAGTTGATTGCTTCCTCCATGTCCCTCCTTTCCATCCCATTCCCCCTTTCCCTTCTCTCCTACTTGACATAAGCATTTTTTGGGTGCCTTCTAAGTTATTAACACTAGGAAAACTGCTGTGTGGGATCCTGTCAGTCATTACTTACAAGGGATGAGTAAAAGAAATGATGGTACCCAGGGAACTGAACATTCAACCAGTCCCTTTCCCATAATCACAGCTAATTCCACAGAGTTCCCAGGACAATATGAGACAAAGGAAACAAACAAACAAACAAACAAACAAACAAACAAACAAAAAACAATTAAAGTTACACTTAGCTATTTTTGTTTGTTGGTTTTTTTTGCCTTAAATTGCCCTGCCAAACCCCCAGCTGGACTGTGATGCTTGCAGTTGCAGGGGATTCTTTGGAATAGAGCAGTTTCCCAGAGCATGATCTTTAGATCACTTCTGTAAGAATCCCATTAGGAAGATACCCTACATCATGTTAACCATATCAATTTCAAAGGAATACCATGATGGGAATATTGCCAAACAAAAGGCCAATAGGCTGAGGAGAGGGGGACCATGCCTTGGGAAAAACATTGTTTTAAAAATAGTCTATCTACTGTATTTTTATTTTTATTTTTTAATCAAAATAATACATGTGCATTTTAAGATACGAGAGAGAGAGAGAGAGAGAGAGAGAGAGAGAGAGAGAGAGAGAGAGAGAGAGAGAACCAGTAATTCCTTGCCCTTCTCTTGTCTGCTTTTTCCTAACCTCCAAATCTAATATTTATTTTGGTATTTGCCTCCAAATTTCTAAATAACATGCTAATACTGCTGCTGCTTGGATGATTAATTTTGGACATTAGCTATTACTGCTTGCCTTAAGCTAAATAGGTTTACTCTTGTATGGTTCTCCCTTTTCTTTCTTTCTGAAGGTTCATGTTTTCCAGTTCTGAGAAATTTCTTATATCCCTTCTCTGATAAATTCATGACTTCTCTGGTTTTCAGATATGCCTCGTGTCCACATTAGTGAGACACTGAACCTCCATTGGTATTGGGTCAAACTGCTTTTCTTGTTTTTTTGTTTTGTTTTGTTTTGTTTTCCTCCTTTTCTATTTTCTTTTTGTTCTTTTGTGTACTTTCTTAGAGGTTTCCTTGTCTCTGTCTTCTACACCTCCTATTGAATGCTTTATTTTTCTTTATTTTTCTTTATTTTTTTTAGCTGAGCCATCCTGCCACCTGTTGGCAGCTCAGGGACAGCTCAGCGGCAGCTCAGCTTGGGCCGTGAATCGAACTGGTGACTCTGTTGCTCAGAGCTCACACTCTTTTTTTTTTTTAAAGATTTCATTGGGGAATTGGGGAAGGGGAACAGTATTGGGGAATCAGGGAAGGGGAAGAGACAAGTTGCTGTCCTTTTTATTCTTTAGTGTAGTTATGGAGGACGTAGCTTCACTGGCCCATGTTGGTATTATCGTTGCGCTCTTCCCGGGAGAGGCAGATCTGTCTTTGGCATCTGGACAGCCGCTCACAGCGGCTCTTGGCAGCTCATGCTGGCTGCTGGCCACACACAGTAGCTTATGGTAGCCCACTGCAGCAGGGGCTGCAGCCTCTGCCGTCGCCAGCAACTCACAGCAGCCCAGCTCCAGGTCGAGCTGTTGCTCACTATCTTAGCTGTAGATGGCAGTGTCACTGGCCCTAATGTGGGATTCGAACTAGTGTTCTGCTGCTTAGAGCTGGCATCACAAGCCAGCTCTTAACCAACGCACCACTCAGCTGGCCCCAGAGCTCACACTCTTGAGTGAGCTCTTACCCAACTGAGCCACTCAGCTGGCCCTTAATGCCTTATTTTTAGATACTTTCAATTGCCAGGAGTGCATTTTTCTTATTGACTTGTTCCTTTTTTTATGGCATTCTCCCCTCGTTTACAGGAGTCAAAACCTTGAACATCTTTTATTAATTTCAAGGATATTATGTATAGGTTTGTTTATTTGTTCCTGTCTGTTTGCCTGTTTTAATTTTTCTTTCATGTTGGAAGCTTTCCTAAAATGCCTGTTAATCCTTAATTGTCAATTCATGTTCAAGTGTGAGGCACTAAGAGACCAAAAGAAAGTTTGGTGTTTTGGGAATGACCATTGGTGGACTGCTATTGGGTGACTGAATGAGTCATTTTGATAGGAAGATCCACTAAATGTCATGGATTTTCTGGGGGCTATTCAGCTTTCCAAGGGAAAACAAATCATCCAGTATTTTGCTTGGAAAGCATGTCTTGTCAAGTCTTATAGGCTATGGCAAGGAATTTGGGTTTAATTTTAAGTATAATGAGCAGTTCCATGAGAGTTTTATGTAGTGGAGTAATCGGACCTGATTTATATTTGTAAGTGATCGTTATGCCTGTGGCAAATGGGGACAAATGAAAAATCAGAAAAATCAGTTACATCAGTAGTCCAAACGAGATTATGTGCTCTGTTCTTTATAATTGTGGCCCAAATATTCCTGAGAAATCCATTTTGTCCTTTGCAAGAAGACGTGAGGCTCTCCAAGAGAACAAAAGATTAAAAACACAAAACACAACAGCAAAACAGCAGCCCTCCCGCCCCCACCCCCCAAAACAAAAAAATAAGTAAACCCATACAAACACAAAAACAGCAGATGAGGAGTTACCATCTGGAATCCTTGGACCACTGAGAGCCCACAAGGTGCTAATGATAAGTTTCCTTGAATTTGTTTTTCCTTTTTTTTTTTTTTTTTTTTAAGCTGAGCCATCCTGCTACCTGTTGGCAGCTCAGCGGCTGCTCAGCTCGGGCTGGACTCAAACTGCTGTTGTTCAGAGCTCAAACTCTTGAGCGAGCTCTTAACCAACTGAGCCACTCGGCCAGCCCTGTTTTTGATATTTTATTTTGGAATAGCCTAACACAAAACTAACTAACTCCAAGCTACAGAGGCTAACTTAAACCTCAAGTATATTTCATTTTGCCTGGTATTGTATAAGGTTAGCTTTTTCATTCATTCATTCATTCATTCATTCATTTAACAAATAGCTTGTATAGGGAGTGCAGTCTAGTTATCCCACTAGTTAGCTCAACTTTATGGTTGGAAATTCTATATGTCTGGTTAACTAAAAAAATTAAGAAAACAATTGCATTATTACCTAATGAGACAGGGTAATCCATACCTCATTAGTTTATGCACACAAATGTTAAAAAAAAAGGTTTTCGTGAAAGAAAAACATGATTAAAAACAATTTCATGAGGCAGTAGAGGATAATGGTTAAGAAGACAGGATGCCTGAGCTCAAAGCCTGACCATCCACTTACTAGCTGAGTGCCCTTGGGGAAATGGCTTAATATCCCTGAGTCTTAGTTCACACTTTTACAGAATAGGAACAATAATAATAGAACCTACTTCATAGGATTGTTCTGAGTCCTTGGGTGAAATTATTATTATTACTTTGAGGATATACTTGGAAACTCATTGCTGTAGATGATATGATTTGAGAAGATGTCTAGTTGGTGAGACTACACATGCGTTTCTAAAACAACAGAAAAGCAAAATACGTCTGTATTAAAGCTACCCATACTGCTGGTATTCAGAAAGCAGGAAAACTCAAGTGTGCTCAATTTAATATGGAGCCCGTGAGGGGTAAAGCCCTGACAGGGTTGAGTCTTGGATTTGGACTTCAAGATTTAGAGTGGAAGTGAATGTGGAAAGCATCCAGTTAGCATCCTTCATACTCCTTTCCTGTTCTTCACCTAGTGGGAAGTAAGATAAGGAGGGACAGGAAAAGAATATAAGATTGATTAACAAGAAGTTTCCTGCAGTGGGCAATTGGTGCTCAGTCCTGCAGGGGACCTCTGGGAGGCCAGCTGGTTGCTTCGATTTGCTATATTTGAGAGGCCAGGAAGCTGAGATCGTTTTCTGTTCATTTTTGTGAAGGGGCACTTCTGTGGTTGGGGGTTTGCTCTTCAACAATTTCATCCTAACCCTTGTGTGAGTCAGACATGCTACTACACTGAAAGGAGGCCCTCAGGCAAAATCCTGAGAGTTTCTGGAAGAAGCTATTAGGAACAAGGAGTGTAGTGGGTGTATGGGTAGGGAACCACAGCTACCGTCATCATTGGTGCGTGGCTGTGCCTTGTGGCGTTAACACCTTCGTACTTTAGTCCACTCTGCGCTTGGGTAGAACGTGCTCTTGAGGCCAGAGAAAGCACCCAGGCAGAGTAACAGGCAACAGGTGATGGCAGAAAAAGTAATCAGCATGTACAGACATCGTGAGTGCTGAGGGGATACGGTCAGAATCTCGGCAGTAAAATACAATGTCCTCCCCTCTGCCTTTTGTTCATCCACACCCTGCACAATGCATCATACCCTTGGTTCTCCTGAAGATTTGCATATTCCCTCCACAAAACATTTGTTTTCTTCCCTTAACCCCATGGCTCCTGCTGTGCCTTTTGCCTGGAATATCCCTCATTGCCTAAGGCCCACCCAACTGCCCTGGTGAACTTCAACTCTTCTTTCAAATCTCAGTTCAGCTGCCACTTCCTCTTGGATGCATTCCCAGCCTCCTGCGGGCAAAGTTACATCAGCCTCTAAGCCTACTTAATACCCTGTGCATATTTCTGCTATGGAGCTGATTGTGCTGCTGTTGTGATACGTTCTCCTTGACTATCTCCCCAAAGGAACTGGGAGCAAGTTGAAGGGGTGGCTTTCTCTTATTCATCTTCATTTCCTAAGAACATAGCATGGGGCCTGACATTGTGTAAAGAATCAAAGGCTGTGAATGAATAAACAAATGCATAGCATGTACTAGAGCTCAGCTCTTTTCCAAGGTCTCATAGCCAGCCAGTAGCAGAGCTGGAAGTAGAATTAATGTCTTTTAACACCTAGTCTTGGAGGAAATGACTTTTTTCTTTAGTCACTAGAAGGTAAAAACCAAAACCAAACAGACATGAATGTCATGGATGCCACGTGGAAAGAATTCACTGAATGCCGTTTGTTTACGCAGTTGCCCTTGCTGACCTGGAGATTTGGTGTCAGGTCCATATTTGAGGCTGGAAATCTAGGAAGCAGTGCAGGGGCTATTTCTCTTTAGATATTCAGGCAGGAAGCACCTGGTTGAATGGGGCTGCATTAAGAGAATAAGTTGTCTACTTTTTGAAACTTTCATTCATTCTTTGTTGTTCAGAAGGCACTTTCATGGGTTTGGTTAGCTAGCTCACTTCCTGTGTTTCATGTTTTCAGCATACAAATGTCTTTCCAAATAAACTCTGCAGAGCTCCACGGTGACTGGTTTAATTTGCTTTCGCACAAATGCCTCATTTGCTGCCTTCGTTTACCAATCATGATCTTTATAGGTGCTCATTTGGGGGTCCCCCCAGGAAAGTTCAGAGCTGTGGAACTACTGCATTTCCTTCAATGTGACTCTTCATTCTCTGAGGTCAGCCCCTAGGAAGCTGTGTTTTATACTGGCTCAGCGTTCATGGAAGCTCTCACAGGCCTGGTTCAGAATTAAACAATGGTTTTTCTCCATCACAGCACAAAGATTTGAATAGGGGGTCGTGCTGGAGGTTGGGGATTTATCAGGACTGGCCTCCTGGTGGGCCACTATGGGGCTGCAAGGTGAGCACTCAACTTGACCCAAGTGGCTGAGGTCCAAGGCCTGACTCTCAGCTTTATTGCCTTAGCTACCCAGTTGTCAGCTTCAAGAGGCAGGAGCCATCTCTCAGGAGGGTCTCACA
This sequence comes from Hipposideros armiger, assembly GCF_001890085.2. Classification (NCBI taxonomy): domain Eukaryota; kingdom Metazoa; phylum Chordata; class Mammalia; order Chiroptera; family Hipposideridae; genus Hipposideros; species Hipposideros armiger. The sequence goes on along the minus strand of NW_017731495.1, from coordinate 2,293,684 downwards.
GAACCTGAGCTCAAAGAGACTGACAGATAACACAGATTACGTATTTATGACTTTGTATTGACTCACATATCTCTGGTGTACATTAGAAAATGCAGCTCATGGTCTCTTTGTCAGATTCTAAAAAGCTGGATTGTAAGCAGAGAAGAGTTTGGTGAGCATGGAATCAGAGAAAGCAGTTTGCTGCATGATTCAAATGTTTTATGGCATCTTGCTGATAGCTCTGGTCTGCTATCCAATGGGTCATCAGGATGACATTTTAAAAATGCAAATCTGAACATATCATCTCTTGGCCTAAAACCTCCAGTGGTTTTGAACTGCTCTTGGAATAAAAGGGAAAAAAGTCACTTGTTTCATACAGCCCACCATGATTTTACCTCCTCTTCACTCTAGCTTCTGAGCTTGCTTTCAGTCTCTCCAAGGCCTTTTTTCCTGCTTTTCTCTTCCTGCAGCGGCTTTTTCCTCCCCTGGCCTAGTTAACTCCTTGTTGTTATGTGCTGTTGAGTTGGCTCTGGCTCTGACTCCTGTGACCCTATGAGTGAGTCATGTCCACAGTGTCCTCAACAACCCTGCCCAGCTCCTGTAGACTCATGCCTATGGCTGCTTTTATGGAGTCAGTCCATCTCATGGTTGGACTTCCTCTCTTCCTGCTGCCTTCTTTTTTTCCCCAGTATCATTTCCTTTTCCAAATAACCCTGCCTTCTCATGATGTGCCCGAAGTAGGACAGCTTCAGTTTTGTCACTTTTGCCTCCAGTGATGTTTTAGGCTTAATTTGTCCTAGGACTCATTTGTTCAGTTATTACATAGAGATAAAGAGAACTATTGCACAATATAAGGAGATAGAAGAGAACAACAAAAAAGGATAAACAGGAGATCTCTACCAGAAGATTCAAGAAGTAAAAGGGAAATTCAAGCCTAGATTAGGAATGCTGAGTAATCAACAAGGAAGCGTATTATCTGACCTGGAGAAAATAAAGGGAGGGGTGAGGGGGGGTTGGAAACAGTTAACTCCTCCCACTCTTTTTAAAAAAAAATGTGTGTAATGCACTGTCTCTGATCATCCGTAGTTCTATTCATTTTTTAAATAAACATGTATTAGTACCTACTATGGATAACCTACTATGGATACTGGGGATAAAGCAGAGCAGTGAAAAAATGAAATCCATGTCCTCATGGGCTTCACATTCCAGCTTTTACAAAGAAAGACAATGACCAAAGGAAAATATCACACACACACACACACACACACACACACACACATACACACACATACACATACACACGTAATATGTAATATCTGAAAATGATATGTATGAAGGAGAAAACATAAGAGGCTTAAGGCATAGGGAAGTAGAGATGGGAAAGTTGCTGTTTTATATATAGGGTTACCAAGGAAAGTCTCACTGATAGAATAATATTTGAGCAGAGACCTGAAGGAAGTGAGGGGAGAGCTTTAAGGATATCTGGGGGGAAAAGAAATGGTTCCAGGTAAGGAGAGCAGTAAGTGCAAAGGCCCTGAGGTAGGATGGTGCTTTGTCTGTCGCTTTGTAACATTTATCACAAGTATTACTTATAGCAGTTATATATTTGTGTGTACTCTTATTTTCTTCATGCCTTCCTTTATCATGAGATGTCTAAACTTCCTGACCGCAGACTGTCAATTTTTTCAACATTGTATTCCCAGTCTCTGTCAGGCATTGGGCCTGATAGTTCACAAGTATTTGTGGAAAGGAGAGAGGAGAGGAGAGAGGGAAGTGGGTAGATGGGAGAAAAGGAAAGAGGAAGTGAGGGGAGAGAGTGGGAGGGAATGAGAAAGGAAGTAGAAATTCCCGAAAGAGATGAGCTAAGCCTCTTGTCTTATGTAGCCTCTTCTCTGGTTTGGGCAAACATGGGCACCTCCAGTATGAATCCCCTGCACCTTTCCCCTTTCTGCTTTTATTTCTGAACAGCTCATCTGTTGCCAGATGCAATATGCTAATAATTTCATCTAGGTTCAAGTCAAGTCCTGCAGGCCTGAAACAGCTCTTCTGAATCTAACACAACTGCTCATAGTATTTGCTCTGATTCATTTTCTGTTAATTTTATCATTTAACTCTCAGGAGGCCTCTGCTGTTCCTTGTACCAAACTCTCAGAGGAAACTTGCTTTTGCCCCCATCCTTTCTTAACATGCATCCTTCCTCATTTTTATTTGATATCTACTATCCACCAGTCTAGGCTAATGCCACAGGCTGGTCCAGACAAATGCCTCTTTTCTGGGACAGTTTACAGATTCTCCCGGCAGCTGGGCAGGGGTTTGCTTCCAGTGTTTATGAAGTTCTCTCAATTCTGTGCAACGTTTAGAGTAGACACTATCTAATCTGAAACAAGGGCTCTCAGGAGGATTGCTTTTTTTGTATCAAGTTAGGTGGGCCAGACCACAAAGCCTGGTCTGGGTTCCAGGATGGGTGAGAGCCCCCACACACCTGCAGTGCCAGGTTGCCTTTGCTTGGATTTCCTCCTGAACCAGCACACCAATCATAAACAGGTTGCACCTGATATCAAGGATATAAATGCGTGGTAAGGGTTTTGTACTTATGCTGAGAGTTTCATGTGAGCCCTCCTGATTTAGATCTTCCAAAACCTCCCACACCTGCTACATGATATGGGGGTTTCCTGGGCAAGTTTAGTCCCCCTCCTGTCCAGAGAACTGGGGAGAACTCTATGTTCCTTCAAAGCAGTGTCCTGGGAAAGACATTGAGATTTCAGAGCAGAAAGCTTGATAGGCAGCTTAGGTGCTTAAGTTCAGAGCCAATAAGATAATAAAAAGTCATGTCCTCAATCCTATAGTCCAGGCACCAGCAAACTTTTTCTGTGAAGGGCCAGACAGTAAATATTGAGTACCATGTGGTATCTGGAGCAACTAATTAACTCTCACACTGAAGCATAAAAACAGCCATAGACAATGGATAAATCAATGAATGTAGATGTGTCCCAATAAAACTTTATCTATAAGACAGGTGGTGGCCTAGATTTGGCCCATGGACATATCCTTCATTGTTGTTCTGATGGAATTCTATATTGAATGGTAAACAGACATCAAAAATGATGATTATAGTTGTATAGTTATTATATATGTATTTTTTGAGAAGTTGATTATATAGTTATCATTGTACACATTTTACCAGATATTGTCTAGCCTCCCACAGATTCTATCATCTAGTATGTTTAATAAGAAAGCTGCTGTGATGATAAATAGGAGTTACTTCAACAAAGTGAAAGATGTCTTAGTGCTTTGCTATTCAAAATGTGACCCAAGGACAGGCAGTATCCATGTCATCTAGGAGTTAGTTAGAAATGCAGGCTTTCAGGGTCTTCCTCTGACCTCCTGAAGCAGAGTTTGCATGTTAATATGATGCCCAGATGACTTGTATGCATATTAAAGTTCAAGAAGCACTATCCCAGCACTCAACACTGAATGTAGTACCTCACATCTTCATACTGCAACACATAAAAATGGAGTACAGATTTCACATTGTGTTAAAGAGACGCCTATGAATAACTATCCATTTACATATTTGTTTTGCAAATGATTGATTTCCACACAATTCCTTGAAGAGTCTAGCACAGTCCCGTTTTCATACGTTGGCTTTCCCAGGTTTCTTGGCCTGGAATGATTTTGTATTAAATGACCTCTTTCACTAATTAAGTCCCACGGATCCACTGGGGTTCAACTCAAGTCCCTTTTCCTCTGCAGTGTTTGCTTCCTTTTCTGAACTCATTGTCTGGTCAACTTACCCATTGCTAAGTACAAATTCTTGACAGCAATCTCTTTGAGAGTGGAGACCTATATCTTGGTCATCCTTGAAACCCTAAGGGGCTTATAACATCTTTATTTGAATATGGTAGGAGACATAAATATTATACCTTGGTTTCTATATCACAGGAGGGTGGTCTCCACTCCCAGTTGCCAAATAAACAGAGTCTATATTCTTTCTCTGGAATAACAGAAATCTCACTATGATTTCTGTAACTTACATCTTGAGCCCACTCAAAGCAGAGAGGGGCTAGTAGCAGGTTCTTCACCCTGGCCCTAACCCCAGGAGCTTTAGGGATAGCATTGCAGATTATGAACTACTGTTGACATAAGAGGACATAGATAGAGAGCATATGATATAGGATCCATGGAGCTCATATTTTGCAGCACCTGATCCAGTCTATCAGGTGTCGTTTGGTTGAGGGTAAAGTGAAGATCTGCCAGTGATACCCTGGTTTTTTCAGGTCAGGAGAAGCTGATTCCTGTAGGAAGCCTTGCCTCTGTTCATTTAGTATAGTAGATTCCTCTAAACTGAGCCTTTCCATGAATGAATAAATTGGACTTTATTTATTCATTCATCTATTGAGTGATCCTTGATATCTTAGTCATAAACCTAACACTGTGCTTAATGCTATGAATTTATAAAAGACATAGAGAGAAGTACACACTGTGGTCCCTGACCTTGCAGTTTAGTTGGGGAGGTAAGTCAGGATCTGCTTCCATAATTAAATAGAATGCACGCTACTCAGTCAGGGCTGTTTGTGGCAAAGTGGCCAGTGCTTAGTACCAATGCAATGCAGGTATGCTTTGTAGGTGGTATGGTCATTGATAGAAGAGCTAGAGAGATTTCTGTGGGCTGGGGAGTTCCAGAAGATTTATTGGCAATGATGGGCTGAGGGTAGGCCCCCAGCAAAATGCACTCTTTGAACTGACTTGCATAGAAAGGCTTGTATTGCCCAGATCAGGAATCCAATTAGCTCAATAAAGGCCCCATCCTTTCTACCCTTCCTTATAGAGTGTTTCCAGGGAAAATCTGATGTTCTTTCTTCCAGGAAGCTGCAATGCACCACTGGCTAGGGCTGGTCTGTTAAGTCCTCCTCTCTATCACCCAACAAATCCGGGTGCTTGGCAGTGTGGCCAGACTGATGATGCAGTGGAAAATCCCCCTTTCTTCATCAGAATACAGTTCATTCACTCGGTGCCAAGTTGTCTTCCCTCTGAGCTCCCCAACGAGGCTGTGGAATAGACTGCACAGCAGCCTGGGCCTACCTGAAAGTGAAAGTGAATTCTTGCTGCAGGAAAAGAGCAAGGGCTGCATATGCCTCAGCATCTGTTCCTGCTTGTTTTTTCCCTCTGCTGCAGTGAAACCTGCTCTTAGCTCCGGGGGAGGCAGCAGCGAAGTTTGACGCTCATCTTCAGGAGAAAATATTTATGAACTTTCATATAGAATCTATTTTTCAAGTTACTGTAGCACTTACCATGTCGTCAACAGATATTGATTGAGTACTGATTTTATGCCAAGCCCTGTGTCAGATGCTGGGATGTGACACGAATAAGACACAGTTTCTTTCCTGCCTTCCTGGGATTTCCTGTGTGTGCAGGAAACAGAGACATTAAGCCAAGCAATTATAGTTCAGTGATAAGTGCTATCAGAGAGGCATGCATGAGGTTATTATGCTCTACCCAGGAGTACCTCTCCCAGACCTGGGGGTAGTGCAACAGGAAAGTCTTCCTGATACTACTAAAAAGCAAAGATTTTAAGAACAAGTGGGAGATGCTAGGTGGAGTTAGATCAAGGAGAAGCAGTAAGGAACTCGTTCCAGACAAGGGAATTGCATGGATAAAAATCAGGGGATGAGAGAGGTCACACACAATGTTTATAGGAGATTGCTTGAAGCTCAGTATAGCTGGAAAGAGGAGAAAAGGTGAGGAGACTAGCTAGCAATAAAGTTAGAGATGTAAGAAGAGAACTTCTGTTTTGTGTTCTTTTATGAGGTAGTCGATCACGTGTGGTCACAAGAGGAAACGGAGGAGAGACTCAGGAAAGCAAAGTTTATGATACTCACAAGTCCTAGAGACAGAAAACATGGTACACCTGCAGGGCCACATGGGAAAGCACCAGGGCATCAGGAGGCAGAGGCCAGGAGCCAGCCAAAGGTTTAGGCCAGAGCCCTTATTGGGATTTTCAGGGAAAAGATAGGACAGGGCAAGGTCAATAGCTTAGGGCTGGCTGGTTTAAAAAGTTTGGTAGGCTTTGGACTGTAGGGGTGGTTCTAGTTGCCTGAGATGATTAAGGCAGAGGGATATTGCATCCTGACAGAGGAGGTATGTATGGCTCTGGATTGGTTAGTTTGCACACCCAAGGCATGTTTGAGACAGAGTCCTTGCTCTCTAAGAAATAGGAAGCCCTAGGAGGGGCAGACTCTCCATAGCCAGAGAGGATTTTTTTAAGATGTCAAAATATCATAATAGACAGAAAATAAAAGAGGTATGTATACAGTACACATTGCATAGGGTATTAGTTTTGGATGTTATACTATAGGCAATAATGAGGAGATAGTGAAAGATTTTAAGGAAGGTAATGATCACTATGCATTTTAGAAATATCATTTTGGGTACAATGTAGAGACTGGGTTGGATGGGGCAATACTAGGGCATAAGGTTGAGGTATAACTCATGCAACTAGTGGAGTTATTTATAGCAGAGTGGCCTGCATTTGATACCAAGGGCCAGTAGTTGGTGGGAGAGAGAAAGATGCCTGTGGACTGGAAGAGTTAGGAGAGTTTTAATGGAAGTGGTGGCTTCAGGGTAGTAAAACGATCATATTATGCATTTTAGAAAAATCATCTTGAATTCAGGGTAGAGATTGGCTTGGAGAAGGACAAGGACAGGGAAGGCAGAAAGTTGAGGCAAAAATTCAGTAAGAGATGATGGTAGCATCTTCTGTCAGTGGAAGTGGAGAAAGTGGACAGATTTAAGAGATATTAAGGGAGTACAACTCACTAGAGCTAGTGATGATTGGATAAGAAAGGGAGAGCCCATGATAGTATTGCATATTTCTGTTTCAAATGACAGAAAACCTAACTCAAGCTGGCTTACATTAAAAGGGAACATATTGGCTCAAGTAATGAATGATCTTCAGGTATAACCTTATTCTGGGCTCAAATGTTGTCCTCAGGGACCATCTTTACACTGTTTCTTCTATGTTGGTTCCATTCTTAGGCTCAGTGTGTTACCCCCAGAATCCTTCGGCTAACATTACCAAGCACCTGTCCCATGAAATAGAGTTCTACTTCTCCAGTGGGAAAAACAATAGTCATGAAATGCTGTTCTGACTTAGATCATACTCCTTCCTGGAACAAATCACTGTGGCAGGTGGAATAACATGCCTGATTTGGCCTAGCCCAGGTTATGTGCACATTCCCTAGAGATTGCTCTCTTAAAACATTTGGGAGGAGAGTTGGCCAGGTGCAGCTCCTCTGAAGGAAACTCACGCATGGTTATCAGAATGAAAATAAAAAGCTACTAGGGAAATAAACAATAGATATTCATCTAATATGATGTCTGATATTCTGGTTTGGCCAGCGTTTTGGGTCCTGGTACCATTTACTGAGATTGGAACCATTAATATAGGTGTGAGTTTTGAGTATATAAGCGGTTGATAATTAGGTTTGAAACACAATGGTTTTGTCCATTTGAACTTTGACTATTAGAATGTGATATTCAGTGTGGGCAGCAAAAGGATAACTCAGCCCCAGATTTGTTATTTACACAAACATTATCTCTTAGTTGATCATACTAGCTCAAGAATTTCTCACCGTTGTCCAATTCCTCTCTGTTATTCTTTGCACCATTATTGTCCTTGACAAGGCGGTAGTTGGTACTGAAAACATAAAGTTGAGTGATCCACAATGATCCCTGACCTCAAGAAGCTGATAGTGTGGTAGGGAAGGAAGGGTGTATAAACAAGAAACTGCATAATTGTGAATTAGGTATTCTTAGAGAAGGTAAAAAAAATGGTTAAAATTAATACAAAGAAAGGGACGAGTGATAGACTCTATTGGAGAGTTGGGTAAGTCTTCAGAAGTGAGATATTTTTGAACTGAATTTTGCTGCAAGTGGCAAAGGGAGTGGAAACCCTAACTGGTATGTATGTGTTTGCAGAATTACATGTAGCTCTGTATAGCAAGAACATAAATGGTGGAGGTGTTGGTAAGATGCTTTGCTCATTGATAACTCTTATTCTAAGTAACAACATGGCCACCTGTCCATGTGGTACAATCTGAGAAAGAACAAACTCTTTATTCCACCATAGTCTGATCTAGCCATCATTTCACAATATTTATCTTATGGGTAAAGGTCTAGGGTTTTGAGTAAAAATTAAAATATTAATCTTGAAGCAAGTAAACAGCAAGGTAATTATTAACCTTTATTATGTAGGTTTTTTTTTCACGTTAGTTAATCACATAAAATTTAAACAAGCAGAGCTTGAGGAAGTAGGGTATTGCATTTTGATATCTTCTTCATATTTCCCCTCCCTGTCCAATGTCTGTATATCAAAACCTCAAGAGCATTCGTAGTAGCTGCTACAAGGACTGTGGTTATTTGCCAAGAGTTACCAGACAAAAACTCTTCCCCTAACTCTTTCCTAACTTCTCTAATGAGCAAATTCCTATTCATTCTTCAAAAGGCTACATTGCTCTACAATATGCCATGTTGTGAACTAATGTGGCTTCTGCTCCAAGAACAATTTGTTCAGATATTGGTATCACAATTCTATTCACGTATCTGTCTTACCTATCAGACCTTAAGCTCTTTTTTAAAGGTGGGAAATGAATCGTGTGTCTTTGTATCTCATGTGTTTAATGTAATGTGTGGCACACTCAGACAGAAGTAGGTCTTTTAAAAGACAGCATTCCATATGGTTTAACCACCCTCCAGCTCTAGAAGCGTCTCGTTAGCAGTCCAAAAGGGGCCACCTACCTAGAAGGTTTAACACAGGAATTTCCAAAGATAACAAAATTATTAGTTAATGATTATGGAATCTAGTCTGTATTCTTCCTCTCTCATTTTTTTGTCAGTTCTTATTTGTGTACTCAATACTCTTCTTCTTCCATACCATTTTGTTAGGGGTAGTTATCTTCATGTTGTAGGACTTTTAACTCAACTGCAGAAAGTTAAATTATACCTTTGTATAAACTGATCCAATTTTGCTATAAAAATCTTTATAAAACCACATTTTCTTTTAGTTTTATAAATACAGGCCTGTTTAGAATATTCACAAAATATAAACAAATATTAAGTAAACAGATTCCCTCATTCCTTCTTTTCTTTTCATCTACTAAACTCCTGGCCCAGAGGTAACCATGTTTTTCTTCTAAAATTGTTTCTATGTATTTACAAATTTACTCATTTATTTTTTTTATTCCAATGTATAATTATTGAACACCTACTATACACTAGGCTGTGTTTAGATGCTGGCCATACTGCTGTAAATGAAAGAGGGAAGATTCATGTTTTCTTGAAGCTAGCATTCTAGTGAGAGGTACAGGTAGACAATAGTACATACATAGAAAAATAGATAGAACAAGCTAAGAAATAATTAAAATAATAAAAATAAATGATAAATGCCACAAAGAGATATAAAAATGATATTATAGAGACTGACTATTTATTTATTTATTTATTTATTTATTTATTTATTTATTTATTTAAAAACAATGGGCTCAAAATGGAGTCACTTATGCTAAGACCCATGTCACCAAACCAAGACTTAAATACAGTTTTGGCTCCCCCAAACATAGAATCTTGAACCAGTTGATAAGGAACTGCCTGATCAGCACTAGTTAGGGTAGTCTGTTTGATAAACTTCTGCCAGTCTCTAACAGAAAGTAACCTTGCAATAACCAACCTACTTTTTTGCCTAGTACAATTTCCTTGTTCCTGCTCCCTTCTGCCTCTAAACGTCAATATTGTGTACAGCTCCTCGTATCTCCTTTCTATTTGCTAGATTGGATGCTGCCCTATTCAAATTGATTTTTGCTCAAATAAATTCTTAAAAATTTTCATATGCCTCAGTTTATCTTTTAACCATACATATGTACATATACATACAGTATACACACATTCAAAATGGAATTATATAATACATTCTTTTTCAGATTGCTCTCTGCTCTTGAAAATATATTGTAGACGTCTTCTCCTGTCATTACATATGGATCTGTGTTAAAAACTTGCATAAGAATTTATGGAACTAATGTTGCACATGGGATGAGGGTGCCCCTGGAGTTGGCAATGTGTTAGCCAGCCTTATACAGACATTGTCTTCCAATGTAGTCTTCATTGTATTGTGTTACGAGCTTTGGTTTTATCCTTTATACTGAGGAAAGTACTTAATTGCCTGCTTTTCTTATTAGCTTGAGGATGGATGGCTCAGATGGCTTCTCAGATGCTGTTTCTCTTTAACCCAAGCTTTCTGGGCTGCATCAGTCTCTGTTCTCTCCTGCAATCAGTTTGTGGGGAGATGACAGGTTGTGGGATATGTTCTTTTGGCAGAATGCATTCTCTGATGTATTTCTTTTATGGGGGATGTCTGTTCCTTTTAGTAGGAAGAATCTCTTGCTGAAATATATTACATTAAAAATATGGATATTTTCCATTGTAGAGTGTACATCATTTCCTGGGTGACACAGCTAAATAACCCAATACCAGCAGTGACTCTACTAAATCCTCTATCATGAAGTTTCTGGTAACATACTGTCTCACATACAGTAAGTGCTCGTGAAATGCATGAATGAATAATTGGTATCAGACAATACAAGGGTGACCCTGAAGTTATGAAAGAGAGGGAAGGTGCTGAGTATTTGCAAGAAAGGGAAGAACTACTGAAGGGAAAGAGTATCTGTTCATTCATTCAGCAAATATTCAATGAGCACTTACTATGGATTGGTCCCTTTCTAGGCATTGGGCACGAATGGACTCTGAAGCTAGAATTTACCTGCTTCAGAGGTTTATCAGAGACCTCCCCCAAATAGTCTGTAATTTTCCTTAATCACTTGTTTTAAAACTGAGTGTTATGAAGCTCCTGTAGGAAGTGGATGTGAGGATGGCAACAGCAACAAAAAAAATTAGGTTTATAATATTGTTAGATTGCCAACTATGATATATTTTAAGTCATTTCAACCAGGTCACTCTAGAAAAAGCCTTTCTGTTTCCAAAGAGCTTAATCCTCCCAGATAATTTCCTCTAATGTGCCACTCCAAAGGCAGTCCTCTTTCTTCTTTTTTTTCCTCAAGTCCTTAAGCCTCATCAGAGGCTGCCGAGCAATCTTTCTGAATGCAAGAAAGAAGATCATTATCATCATTATGCTGTTACCCTTGAAGAAAGCATGTAAAGAGACTGACAGAGGATGCATAATTTAAGAAAACATGGAAACTCGAGGCTGCATAATAGTCTCTTGCTTCTCTCTACTGCCACTAACTCTAATTGAGACGAAATAGACGTGTATATATACACACACACTATTATACCTATTATGGGGCAGTGTTTTGACACGTTTCACCAGACTGTAAGCTTCATAGTAGTAGGGACTGCATCTATTTATTTACCAATATATAATCCAGTGTTTGGAGAATACCTGGTACAAACCAGGCTCTTCCTAGATATCAGCTGAATAGACAAATAAATAGGCTGCATTTCTAACCCCACTTCTTAGCTATTTCTCATGTCCATCTTTTCCTCTTTGCTGTAACTTTTATATTCTCATGATTTCATTTCAGGTATTTCTCCTCCCTTTTCACAAGTGTTCCCATTGGTTTAAGGAACTCCTGTATTATTACAAAATTATCTTGCCTTAACTATGTCTCTATCTGGTTCAGGGGTGTAGGGAAGGGTCAGCTCTTCAATCTCCCCACTGCCCCTTTCCGTTGTCCCCAACTTTCTTTCCTCCCCACCAGGGTGTTGCTCACACCATCATGTTCATATCACTCAGAGCTCTCTTAAAGACCTGGAAGTATAAAAATGGCCAGGAGCCTCAGGTTTGTCTCTTGACTGGGGTTTAATATCATTACACCTAGGGTTCAACTTACATTTCAGTTTCAAGGCAAGGAAGTTCCGCTGAATGAAGCAGCTGTGATGTGGGGGAAGGAACACTGGGAATCAGATCTGGGTTAATGATAGTAATCACCACTTGTTAAATGTTCAGTCCTGAGACAGTTATGTAAATGTTGAGCCTTGGTTTCATCATCTATAAAATGGGATTCAGCATATTAACATCTGTGAATATCTCAGCACAGTGTTTAGCTGCTAGGAGATGCTACGGATTCATACACTTTCCTGCATCTCCCCTGGGTTCCCTGAATTCAACATTTTTCGGCCTCAGCATTTCTGACGTTTTGCACCAGATAATTCTTTGCTATGGGAGACGGGAATGTGTTTGGGATGTTTGAGGAACATGAAGGCCAATGTTCATAATGTTCATATTGTAGTTGTGGAGAGAGGGATGTAGTGTGATGAAAAGAACGTATATTCTTGAGTCAGGCAGTCAGGGTTTGAATCCAAGCTCTACCATTACTGTGTAGCCCTATGACAAATTACTTCAGGTCTCTGAGTCTCAGTTTCTTTGTTCACAGTTTCTTCTTTCTTTGAGGTGTTCACTAATGAACACCTCAAAATGCTGACACAAAGCTTATAAATTCATAACCTGGTTCCTGGCTTTCTCTCAAGTCCCTCTCCCCTCCATTACTTGGGCCTTACTTTTCTCTGCTGAATTAAATCTGAATTCCATGGCCCTGTGGGCTTTATCAGATGCCCTTGTTGAATGTTTCCTTAGTACCCCTTTTTTTCATTTTGTTGCCGTAGGCAGAAAGCATAGGGCCATGGGGAGAAAGGGGTAGGGAAGGAAGGAAGGACTAAGGGGAGACAAAGGAGTGAGATGAGATCATTCTTAAGAAAAGGGGCAGCTACTAGACTGGCCAGAGCTAGATTTTGACTGAGAACAGACCCAGGATGCCATCTTAACCCTCAAGGTGAACTTTATCGAATTATAATGGATTCTAATTATTACTAGCATTGTGGGCCGGGAAAAATCTCCACCCCCTGTGTCTCCATGACAGTTCCGACAAGGGCCAAATAAGGACAAGAGAATCCTACCTCCCTCAGGAAGGAGTGGTCAGTGAGGAATGCCTGGCACCGTCTACAATGGCACTCCTAAATTTCGAATATTTTACATCCTCATTTTAGAAATAATAAATTATGAAGCCTCTTTGTTCATCCGTGCAGTTGTTTTCCTGGCCTGCCTGCTCCCACCATTTTGGGAATGTACTCTCTTCTCTTCTTTTAGTGAATCCACTACTTGCTTGGCTTATTTGGTATGTGCTGGAATTCTTTCCTGTGATGACACCAAGAACCTGTTTTCTGGCAACAATGTATTCATTTGACCGCCATGGACCATCATACATGTTATCATATAGGGTTGTCAGAAAAGTCATGATGTATTTTGTCTATGTTTTCCAAGGTTCATTTATTAATATAAAGAAAAAAGATCAATCAATTATGTATTGCCCGTTTTGTTCGATAACCTTTTGCCATCTTTCAGTGAGCTTCGCAATTCCTCGTTCATAGGAAGAAGGACCTGACTTTATTTGCAAAAAATTGAACAAGGTGCTGATTTACAGCCTCATCTGAATTGAATGTTATACCACACAAGGATTTTTGAAGAGAGTGAAACAAGTGGAAATCTGATGGCACAAGGTCAGGCGAGTATGGTGGGTGTGACAACACATCCCATCCAAGCTCCAACAGTTTTTGATGGGTGATCAAACTTGTGTGTGGTCTCGCATTGTTGTGATGGAACACAACTCCTTTACAATTAACAAACTCTGGACATTTCTGGATGATGGATTCATTCAAATTGTCCAATTGCCGACAGTGCACATTCAAATTGATTTTTTGGTTCCTTGGTAGGACCTCGGAAAACACTGCACCTTTAAAATCCCACCACACTGAAAGCATAACCTTTCTCTGATGAATGTCTGCTTTGTCCAATGTCATTTGAGGTGAATCATCACGTTGGGACCAAGACTGTTTACAAACACATTGTTGTAAATAATCCACTTCTCATCACCAGTTTAGTCGCTTCAAAAAAGGACTATTTTCCTCACGTTTAATAAGCATATTGCAGATGTTTATACACACCATCAAATGAACTTCTTTGAGTTCATGCGGAACCCAAATATTGAGCTTGCTTACATATCCCAGCTTCTTCAGGTGGTCATGAATGCTTGAATGATGGATGTTCAATGTTTCTGCAATCTCTCATGTCATGTAACGTGGGTTTGACTCGATCAATGCATTTATTTTGTCATCAAACTTGGTGGGTCTCCCTGACCTAAGAGTATCGTTGAGATCAAAATCACCAGCATGGAATTTTGTGAACCATCATTGGCACTGACGTTCTTGTAGAGCATTGTCACCATAAACTTTATGCAGCTTTTCACAAGGTTGATGAACATTCTTCCCTTTATGGAAGCAAAACAGTAAAATATGGCAAAAACGCTGCTTGGTCTTCCATCTTCAACTTATTGTAAAATCTCCAAAACTCAACCAAATCTTTCCATTTTTTTTAGAATGAAGCTAGAACTGTCAGCTGTCAAATGACATAGCAATAACATAGATGTGAATGACTCTAGTACTTCCAAAAATGTACTAGTGACATCTGTCGCAAACATGCATCATGACTTTTCCAACAACCCAATAGTTTACAGTTACTATTTCATTTTGTGGATAATTTTTAATGTTTCTCTTTCCCACTAGACAGTAGTCTTCACGAGAACAATTCCTCTGAGAGTTTTCTTCACTCTTAGATATCCAGACTCTAGCACAGTGCCTGGACCATGATAAACATTTAATAAATATTTATTGGATGAAAGAAAGGAGAGAAGAAACAACATTTATTATTCTTTCAATAGACTTTATTTTCCTAGGGACTTTATTCTACAGGGGAATCCAATTTACTCAGTAAATACTAGTTTAATTGAAATGCACTGTGTGCAAAGCTTTATACTTAGTTCTGTGGGGTATATAAAGAAAAAAACTCCATGAAGGCAGAAATCACTTTTTTATCATCTTTATATCACTAGTGCTTAGCATAATGCCCAGCACTTAGTGATAAATATACTTCATAAATATTTGTGAATAAAAAAGTAAGCTAACAAATGATTTAAAATCTGGTGTGTGTGTGAGTGTGTGGATCAGGGCAGGGGGAGATTGCAAAATAGAATCATCTTAGAAATTTTCTAAAACACCAGTGAGGCTTTTATTTTTTATTTTTTAGCTGAGCCATCCTGTCACCTGTTGGCAGCTCAGCTGCAGCTCAGCTCAGACCAGGACTTGAACTGCTGTTGCTCAGAGCTCACACTCTTGAGTGAGCTCTTAACCAACTGAGCCACTCGGCTGACCCCTTCCAGTGAGCCTTTTAGAAAACACTTTTCTTTTCTTTGTCCAGCACACACAGGAGGGCTCCGAAAAGGCTCTTTTGGAAACTGTCAAGACAAGGTGTCACCTAGGAAGGGGTGATACTATGAAAACATAATTTTCCTCTTCTGTTTGAAAAAGTTGACTAGGAGGATGTGTAAAAGACAGAGATGAAATAATTTGGTTGCCCTGGGGGAGGACCTGGAAGCTGAGATGCCCTGGGCAAGGGGCTCGACCAGGGTCCTCGCCCCACCTGGAGCTGGTTGCCTGGGGGAAACACAGCCCAAGGCTAGGCAGGATCTGACAGGCTGCTGAGAACAAAGCCCCACAGGCTTGGTACACATGGGTCTGGTTACCTGGGAAACTGTGTTTGTCAAGGACAGTAAAATTTCTCCTTTATAGGAGCTCTATTTCAAAGGAGCTCCTGACCCTTCCAGGCATGACTTCTGTCCAGGTGGTAGATCCACCTGAAAAACATAGACACAAACAGTGTGGTTCTAGAGTCTAGCAGAAGTATTAGGACCAGGGCTGAGTCCCTGGAGGTCACCCTTCTGCAGGAAGTGCTGAAGCGCCCATGGCATGTGGTGTACATTGAAACCTTATCTTATCAAAGTCCAGGGGTAACAGCCGCTGCCAGAAGCACTCACTCTATCTATAAAATTCTTCAAAAAGCCTATGTTTAAGAAAACCCCCCAGCCCTACAAGTTGGCAGATATAGTTGTGCTCAGTTGTATCTTTGCCCCCATCGCACGTTACTGTTTCTAGATGAAGCCCAGATTTGGACATTAAGAAATACATGAAATGTCAAATACTCTATACACATACACCTGTAAAAAACAAGTTTCCATGAAAAGCAAGAAGATTGCTTTCTAATCGTTTCATCCAGTCCTTGACATATTTGTGTTCAAAATGTGTCTCTGAATTGCTGAATAACTGAGTTTCCTTTTATGTTGACTTTGACAAGGGGGTACCATATTAATTTGACACTGAAGAGTAAATATTCCTATCAGTGACAGCACAACATAATAACCTCTTTTCCATGTTTGGAGAATTTATCATTGTGTGAATCTTGGGAAAGGCGTCACGTGCCAGACATGCGCTAAACACCAGACACTCAATATCCACTCCTGAGGGCCCCTGGGGATAGGGTAAAAGATAAAGGATGTGCAGTTAAATTTAAATTTCAGATAGATAATAAATTATTTTCTCAGCTTAAATGTGTACCAAATATTGCATGGTTATGTGCTGATACTAAAAATATTTCACTGCTTCTCTGCCATTCCAAATGAACTGTGCATTTTATATTTTTATTTGCTAGATCTGGCACTCCTACCTGGGAGCCAGGATATATGACTCAAGCTTGACCAATTGAATTCCCTTTCCTATATTTTGAATGTAAGTCAACTGATACAGAGAAGCAATAGCCATTTAGAATTACTCTAGCCGGTGGCAGTGGTGTTGGTGGCATCCAGTGTCCAGTTGTAGTAGTACTGGTGTTAGTGGTGGTGTCCACTCTGCAGTGACAGTGAGAGTGGCAGCCTGGTGGCTAGTGGGAGCAACAGCAGCAGCATCCTGATCAGACTTTTTCTGAGGCATAACCTTGTTTCCTGTCTATTTCCTAAGCCTTTTCTCCAACCTTCCCATAAATCCTGTGAGCTACCTGATACATTCTCATAAATTCTTTTTTGTTTGTTTGTTTGTTTAAATTTTTTAGCCAGAGTTGATTTATTTTCTTTTATTTTTTGAACACTGATCTCTGGCTGCTATGGCATGAGTTGTAGCAACTATGAAAATGTGTTATTTATTTAATAGATTTCTCACAGTGAGGAATATAATTGACTGATGGCAGTAGTTGCTGCCTCTCTTTATCTGCTACTGTTTTGGTCCCCCAGGCACACTTCTTGGTGAAGGCTCCTAGATATTCTGGAGAGACACTCCTCCAATGGGCAACTATGGCTGGAGTATGCCCCACTGGCCCGGCTGAAACTTTCTTGGAACTGAGCTGCAGTGTAAGACTCTTTCTACCCAATCCTCCTTCCTTCTCTCTCTCCTTGTACAGGTGTTTGACCTACATCCTGATCTGAGAACTCCTCACACCTTCTTCTGTTCCCTCCCCTAATAAATCTCTTTCACATCTAATACCATCTAGGAATCTGCTTCTTGGCAGACATGAACAAGCACAGGGCATGGGAAAGGTCATTGAAGCCTCCTACATCACTTTCATTTACAAAGCCTTCCCTGCTGTTACCCGAAAGATGGTATAAGAGCTAGAAATGGGAGTATTATGATTGTTCACCCCTCATCTTTAGGCCTGGGTGGCTACCCTCCTGCAGTCTAAGAAGATGATGTGCAGATATTTTAAGGCTGTGTGGCTGATGGTATATTTAAGGGCCTGAAGGAATCCAGTTCCCTCTTTCACTTTGGTTCTCTGGCTCAGAAGGCAGCCATGATTTGGGGTGGGGTACAATATTGTAAAAGTTTTCCTTATGTTTCAGTCTAGAAATGAATTTTTCATAACTATGTTGGGGCTAAAGTTCAACTTCTGGTTACATCGCAACTTTCAGATAAACTTCCAGCTTTACCTGCTGGCATTTTCACAGCGATGGCTATGGTGATAGCCTGCTCTTTCCTGCCATTTAGCCCACAGTGGTCACGTTGCTGCATTTCGTAATGCAGCCTGATGGGAGGTTTAGCTATGACTGGATACTCTACAGACTAAGATTAGCTTCAAGGACACTACTCCTAGGCAGTGACTGTAGCTGCGGCTTGGCCAACTACCTGTTCTAGGACTCTGCTGCAATCACATGAAATACCAAGGCTTTGGCCTGGAGACAAGGTGACCTGAGGAGTATGGATGAAGCAGTGAGTACTAGACAAGGAATCAGAAGATATGCTTAGCACTGACTCTGTCTCTGGGCGGCCACATGACCTGGCTGGATCCATGGAACTGTTTAGGAATCAGTGTGATCAGATATCAAGGATGGAAATACTAGTGGTGTCTACTTAGAGGCTTTATGCTCCTTTTGTTTGTTTGTTTGTTTGTTTTGGTTGGTTTCATTTTTTTAATTAGTTTCAGGTGTACAAAACACTGCAATATAGTTTTTACCCCTCATAAAGTGACAACCCCCTCCCCCAATCCGCCGCCCCACTCTCCCCTCATATCATACATATCTATTACAATTCCATTGACTCCACGCCACACTATACTCCACATCCCATGACTATACATATTAAATTATAGTTGACATACACTATTATTCAATGTCAGCTTCAGGTGTACAGTGCAGTGGTCAAGCCTCTACACTGTTCATGAAGTGGTCTCCCTAACAAGACATGTGGCCATCTGATACCTACAAAATATTTACAACATTATTATATCCCCTGAACTGTCTTTCATATCCCTGTGGCAATATTGTAGTTACCTATTTATGCTGTCTAATCCCTTCCTCTTTTCCCTCATCCCCTCCCCCATCCCATCTAGCAACCATCAGTTTTTCCTCTGTATCTCTGAGACTATTTCTGTTTACTTTGCTCATTTATTCAGTTCCTTAAATTCCACATATAAGTGAGGTCATATGGTATTTGTCTTTCTCTGACTGACTTATTTCACTTAACTAAATGTCCTCTAGGTCCATCCATATTATTGCAAATGGTACTATTTATTTCTTCTTTGTAACAGAGTAATACTCCATTGTGTAAATGTACCACGGTTTCTTAATCCAGTCGTCTACCATTGGGCATTTTGGTTGTTTCCAAGTCTTGGCTATTGTAAATAGAGTTGCAATGAACATAGGGCTGCATATATTTTTTCGAATTAGTGTCTTGGGTTCCTCTGGATAGATACCCAAGAGTGGAATTGCTGAGTCATACAGTAATTCCATTTCTAGTTTTTTGAGATACCTCCATACCAGTTTCCATAGTGGCTGCACCAATCTGCAGTCCCACCAACAGTGCAGTGCACCAGGGTTCCCTTTTCTCCACAACCTCACCAGCACTTGTTGTTTGTTGATTTATTGGTGATAGCCATTCTGACTGGAGTGAGGTGGTATCTCATTGTGGTTTTTATTTGCATTTCTGTAATGATTAGTGAGGTTGAGCATTTTTTCATATGCCTGTTGGCCATCTGTATGTCCTCTTTAGAGAAATGTCTCTTCATATCCTCTACCCATTTTTTAGCCTCTGCTCCTTTAGTGACCACTTGTGAAGCCCCCCTTAATATTCCCCCTGACTTTCAGCTGGGGGTCTCATGCCACAGTCCTTTGATTGGTATTCCCCCTTGCTCTACAAGGTAGTTGGCTCCAGCAAGCTAGCAGCTCTAGCCTAGCATCCACCTTATGAAGGGCTCTAGGGAAAAGGGAAGATCCATCTTTTTTTGTACCTCTTGGAAACTTGAGACCCTCTGCCAGGCTGAATCACCATACGATCTCCCAATGCTCTTTTCTCTACCCCAACAATTCAGAAACAGCCTAGCAAAAACAGTCTAACGGTGACTGAGCATCCCAACAGAAATGAGGAGCCAGGCTTCTCTTCTGACCTACTCTCCAACTTCTATGCATGCTTCTTTTAGGGCCCTTCCCCTGAGGTGGCTTCAGGAAGGGAGCCAGGGAAGCACTCTCTTCCTCTTTCAAAGGACAAGAGATAGCATCTCTTCTCAAACATTGCAGCTTCCAATGGCAGCCTTCTGGGCCTCCTGATTCGTCTTATATCTCTCTTTGGCAAAGATTGTCAAATGAGTTTTAGCTTTTTTATACTCAGGTGGAGAGGAAATAGGATGTTTGGAGCCCCTAATCTACTCTGAACTGGGAGAAGGTAGTGACTTTTATTTCAACAGAGTCCTCTAGCTATTACAGTTCCTGCACTATTGGAGACCTTCTGGGGAGAGAAAGATGTAAGTCATTTGATTACACCATTGTTGCTCATATGTTGGCTACAGTAAAAATCCAGCCATTCTCACAACTTTCTATCCTGTCTCGAGAACTTAATGAGGTAACTAACTGATCATGCATTCTCCTAATTTTTATCTTAGGCTTTCTTTCCCACTTTTTCTTCTTTCTTTTGTTCCTTCCTCCTTTGTATACTCTACTCTTCTCTTTTGGTTCCAGGCATGGAGTTCCACAAATCATTTGTGGGGTAATTTAATTATGGCTAAGAACACAGATTCTGAAGTTAGACTGCCTCAGTTTCTTCGGCTGTAAAACTGGAATAATAGGACCAGTATTTTAGGATTGTTGTGAATTTTAAAAGATGGAATTTGTTTCTTTTACAAACCATTATATAGCACTTTATGCCAGGTTCTGTTCTAGAACCCATGGAGAAGCATGTTTTCGGTCTCATCTCTCATTCATCTTGGATGCTACACTCACACTGGATTAGTCAACATTCTCAGAATGTTTATCTTCTTTCCTGCCTACTGCCTTTGTATATCCTCAAGCTAGAATGGCTCTCCCCTATCTTTGGAGGACCTTGATGTGTTGGGGGCTCAGAGTAGGTTTGTGCTTAAATTGTGCTACTCGCGCTTTTCACTTCCAGGTTTCTGGTTGAAGAGAGAGATGGGGCAAGGAACTACCATTAGATAGGACTCTCTAGAAATAATTAGATTGGAAAAGAGCTAAGCCTAAATATTGCAGCCACACAACCTAGATTTTCCCCTTTCTGTTTGCAGGGGATGAAGTTAGGACAGAAAGTAGATATCTGCCCTTCAGTCCAGCTGCCCAACACCCAGTGTGGTGTCCTCACTCTCTGGTTATGGTTTTCATTAATTCTACAGTCATGTGCCAAATGACAATGTTTTGGTTAACGATGGACTGTATATAACTGTGGCTCCATAAGATTATAATGGAGCTAAATTTCCTGTAAGAAATGGAAAGATATGTGATTCAGGAGGATATTTTTTTCTCTGATAGGAACCATATCCATGGGGCTCGGCAATAGATTGCCTCTCACTCACAGGACCTCAGTTTTGAGTGTGCAGGTTACATCCCCATCAGTCAGCCACCAGCCTGTTTCAGCACAAGGAGCCTGTCTCCCCAGTGCTACATATTCAGAAGGTGCAACAGCCTTCCCAGATCTAGCTTGGTGGTCTCGAGAGTACATTGCTCTAAATTCTTGGTTGAGGACCTAAGACCCTGCACAAGGACACAGGTCCACAGAAGCTCCCTTAACAAGTATTAAGTGCCACTGCACTTTAGTAAAAGATTTCTGTTGCAGTGTAGAGCTCCTGTCACTGTATTTTAGACATAATTCCATGTTGTACTGATGTGAAGCATAGGTACGTTTTATTTCTTCCATCAATTCAATGCCAGAGAGAGCCTTTTGTGTCAGATAGGGCAATGGAACAAAAAACAAATTTCCAAAGTCAAAATATTGAGTCCTCAGTTCTACACCCTGTCCTCTTTTCTAATGAATAGCACAAAGTTCTTTAATCTGACCAATGCTCCACCACGCAATAGCCAAAACCACGTTGCCCTGACAATCCTATGTTCCTTTATCTCTCCATCTTGATTTCTTATTCCTACTGACCCACAGGCCACCTTTCATTCCCTCTGACAGTCACTATTATGGTGAGCTATGCCTGACCCAGGCAGTTTCTCCTTGATATTTCCAATCAATCCAGCCCAGTGTTCATGGAGCAGTATTCACAGCTTCGATGTTCTATTTCTGGCCCTGTTGGAAGGAAGCAGAGGGAGGGCTTGTGGACCAGTGTGTGTAAAGTCTATAGCAGTGGACAATGATGTCCGAGGCCTTCACACTCACTCACCACTCTCTCACTGGCTCACCCAGAGCAACTTCCAGTCCTGCAAACTCCACTCATGGCAAGTGCCCTATACAGGTGTATCATTTATTTTTTATGCCATATTTTTACTGTACCTTTTCTATGATTATATACACAAATACCACTGCGTTATCATTTCCTACAGTAGTCAGTACAGTAACATGTGGCAGCCTAGGAGCAAAGGAGCAATAGGCTATACTGTATGGCCTAGGTGTGCAGTAGGCTGTACCATCTAAGTTTGTGTAAGTGCACTCTATGATGTTTGCACAACTACAAAACCACCTAATAATGCATTTCTCAGAATGTATCTCCATCTCATTGTTAAGTGACACATGACTAGAAGGTGTGACCAAAAATACAGTGAATGTTTAATTAAAAAAATTATTACATTAACAGACACATTGCCATTAATCCCCCTCAAAATACTCCCCCTCTCTTTGAACACACTTATCCCATCGTTCTTGCCACTTTCTGAAGCAGCTCTGGAAGTCCTCTTTCGTGAGTGTCTTTAGTTGCGCTGTTGTGGCTGCCTCGATGTCCTGAATCATTTTGACTTTGAGGGAGAGCCAGAAGTCGCATGGTTACAGATCCGGTGAATCAGGTGGATGAGGACACACCATAATGTTTTTATTTGACAGAAATTGCCATCTACCAGAAGCAATGTGTGACAAGGAGCATTGTCATGATGGAGGATGATTTAAGGGCATTTTAAAACATACCTTCTCTCAATTGTAGCTCACATCTGACTGACTGCACCAAACAAGTTGAAACTTGTCACACACACTGTTATTAAGGCTCAATGCGCCACTTCTCTGTTGAAGATCGCTGCCTTTCTGTTGGATGGCACTCGGCAGCAGCATTCACTGTATTTTTTTTTATCACAACTTGTATATTAATGCATTTACCAGAGAAGAACAAAGAGTGTGCCTCCAATGTCACTGCTTTTTGGAAAGTGGACCAGACGTATCCTCATGTTTTTTATAGAGACATATGGGAAGGAGAATAAATAGTTCCTCTTGATGATAAGGAGTTAGGACTTAATTCTGTTTAAAGTGATAGCCTTTGAAGTTTTTTTGAACAAGGGAACGTAGCACCATCATTGCTTTCATTAGGACTCACGGCACTCTTACCATATGTCAATACAATGTTTTAGTATTTTCAAAGGTTTTTGCAAATATATGATCTCATTTGATATGTACTTTAGCAAGGGAGTAGACTGCATCTTGAACTATATACAGGGCAGTGTCTTGCTGGCTCCGCTTCATACTAGAAATCTGAAGATGGATAGCATTTTTGCAGGTGAGGCCGGGACTTTCTGTGTTGAACTCTTAAGCAGAATTTTTTTTTTCTTTTTCTTGGTGAGGTGAACATGCTTCTTGAGAATCTAAATTTGAAAAGGTCAACCTGTCTTTAAAGCACTGGGTGTCTTGGAAACCACACGGCTGTGAGCCTTTGCCATGGAGGGTTATCTGTGTCTGGAATCAGATCTGTATACATTATGTCATCCCCCTTCAGTTGTCCAGTGATGAATGGGGTGCCTACCTTAGCCATCTTGGCGTGGTAGGGGGCCTTCTCTCTTCAAACTGATGGAAGAATAATTAATATGCGTGACAGAGGATGGTGAGTTTTTCATGGAAAATTCTGGTTGGTTTTGTTCACATGTGTGAATGATTGTTGTTGTAACCTTGGAGGCAAATCCTCTTGTTCAGTGTGAGTCATAACAACTGCAGCCTCTTAGTTGGTGCCCCAGGTCACACGAGAAGGGAAGCCAGCTTGAAGCTGGTATGGCTCACTCATTCCTTTTCAATGAAGGACATGAAATGTGAAGGGAAGGTGGCCCATGTCTTTTCCTCCTAAGAATTCAATGGTTACCACTCCAGTTACCCACTAACCCACTGGTATAACTACTCAATTTGAAGTTCATCCTTTAGAACCTAAGAGACACAATCTTATCCATGCCATTTTCAATTGGGGCACAGACATCCACTTAACCCTTTACCCAGCCTTTGAATTTGGTGCTCATGACACTAGTGTGTGTGTGCGCGCACACACACACACACACACACACACACACACACACACACACACGCAAGCATACGAAAGCCTACCATTTAGACTCATTTGTGGAACTTATATAAGTTAAAACAAAGCAGTGAATAAGCATGATTTCTAAACAATGATCAATAAAAGACCAATTTTAAACAATGGTCAGTAACAAGATTGGAACAGATTGTTGGCACTGTGTTTTAATATTTCTCATTACTCTAAGCTCTAGGAAAGCAGGAACTATATCTGCCTAGTTTGGATTTAAAAACATGCTTTTTTTTTTTTTCAGCTAGGAATGTTTTCCATTTCAGATAAAAGTATACCTATTAATAGTAGCTTAACCAATATTTTTCTCCCACAACATAAAAAGAAGTTCAGAGATAGGTAGCTTCTGGCTTGCTTCAATTATTCAGCAATGATAACCAGGACCTTCTGCTCTGCCTTTCTCCCACTGTGTCATCACTCATGCTCTCAAGATGGCTACAAAAGATACAGACGTCATGGCTCCCACCTTCCTGGTCCTTAAACATGTCAGTGGCTATTTCCTCTGTCTGGAATATTCCACCCCAGATAGTCATATGGCTTACAACATGGCCTATCACTACTTCATTTAGGTCTCTGCTTAAGGTGATGCCTTTGATGATCACCCTATGTAAAGTGATATTTTTTACCCTGCTTTATTTTTCTTCGTGGCACTTACCAATTTCTAATACTATATTAATTATATTGTATTGTTATATGTTATGTTATATATTTACTAAATTTTTTTCTTATTGTCTTTCTCCATCATTAGTATATAAACATTCCAAGGACCATAGACTTGGTTTGATCACACTTTACCCCAGCATCTAAAACAGGCCCTAGTTCATAATAGGCATTAAGTAAATACTTTTTGCATGATTTGATTGCTATGATAGAGATACGTGCAATATGTTTTATGTCTGACATTGGACCAGGTTTTTATATTTATATGTAATTTCATCTAACGCCCACAACCACCCATGAAATAGCTGTTATTATCCCCTTGTTAGCAGTAAGGAATGTGAGACATGAAAAGATTAATGTGGGCTTTATCTGAGATTACAGTGAGGTTATAGCATAGTAGATGATCGAGCCCAGGTTTCCTGAGTCCACTTTTGGTAATCTTTCCACTGTATATAGACTGTCCTGTAACTAAGAGAGCAGGTGAGAGGTTAAATACATAAGTTTCATCACTTGAAATCTGGGGGAAATATTTTGTTATTGTTTTTGCCGAGGTTTTTTTTCATGACCTAGAAAACTTATCAGTATGGATTTTTCTTTAGCATAGGTCACCCATGAAACTTTTAGTTTGTTCTTTTACCTGGAGTTTTTATGAGCCTATAGCTCATCCTTTTCATTTATCTCTGGATAGGATGACAGAATCTAAAATGTGGAAAGGGACTACACAAAGTCCACATGATTTATTATCTCAGCCAGATCTCTTTTGGTTGCCAGTGAGAGAACCCCAACTCAAATTGTAAGATATTATTTATTGACTCATATAGTAGAAAAACAAAAGATAGATAGATATTCATGTAGAGCTGCATTCAAGTGTTTATAGGATAGCACCAAGACACACACTCTCTCATTCCTTTCTCTCTCACTCTCTCTCTTCCTCTTTCTCTTATTAGCAAACGGCCCCATGACAGTTCCAAGTTACTTGGCCTTTAGAGTACATGAAGTCAGAAAAAAAAGATTAAAAAAAAGAACAACAACAACAACTTTCCTGATTGCACTAACGAAGTGTTTTAGGAGAGCGCTGATGGGCCTGGCTTAGATCACATACATTTACCTGACCTGGAAGACCCAGGAAGAAGTGAGCTCTTGCAGGGTTCACATCCCTGGGGCCATTATGGGACATAAATCTTTTGAAGTGAGAATTATTATAGTGTTGGAGAGAGAGGCTCCCTAAAGGAAGGAATGTCATACAGATAGAAGCTATTCTACTACTTTACTTATCTGTTCCTACCCCAGTGAATCTTATTTTTGCAGTAAACCAATATTTGTGAAAATGTTCTCTATGACAAGCTGTGGGATAGGCCCTATGTATTATCTTTTTAATAAATAATCCTCGAGGATACAACTATGAAAAGGAATGGCCAACATGAAGAAAGATAAATAAAATCACAAACCAAGGTAGAAAATTGCTTTGGGAGTTTGAAAGAGAGCTGAAAAAATATAGCCTTGTTACCTGACCACTCCCCTCTCTATCTCTCCTGATCACTGCCAATAATTTTTAGATGACAGTCTCTTTGCAAATTTGAATGTATCCTTGAACGTAATTCTTTCTGCATTTTTCTACCATCAAAAGCATTCACTCTCTAAGTCATCTCAAATAGCATTAAAAGTTACTTTTCAAAGTCACAGTTTTGCAATATTTTAGGATTTTATTGTCCTCCCTTTAGTTTATTCTGCTGCTTCAGTGACATTTTGTTCTTAGATACCAGGGACTGTTGATGGGAGTGGAAAAGGATGGGAAGAAATAGGGAGGGCTAAATCGTGCCAGAAAGTGAAGAAGGGGTATCTTCAAATTAGATTTATTTATTAGCATGATGACTCACAGGATAATAATGCCACTTTGCCAGTGGCCAGGATAGAAAGCAAGACTATAAAGGAAAAACTGGTTGATAGGTAGAGGCATCCAAGTTGTTATATCTTTAGGAAGTTAAAAAAGTACTTTAGTGTCTGCTTACTCATCCCTGAGCCGGATGTTCTAAGCTGGGGGAAAAAAAAAAAGAAAAATAAAGTTTTCCCTTTCTCTGATTCTGATTGTCAAGGACAAAAGGTCCAAGCTCAGCCACTATTTAGATCTGTGACCTTGAGAAATCACTCAATCTAGCTTAATCTCTCCTTCCTTATTTAAAAAATAGAGAGTAAATTATATCTATTTTGTGGGTTGGTATCATGAAACCTAGCTACATCTCTCAGCATCATGTCTACTTAGATATAATATAGAGTATATGATATATATCTATTATATATGTATGTGTATATATGTGAGAGACTATATATTGAGGTCGAATTCAGCAGTGGAACATAGTAGGTTCTGAGTAGATCAATTTTCTTATTCTTCCTCCTCCTCCCCACTTGGTCTCAGTTTCTACCTTATAAAAGATTGGGCTGAGATAACTGATCACCAAATACCTTTCCTCCTGACATCCTATTTTTCTGAACATTTTTATACCTTTCACAAGTGAGAAAAATGGCACATATTTTTTTCAGAAGTAATTTCCATGAGTAACATATCCTCTGGTCAGAAAAACTCTTCTGCTCAGTGTTCTCACACACATTTTTTTTGCTACCATAAATACATTTAAAGAGTCATTGCCACTCAGTTTCATCACCCGGCTTTCCAAGATAAGCAATGCGGAGAGTCGGCCAGGGCCTTTTGGGAAGGCCTCTGCAGCCTTCGAGGAGGACAGAGCTTACCCTCTGGGCACAACTCTCTCCAAGAGCTTCTTCAGAACTAACTCTGGGTCAGTTTCCATGTATACAGTCACTGCAGAGTTTCTTTACTCTTCGTCTTTGCCCTCACTTGGAGAGGAAATGATTCAGAGGACACTTGCACAGAGCGTTTCTCCTAAAGCCATCCTAATATCATCGCACCAGCTCTGAAGTCAGCTTCGTGTTTCCTGCCAAACTCGATGAGCTCAATTTCCATATCATTTTCCAGGGCTCTGGAAGAAGCTGTCACGACCCACACCAGGCCAGTAGAATCACAGAATAATAGAATGATGAGTTGGAAAGAACCTCCGAGGCCACCAGCCGCACTAGACCCCTTGTTTTCAGGATGAAGAACTTAATGACCCATAAGGTTAAGTGGCTCCTTCAAGGTCTCACAATGAGCTAGTAGCAGGGAAAAATAAACCAAGAATGTCATTACACATTCTTGATTAACATTTATGTAACACTTTAAATTTACAGAATACCTCTTATATGTCTTTCTTAACACTCATTAAATGTATTTGAATTCTTTATTATTTTTATCCCCGTATACAGGGAAACTAATTTGAGGTTAGAAAAGAGTAAGTAACTCTTTCTGAGATCCTATCTCAAGGAAATAGCTGAACAGAGATCTTCATTCCAGTTGTTGGTTTTTTTGTTTTGTTTTTTTAATGCCAAAAAGATATTTGAAATTTATTGACATATTAACATACCATGCATCATGAGATCCCATTCTCGAATTGTTGTCCTCTATGCATTTCTCTAACTATAGGACTCGTTCTTGGTGTGCATAGTTAATATAAATCCCACTCTTCTGCAAGATTGGACCCAAACCCATAGATCTGAAGCTGCCGTTGAATAATATTATATGTCAACTATAATTAATAAATATGTAGTCAGGGGATGTGGAGTAGAGTGTGGGAATGGAGTCAATGGAACTGTAATACATATGTATGATATCAGGGGTGGGGGCAGTGGATGCGGGGAGGGGGGGTTATCACTTTGTAAGGGTAAAAAGAATAACGATTGCATTGTTTTGTACACCTGAAACTAATAATAATTTTAAAAAGAAAAAAGAAAAAAAAGAAAAAGAAAAGAAAAACATCCATAAGCATGTTTGGTTTATGCCAAATGGTCTTTGATATGTGGGTCAAAAACATCCATGTTTAGAAAACGTCCCTGAATTCAAATAGCCCATGATGTTCATTCCAGTTGTTTTTATTTATTTATTCGTGTTTATTTCCCTTGTCATCCATCCAATCAGGAATGAACTGCTTTCCTTGATCAAATTTTAATTAAGGGAAAATGCAAGGAAATGTATCTATAAATTAGACCCTGACAATTTAAACAGAAAAAATCTATAGTGAAATTGGTGGCTTTAAATTTACAATAGACAGACTTGTATTTGATTTTCATAGTACCAAGGCTTTTATGAAAAGCATATCCTAGTAAATAAACACTAACATAGCCACTTCTGATTTGGCGTCCACAGAAAAAAAATAATATGTTTTCATTAAGGAAACTGGTGACTTTTTATTGAAAAGTAATACTTGTTAATTGAGGTAATATTAGAAATACTGATAAGAAAAGGGAAGAGTATAAAAATACCTACCCATAACTCTCCAATCTGGAGATAACATTTTTATACATGCTTTCACATTTTAAAAATCTTCTCACACATATATATGTAATTTTTAAAAATAAAAAATGCTATTATACTATACTAAATGCTATTATACTATATAGTACTTAATAAATAAAATAAATTTAATTTATTAAAATACATTTAAACATTTTTTATTAAAAATAAATGAAAATGTTTAATAAGTTAAATATTTTAATTTAAATTAAATATTTTAATTTATTTTTAAATAAATTAAAAATAAACAAAATATTTTAAAATATTTATTTAAAAGTAAATAAATTATGAGCATTTTCTGTATGAATATTTACATAGATTCATTTTTAATCACTGCTTAATATACATTTTTATGGATATAAAAATATTTAATTTGCTCTTGCTATATATTTTAGTTATTTCAAGTTTGACATTATTATAAATCATGCTGCAGATGAACACCATTATTTATAGATATTTGCACATTTCTCTGATTATTTCCTCACAATGCCTTTCTAGAACTGAATTGCCAAGTCACAGAGTATGCATTTTTACAACTTTTTATACATTGTGGCAAATTGCCTACCAGGTTGGGAGAGGTGATATTCTTTGTATCACAACACTCTGTCTTAATAATGTTTGATTTCCCTGTCCAAATACTATTTTCTGAGTTTAAGGAAATAGCTTTGATCCATGTTAGCAATATTTACCATGAATGACTTTAGGAAACAAAACAATACAAAACTCTTACATGTAAGCTTAATTCAGATAGTCTGGCTTCTAGAGAATTGTAAAAAGTATACTAGCCTCTGTATTCAGGTACATTATGATATGCTTAGCACAAGGGCTAGAACCATGGTTTCTAGGAACAGACAAGCGGAGACTCTCCTGGTCTGCCCTTATCAGAGGTGTGAGCATCTACAGAACAGCAAAGTAGTTAAGAGTCTAGATTCTAGAGCCAGACTACCTGCATTTAAATGCTGGCTCTGTTACCTATAGGCCGTGTGGCTGCTGGCAATTACTAAATTTCTGTGTGCCTGTTTCTTTACCTTTTAATGGGGGTAATGGCCCCTAAAATACAGCACTGGATGAGGATTAAATGTTATTTAGGTAAAGTTCTTGAACAGTGCCTGACATACAAAAACACTAAATAAATGGTAGTCATTATGGTTGAGGTTGATGTTGTTATCATTATCAAGCTGTAGCAATTATTGTTGAAAACCTAATATATAGTAGATTCTCCAAAGCATTTGTTGAAAGAATAATCCAGGAGTGGTGAATGCATCTATAACGAGAGAGTTCCTGGATGGAGGCAGAGATTTAGGAGCCACCTACATAGCAATGGAAAGTGAAATAGGTAAGTGACCGAAGGATACAGCAAAGGAAGTGAAGAAATGAAGACCTTTATTTGGGAAATTCTACTCATGCCTCTTAGCTGGAAGAAAGTTAGTTTGTAAAACAGATTGAGGTGGAGGTGGTGGTGCTGGTGAAGTAGTTTGAAAACCAGAACAGCAAACAGAGTGGCCTAGTCTGGTTTGAGCATTGGGTTTGAAGTAGGGTTTTTTTTTGTTGTTTGTTTTGTTTTTGTTTTTTTTTTTGTTTTGTTTGTTTTTAGCTGAGCCATCCTGCTACCTGTTGGCACCGCTGTTGCTCAGAGCTCAAACTCTTGAGCGAGCTCTTAACCAACTGAGCCACTCGGCCGGCCCTTGAAGTAGGTTTTAATCCAGGGAGGTAAAGATAAAAAAAAAAAAAAATAGACGAGAGGGAATAAGGATCCCTTTGCCCCCACCCATGAATTTAGGATTTGGAGGTGACCTGAAATACTAGCAATAAATACTTAAAAATCAGCAAAGAGTGATGGTATGACTCTTTCCAGATATTTGCATTTTCTCTCAAGTTGCAATATTCAACACGGTAGCCAATAGTCACAATCGACTATTAAAATTTATATTTTACTTGATTAAAATTAAATACAGTCTTAAATTCAATTTCTTGACTTCACTGGCTGTATTTCAAGTTTTCAAATGCCACCTGTGGCTGGTGGCTATTATATTGGATAGCGTTGAATTAACTATTTCCATCATTTCAGCGAGTTCTGTTGGACAGTGCTGCCTTCTGATCCAAAGAAGTAAGTGGTGTGGGGGTTATCAGACACCCTGGCAACAAGGAAAACTGGGCTTTTACATCCTGAAACTTATTTTATTCCTGAGATCAGTGTATTGGTCAGATCTCATCAGGAAACAGACACCACACATAGATTGGACAATGAGAGGAAAGTTTCAAAATAGGTTCCCGTTGGCTGAATCAAAAAGGAAGCCAGAGGGTAAGAGAGCCCGTTAGTGTAATCTACTAAGCTCAGGCATAGAAGGATGAACCATGGGCGTGCAGGGTCAGGTGGAAGATTTGTAGCACAAATTCCCTGACTTGTGTACTCTGGCACTGAGGTCTTTGACCTAGTGAAGGAAGCATGCAAATAGAACCCTTGCTCTTCTCTCTGGGTAGTCTGATCTTTTCCTTCTGTTTTCTTGCAAAGAGGCTTTGGGAAACCTTTTATTGATGTTTTTCTTTTTCTTTTCTTTTTTTTTTTTAAGATTTTATTGGGGAATTGCAGGATGGGAACAGCGCTGGGGAATCGGGGGAAGGGGAACAGACAAGTTGCTGTTGTTTTGTTCTTCAGTCTAGTTGTGGAGGACGTTGCTTCACTGGCCCAAGCTGGCACCATCATTGCGCTCTTCACGGACGAGGCAGATCAGTCGCCGGCCTCTGGACAGCTGCTCACTGCAGCTGCTGGCCGCTCACTATGGCTGCTGGCTACACACGGTAGCCCATGGCAACCCACTGCCACAGGGGCTGCAGCCTACGCCATCGCCAGCGACCCATGGCAGCCCAGCTCCAGGTTGAGCTGTTGTTCAGCATCTTAGCTGTAGAGGGCAGTGTCACTGGCCCTCATATGTGGGATCCGAACTGGGGCCCTCTGGCGTCCCAAGCCAGCTCTTAACCAACGCACCACTCAGCCGGCCCTGTTTTTATTTCTCTCACATTGGAAAGACACCATTTAAATTGTGCCTGGGTGGATTTCATTTTATACTTGGAGAGTCTGACACACACACACACACACACACACACACACACACACACACACACACATATATATATATATATATTCACATACATATATATGTATATATACATATATATGTATATGAATTATGAATTACCCATGAGTTAAGCATTATAATTTACAATACAAATCACAACCAGACCTGAGCATAGCCTCAGATGACAGAGGCTAGGGGGTGAGGGAGAAGAAGGCGAGAAAGCCCTCTTGACCACACAAGTGAATTTGAGGTATGGAGCTTTGTTTTGCTCCAGGATGAAGAAAATATGGAGTTAAGTAGGGAAACATGTTTCCCTTTTGATGTCTGGATACAGTTACCAGGCAGCTTTGCATTTTGAAAGTTAGATTGGGAGACAAATATTATGCATTTTGTTATTGAACTTGGTCTCCTCACAGGCAGACAGTTTCTCACTAGTAGTATTTTGATAAGTGATTCCAGACAATTGAAGAAAAAAATTCTTATTCTATATAAGGCCACCTCCCAACGTTCATTCAATTAAAAATTGTGCAGCTCTTTTCAATGTGTGTGGTAGATATCAGTAGTGTTATTCCATTTTGGAGATGTGGAAATTGATACTTAAGTTAAACAACTTGGTCTGGACCACACAGTTAATTGGTACTGGGGTACTCAAAGCCTTCCAATAAAAAGCTGGTGCTCTTCCACTAAACATTTTCTGGAATATATAAAAAAAGGACATCATTTATTTCTTTTTTTGATTACATTTTAATTGTAGAGAAAATTTACATAATGAAACAACGAGGTAGTATTCCATAAATTTAAATATACTGAGGACTCCTACTACTTTCTAAGCAAATTCATTTTCTTTCCCTTCAAACCTTTATCTTTCCATATTTCCTGTCTTAGTTGCCCCAATGATCTTTTTGTTTTGTTTTGTTTTGTTTTTTAGCTGAGCCATCCTGCCACTTGTTGGCAGCTCAGCGGCTGCTCAGCTCGGGCCAGGACTCGAACCGCTGTTGCTCAGAGCTCAAACTCTTGAGCGAACTCTTAACCAACTGAGCCACTTGGCTGGCCCACCCCAATAATCTTTTGAATCTACAAACTAGAAACCTGAGTATCATCTTAGTCTTTCCCTTCTTTCTCAACTCCTACTTATGGTCCACCCTCAAGTCCTAAAGACTGTTAAAGATCTATCTTCCTCTATGCAACCCCACTCCTGTGCTCTAATTCAGACATTCTTCATCTCTCACCAGAACTGTTTCAATAGCATCTTCACTGGCCTCTCTGACTCAATCCCAATCTGATCCATTTTCTGTCCTGGTCTCTTAGAGACTTTCCTTAAAGCCACATCTGAGCATACTAGCCCCTGTACCATAACAGCAATTCCCAGACTCCATCTATTCTAATCTTGATGACATTATTTTAGTCATAACTACAGATTATCTATACCCAGAGATGATTCAGCTGGTGTGCCGTGATACGGCCACAGTGTTAAATAATGTAAAATGACTCACTCTTCATAATATGCCTTATTCTAAGCAATAATAACTGAAATCACAGGTTGGAATATGCTGGTTGCATAATGTTTTTACATGACACTAATTAAGATAAATATATCAGTACTAACTTTTAAAAAGAGTTAGCCATGTAGCACCTAAGATTATCTTAGCGTAAATATTTTGCTATTGAGGAAATAGAGGACGCTAGAATGAAAGCTTAGCTTCTTAATATGATACTGTTGTTGGAGAGTGGGCCTTTCTCGGCATGATGACCAGGTTCTTTGGCGTCTCGAGCAAAGAATTGAACGAGATACCGGGGCAAAGTGGTGAAAAATTAGTTTATTAGACAAGATAGTATACTTTAAAGAAATGGAAGTAGGCCCAAGCAGTAGAGAATGGCTCAAAGGCCCATTATTAGAAGAGAAATTACTTTCCAAAGAGTTTGGAGCAGGCCAGGCACAAAGGTGAGGCTCAAAAGGCTCAAAAAGGGGGGAAGGGGTCAAAAAGGAAGAAGCAGTCAAAAAGAAAAAAGAGACAGACTTCCCAGGACGTGGAGTTTTTATCCCATTTCTCTAGAATGGGCTGCTCCCTAAAGGCGTGGGACGACTTGATTGGCACCTGTGATTGACAAGAGGTCCTGCACAGGTCCAGTGACTAGTCTGATCTTGTTGGGTATTTTGTGCCCATTTGTTTTCCCACAGGAGGAGGTAATTACAATACAAAGGGGAGTTTTGGGTGGAAAGGGGAGGTCTCCTGGGTGGTCACACTCTGTGGGACATGCAGGAATGCAGAGACCCAATGCCTGCCTCTAACTGCCTGCCTTGTTTTCCCCTTGAGAGATGTGATCCCCATAAAAATCTCTATGGGAAGTTGATGGACAGGAGGTCTTTTCTTCTGTATCTGCTTCCTGCTGGGCAGGGGCGTAGAGGTATCCCTCTATGTTGGGGGATTCACGGAACTCTCGCCCTAGCTGATCTCAGATGAGAGGAAGAGGTCGTGAGCTCCGCCTAGAAGACTGTGTTGGCTTCTTTGGTTGCGACTGGCGATCTTGTTGGGGTATCCTTTGTATCCCCAAGGCCCCTGAATGAGGAAAAATAGATTTTAATTAATAAATCTGTTAGCTCTTATGAAACCTGTGGCCATTCAGCCCGTCACTCAGGTGACATCAATTGTCTAGGCCCAGAATGGGTTTGGAAAGAATCATTAGGCTTACTGGCCTGGGGGATATTAGAAAGTCCCAGGCTTTCAAGTAGTTATCTGAATCAGGGGTAGGAGATTTCTATGAATGACCTATTGTTTAGGATTAAGAAACTGATTTACAGAGAGTCGAGAAGTAGGGGATAGGAGAATTCTATGATTCAGGCTAGGAGCAATCTTTAGTCTAGGATTCACAAACTGGTTAGAAAAGTAATCAAAGCCAAGAGCTAAGAAACTAAGGAACTAGGGAGGAGATTTAACATTTCTATACTTAACATTTCTATAGGAAAGAAAACTTAAAAATTTTCAGTGGAGGGGGTAGGGGGCTTGGTTGGTCCACAATAATACTGAGGCCCATTAAAGTCTTACCCTATTATTCTCATTTTCACTCATTGGGTCTTACTATTTTTCTATCTGTAATTCTAGATAATTTATATTCTAACCAATAGTTTAGGTCCTAGTGCAGAGTAGACATTCAATAAATAGTCATTGAATAAGTGAATGAAAATAACCTGTCTTACCTACTAAATGTTAAGCTCTCTTAAATCAGTGTGGTGTCATTTCTCCCTCCCTGACCCAAACACTGTACATCATAAATACTGGTTGAAGTGAAGTGCTAGAAAGTATGTAGATAAAAATACATCACAAGAAATAAGAAATGTGAAGGAGCAGTATGAGACAGTGGTTGTAATGGAGGTGGTGTGACATGATGGGTCTTGAACTAAGAGTAGACAGAGAGAAGATAGGAAATTCCAGGTGGGGGACTGAACAAATCGTCAAGGTGGGGCAGATCATGACTGGTTTAGCTAGCGTAGGTCATGTGTACTAGAAAGTAGCTTTGTGTGTCACACAGGATTTAACTTTGCTCGAAGGGGTGTCTGGTCTTTGCCCTTGGCTTCTGATAGTCTCTGGGGACTTGGAATCTTGTGACTTCTGGGAATGTCTTTATTTGCCTGGGGCCCTTGAGTTCCACTGGATAGCCTAACAGTGATATCTAGGGTGTGGGTTTGGGGTTACATGGTACCATTCCACCTCAAAAGGGCTACAGACTAAGGTTACCCATGTGGACAATCAATCATGCCTACAGGTGATAGATCCCCAATAAAACCTATGGACACTGAGGCTCATGTGAACTTCCCTGGCTGGCAGTTCTCCACAAGTATCGTCACATATTGGCGCCAGGAGAATAATGCTGCCTGACTCTACAGGAAGAGGAGAATTTCCAGCTACATGTTTTTAACCCTCCTGGACTCTGCCCTGTGTGCATTTTACCTTGGCTGATTATTAATCTTCATCCTTTAACAAACTGTAACTGTGAATGGAACTGCTTTTAGTGTGTTCTATGAGCCCTTCTAGTGAATCATAACTGAGGGTGGTTTTGAAAATCCTCTGAGCTTGCAGTTGGTGTCAGAAATAAGGGAAGTTTTGGGGCACTCTTCCCTCTAACTTTGCAGCTGGCTAACTTTCCCTCTTTCTAACTCAGTTTAGATAAATTATTTTAAAAAGTAAAATAGTCTGCGGAACCCTGGTTTCCAGAGGAGAAGTAAAATGACTTGCTGTGGCATCAGCAGGGCTGCAGACTCTACACCTTGCTGGCTGTTCTTGCTCTCACTTGCCATGGTTGTCCTGAGGCCTAGGGCTATGCACAGAAAACCCCCATCACCCGGTCAGACACTCTGTTAGAGGAATGAAAGGGGATACCTACTGAATGTGGCCTCAAGAGCTATTTCCTGGCATTTCATTTAATCCTGCAGTCACCCTGGGAGGTAGGTATTTGCCCCTTTTACATGCAAAAAAAAATAGTCTTAGAACAATTAGGAGCTAGCTAGCCCAAGGCCACACAGTGAGTGCAAGGCAGAACTGGGATGAGAAAGTCAGCAGAAGTTCAACTTGTTCCTTCAATAATAGGGAGATAATTGGGGGGTGGGGGTGAGCAAAGCAGGCATCTCACAATAGAAGCATTGAAGGAAGATGTGGTGTCAGTGTAGAGCAGAGAGAAGAACAGAGGTGCTGGGAGATGGTGGAAAGATGAATAGAGTCGTGGATGGCTGTGCTTCACCCAGGCTGCAAGAAATACAGTGTAGACACAATTTAACTTCACAGAGTCCTGGCCTCTTAGGTCAGCACTGAAAAAAAAAGAACCTCCTGGACCATTGCTCTCTGCCCCAGCACTTTAAATAGTGAAGAAAAAGAAACATCTCTCTCTGTTTAATTTTTTTTAAAGCTATTTTATTTTAAGTCACTCACGCTCTCACCTGTCAAAGGACAAGCTTTCTCAGAACTAGGGGGAAAAAAAGGAATAAAACCTAGACATCACTAAAGAACTCTAAAACATGAAAGCCTTTCTATGGTATCTGGGAAAACAATGAAAATCCTGGTGACTTCTGCCAAACTGGCGTCAAAACCGACTCACTTTGTGAGGTGAAATTTTTTGGCTTGAAGTATTTTACATGTAAAATAATAACTGGCAAACAAGGTAGGAAATAGGGAAGCTGATATGAGATGCAATAGCTAATGAGTGCTAAGCACGAACTCTGTTAAGTGCCCACCAGGTATTAGCTCGTGTCAGAAGCATACTGACCCTAGGTGTGAGACAGGTGTGTTTAAACGTACCCAGCTGTTACAGCACAAGTGTGATTAAATCTCCAATTTATAATTTGCTGTTTAGTGTATATCTTCTTTTCTAGAGCATAAGTTCTAGATGGGCACAGGCCTGATCTGTCTTACTGTTCAATCCCCTGGTGTTCATGTGACTTCTACCTAATTGCTGCATGATAACTGTACTGAGAATAAACATGGAGGATGTATATGGCAGCCCCACATTCAAACTCATCTCTTCTGGCTCTTAGGTCAAGTTTTAGAGACTGTCACAGGGATGCAGGCTGATCCTTTAGCCACGATACACACTGGTCCTTAGTTTATTTCTCGGTTGACCTTGGCCTT
This sequence comes from Hipposideros armiger, assembly GCF_001890085.2. Taxonomy (NCBI): domain Eukaryota; kingdom Metazoa; phylum Chordata; class Mammalia; order Chiroptera; family Hipposideridae; genus Hipposideros; species Hipposideros armiger. The sequence goes on along the minus strand of NW_017731495.1, from coordinate 2,255,803 downwards.
AGTTGCCTAACCAATCTGAACCTCAATTTCCCATCTATGAAATGAAGTGCTTGGCATTAATGACTCCGGAGGGCCCGTGGATCTTTGTAAAATTATGAATCTGTGAATTTCACTAGTTGGTGCTTTAGTTGAACTCATCTTTATGAGAAGTAAAGCCTATCTACGTGATGTTGACCATGCTGCAAACATGCTTCTTCTAATGTTATGATTTTTTTTTTCCTTCTTGGCCAGGGATCCCAATAAATACAGTAAAATTAGATATCTGTTCCCATTGGTGGATTTCACTGGAAATAAGACTTGGCTCCTTGTTCTGATTCTGTGATTATCTGATGATACTGGGCATCTTCGGCTTTCAAATTTTGTATCTGTTGATAATAATAACAATGCATAATAATAAGAAGAACAAGAATAAAATCTAACATTTAAGGAGTACCTGTGCTATAGGCTGAATGTTTGTGTCCTGCTCAAATTCCTATGTTAACACCTATTGCCCTATGTGGTGGTATCTAGAAGTGGAGCCTTTTGGAGGTAAATAGGTCCTAAGCAGAAGTTTCATGAATGGGATCCATGCCTTTATTAAATAGACTCAGAGAATTCCTTCTTCCTTCTACCTTGTGAGGATACAGTGAAAAGATGGCCATCATAACCCAGGAGGTGGGCTCTAACCAGACACTGAATCTACCAGGGCCTTGATCTTGGACTTTCCAGCCTCTAGAACTGTGAGAAATAAATTTCTGTTGTTCATAAAACACTCAGTCTACGTACTTTGTTATAGCAGCCCCAGCAGATGGATAGCCAGGTACAGTGCAATCACTTTATATTTTTAATTCATCTAATTTGTAAGACAGTGTTATGAACCAGATATTTTTATTGCTGAAACACACACACACACACACACACACACACACACACACACACACACAGAGACATACAGACATGCAACAGATTTAGAAGTCCTTTGCCCTGGGTCTCACATCTTGGAAGTAGTGAGGAAAGGAATGAAAGCAGACCTCTCCACTCTATAAAGCCTTTAGCCATTACATTTATAGCCTTTGAAATGAGTGATTTGGACACAGTTTTGTGTTTTTTGAAGTACATAAATCTCTGTGAAAATCTGATGAAATTTATACTGGTGTGCTTTCCCTAGAAAAATAAATATGATTATATCACTCATTTTTTTTTGGAGACAGTGTCAAAGATTTCATCAACTTCCTAAAATGTAACAATTGGAACTTCAGGGGAAAAAAAAAAAAAGAAGAAAGAAAACCCTCAAATCTGAGCTAGATTCTCTCTAAGAGTACCTTCTAGAATAAACTTTCAGAAGAAGCCCATGAAGAAACTCTTTAAGAAAAGTCACAAGAAATGCTGTTAACTCCTTTCACCATAAGCCTCTGTGTACTATGGGGTAGTTCTAACTGAGGGTCAAAAGAGTCTCCTCGCCTGCCTGTAGGCTGAAGAATTCAGCCTGGTTCCTGATTGCCACCATTGTCACGAGTTTCCCTGTTTGCTCCAAGTTCTCAGATTTCTGTTTTTCATGTTTAATTTGCCCGGGACACTGCAGGAAGAAAAACCGTGGGGGCATGATTAAAAGCATATGGTGTCTGAGGTGGGGAGGGGGAGCAGTGAGCACAGCAGGAGGGAGGTGGATTGCTAAACTGAGTGTTTCTAATAAAGGAGAGTGGGTGAGTATTTGCTGCTTTGGCTTAGGCTAAATTGTACTGTGTAATAGTCCTCTCTCTGGCCCTCCAGGCCTAGAGTGTAAGGTAGAGAAGAAGGTCATAGTCCTCTCTCTGGCCCTCCAGGCCTAGAGTGTAAGGTAGAGAAGAAGGTCAGGGAGCTGTGATTTAGGGTATCTGGGTGCCTTGTTATCATACCTGGAAAGATAGATGATAGATATAGGTAGATAGATAGATAGATAGATAGATAGATAGATAGATAGATAGATAGATACAATAGATAGAGGATAGATAGATCTCAGTGGTGCTTTCACATGTTATCTAATGGTGTAATGACAGAGGGTGTGTGTGTGTGTGTGTGTGTGTGTGTGTGTGTGTGTGTATATATATATATATATATATATATATAGTCTCCTGTTAAACAAATGGAAGGAGAACGGTGGTTCCCAAACCTGTCTTGGTGTCAGAAGCCCTTTGGGAATGTTCTGAAACTACACATTCATGGGCCCACCAAAATCTCACTAAATCAGAATCTCAGGGGAGGCACTATTTGCCTTTAAGTACATATCCCCTTGCGTTGTTGGTTACCTGTATTGGAATTCTTTTACAGTATAATAAAATCCAAATGGATTCCTAGGATATTAATTTTGTAAAGGAACTTAATGCCCATTGGAGTGGACACTTGTGATTTTTGACTATCCAGAGTCCATTCTACCTTCTCATTACAGTGGCATGTTTTATTTTAGCAAATGGTCTCTCTCCATCATATGCAGATTTCATTGGATTTATAATGGACTATGTTTGCTCTCACCTAACCAATGGGAAGGCAGGAGAACAGTGTGATAAAATGAAGTCAGTGTGTTCTCTCTCAAGAATGTATGAAGTGACAGAAAGACAGCAGGACAAAGCACAGGAGCAAACAGGACTGTTGCTCACTTGCTCGTAGACATGAGCATGGATATCCTGGTGTGGCTGTCAGGAGCGCCGACTCCCAGGTCCCCAGAGCATCTCTGGTCCTTTCCTTTCTTGGTCTGGTTCTCCAGGTCTTCTCCCAATTCTGTGAGCCTGCTGAATCCTTACAATATATTTTTTTTAGATGTAAGTTAGCCAGGGACTACTTCTGTCCCTTACACCAATCTCCAACTTTCTAGCTTAATACATTTATTTTATACAAGAACTAGCAGAGACCCAGATCCTAGTTTATATGCCTGAGCACACCAGGTTAATAAGTGGTGTCACTGGGCCTGGGACCTGGATCTCTTGATTCCAGGGATGAGCTATGAGTATTGGTTTGCCTTAATCAAATTGTTCCTCCATTTTCTGTTTAACCTTGATGTGATTTTCCAGGTACTTTTGGAAGTTAGGCCAACAGGACTAAGAAGCACCCCTTTCTCTGAGCATCTCAGACAGACACAATCTCTACCAGTTCTCAAACTCTTTCCCAGGCCGGTGGGACCTGCGGCCTGCTGTCCTGCCTTTGGCGAAGGCCTATTTTAGATGTTCCTAAAGAAGATGAACCCTCCCCTCCTCTAGTGCACCTGGCCGGATATGCCAGACCTGTGGGGAGAAGACACTTTCTGTCCACAGCCAGGGGCTGTCCCTAAGCCCCAAGGTGTAGGTGTTGATTAAGGGTGGTTGGGTTGAAGAGATGGGTCAGCCGTGCTATTTTAATCTTGAGTCTTCCCCCACGAGATGCCATGGTACACATTATGTAGAAATGTTCATGCTAGTTAAATCTCATTCCTGGGATGGAGTCTGAGATGTTAAAGTCTGTTGGTTGAGGAAGAATGAAAAGATACAGGTAGTGGGGCTTTTGTGAAAGCACCTGAAAACATTCTCTCCCTGATGGTGACCACTTCCTCCTACATCCGTATCATGCAAAATGCTGCTTTAATAATGGCTCTATTTTAACACATGTTTTTCCATTTCACACATTTATTTTCATTTATACAGTGCTTACTATTTCACTCACATTACATACTATTACCTTTTTGCACTACCCTGGAAAGTAGACTCCTATGAGTGAAGGGATACTTCTAGAGAGTTAATGGCATGTCCAAGGTAACATATGCCCCATAAATAGCAATACAGGACCAGAAACCTTATATGCTGGCATCATGCCCCTGCTGTCTCTTCTTTTATGCTTAATTGCTGTCATGATGGTGGCAGTGTCTTTGGGGGAGAATAAAGGAATGCATGCAGAAGGTGGAAGAGAAGGCTTCAGGTGAGATGTGAGAGTTTTCTGGCTAAATATGATCACTCTCCATTGTGCCTCTACCCCTCCCAAGAGACTGAGGAATTTGTTAATCATTTTTTTCTTCAGAACTTCTGTTACTGTGTGCCTCTAGTTCCAAGAGGAATAACAGGCAGTGCTCACCCTCAAGGAACTTGCCGTTTAGTGAATTGGTTGTAAGGCTAATATCAAGGAAAAGGAAACTAACATTTGGGGATAGCTAGCATATGCTAGTTATGTACATATTATATAACCTCAGATAATGTTAACCTCTTACTGTTCTATAAGATTCATAGTATTATAACTATGAAGCACATACCCCAGTGCTTGTTACGTAGTAAATTCTCAGTAATGGTACCTTTCAAGTAATTACTTAAACACATGTGCGATTGTCTCATAGCTTAAATTTTTTTAAAGCCATCATTTCATTGCACCATTGCTTACAAGATGATGTTAGAACTCCTAAGTGTGACTTACAATAAGGGCCTTCACAATTGACCCAAATTGCCTACCCACCCTTGTTACTTTATATTCTACTTTGTATAACTTAATGCATTTTGTTTTTAATTTGCTGGAATGGGTAAACTCCTACTTATCATTCAGTATCCACTTCAAAACTTGCTTTCTCTGGATGGGCGTCTCTATCCTTCCCTCCAATTAGTTTTGCTTTCCATTATGTTTCATAGGAAAGTCCAATCTAGAACTTTGTCAAACATTATAATTATGTATTTTTCTAAGTCTCTTTCCCTCTAGACAGCCAATACATCAAGATCAGAGACTCTTTTGTAATTTCTTTCCTTTCAATTTTGGTCACTGATATAGTACCTAGTATGAAGTAAGGGCTTATTTACACTAGACAGGAACATTTTGAAAAAATGTAAAAATTGTAATTCTGTGGCTACTTTTTTCTTTTTTCTTTTTTTTTTTTTTGCCAGAAAGGAATTTTTAAATAATCTGAAATTATCTGACCTCTACCTCATTCAAAAATCAATGGAGTGTATTATCTCCTGAGCTGAAGTGACAATTGTTAAATATTTGCCAAATTTACCCCAGAATGTTCACAATAGAGTTTTTCGATGTGATATTTTTGGTTATATGACTCAACAACACTTTAACCAATATTAATTGACACATTCTATTGCCAGCCACTGTCTTGGATATTTTAGGGTAAAATTGAGTTGGATAAAATTGAGTCCCTGCCCTCATGAAACTCACGGTCCAACTGGGTAAACATAGACATTTACAATTATATGTATTTAGATGCTTTTGATTGTAACCAGTGGAAACCAATTTGATCTGGTCTAAGTTAAAGAGAGGGACTTTATTAAAAGAAGAAAATATTATCTTACTAAGGCCAAAGGCCAGGATATAATCAGAATTAGAGAAGAGACTGGACACAGGGACTAGAAAGCCATCAAGACTCTCTTGACCTTGGATTCTGACCCTCCCTAACCTGCCTGCTTCTGCCCTTCCTGGACCCAGGCACCTGTGCTCCTCTGATACTGTGACAGCAAAATGGTGGCCATGCCATGACACTTTGGCTTCTATTGGGTCGTCGGGAAAGTCATGAATGCATGTTTGCATTGAAAAACATAGAAACATATGTCATGATTTTCCTGGAGACCCAATATATCACAGTCAAACCTCTTACAGGGCTTCTGAATCTCTCTATCTTTTCATTCTCTAGCCTTCTACCTCTCCACTTTTTAAATGCTTTTTCATTCACTCTTCTCTCAGTCTGTCTTGCTCCTAATTTTAAATTCTTAGGACAGACTCTGCTTGGCTCAACTTGTCAGGCAGCTGTCTTTGAGCCAAACAGTTGTAGACAGGGTCGGTTACATTGCGAAAGGTGGAATTGGGAATTTCACTTTGTGATCTGTTACCCTCCAAGATGTTGTTTGTCATAGTAAGGAGTTGAGCAGACAACTCAATTGGTGCCTTCCACACAACAAGGTGCAATGTATTGTGCAGTGATATGATGTAAATGGGAAAGAAAGCTGAATTCATATTAATTCTCCTTTTAAGGTACGTGGCATGGAGATTTTGGCCATAAAATAAAGTCCTTACAGAAGAGCTTGTTATTTGGTTAGGGCTTTAAGAAGGATATGGTACAGCAATCCCTGAGTCTAAAGTACTTTAAAGCTATAACAGAGTAAGTAAAAATTAATAGCATGCAAGCAAATCACCTAAGTACTTGCAATTCTAAACAGAATTCTCTCGAGGAAATGCATCCTGTAAGTCTTATAAAAATAAATGAAAAATAATGTTGGTTATCATAAACTAAGTGGAAGAGTATATTGTGTACCCAGGAGAGAGTATCCTTTTCTCTTCCTCCTAGCTCTGTTATGGAAAGTGTTAAGACATATTTTCAGCCGGACTCTTGATTTGGAAATGATCCATGAGCCATGAAATATTAGTGGGAGTGAGTGTATCGGTGCTATGACCATTCTGGGATATTAAAATGCCATTGACATCCATAACTACCAATGTATAAAAATAACAAATGCTAATGAAATGACCCAAGTGCTGAGAGCATGCAGTTTGGCCCTTGTCAACGTTTCATTTTATGAAATATAGGCCACTCTGCTTCCCTGCTTACGTCAGACCGTCCAGGAGAATATGCACTTCATTATTCCTGTGCTATCCATCAAAACTTTTGTGCCCGTAAAGCATTAGGGGGGTGACTAGTGCCTTCTCTCTTTCCCATTTTTGAAGGCTGGAGAACTTACTGAATAATGGAGCTAATTAAGATTTTAGACTGAGGAAGTAGTTCCTTAGGCTTAGGTAGTCTGATTATACTGTTTGGATTTACCCATGAATTCTTCAGGTGTATGTCCCCCCTCTAAACCGATATATTGGAACACTAATCCCCAACAAGATGGTATTAGGATGCGAGGCCTTTGGGAGCCAGTTAGGTGTAGATGAGGTCATGCAAGTGAAGCTCCCACGATGGGATTCATGTCATTATAAGAGAAAGAGATGAGAGCTTGATCTCTTGGCCATGTAGAATTAGAGCAAGAAGGAAACAATCTACAACCAGGAAGCAGACCCTCACTGGACACCAGATCTGCCAGGGCCTTGATCTTGGACTTCTCAGCCTCCAGAACTGTGAGGAATAAATGTCTATTGTTTAAGCTACCCATTCTGTAGTATAGTTGTTATAGCAGCATGAACTGACTAACACACTCCTCTTCTTTGACCAAACCTCAATAATGTGCTCTATAATAGGGTGCAAATTTGGCATTTATACTGATAAAAGCATTTGACTATAGTTGAGAGTCATGCACTGAGGGTTACCAAGATTTCATATATCTATCTATCTATCTATCTATCTATCTATCTATCTATCTATATATATATATATACATTTCAAACTTTGGAAAACTATCAGAGTAGTGAAGAAAAATGACATTCTATGAGTGGTTTATCAAGTATCAATTGAATACCTACTGTATACAGAGCATTGCTTCAAATACTAAGAATTGTCAGAAGTAGATGCTAAGGAATGGTGAGATAATGTTCTTGTTCATACAGAAGAGGAAAGACATGGGTCCAATGATGTGAGGATGCTTATGCAGGAACGCATCAGTGCCTGCTGAGCAACATCCAAGTACAAACTGAATATGTAATGCCAAGAGAACACACAGTGCTAAGGTAGTCAAGACCGCAACAGATTCGGAAGCAACAAACAATTCGTGAAAGTGGAAATACTGTTCATTTACAAAGATGGGAGAATATTCATTTTCACTAGTAATCAAATGAGTGCGAATCAAACCAACAACTTGATAGACTAGCCCCCTCTCTCAGCTTGGCAACTTTTGTTTGGGAGTTACTGAACAAGAAGTAACAAGCATCTTCAAATATTCACACCCTTTGACTCTAGTCATTCCAATTCTGGGAACCTCTTTCTTAAAGACATAGCTAATTCCAAACAACAAAAAAGCTTTTTGAAGTGAAGAGCAGTGCCTTTTTTAATGGTGAAAATGGAAAGCAACATACATTCTTGAATTGTGGGACTGATTAAATTTAAAGTGCTAACATTTGTTGAGTTCTTAGACTGTACCAAATTCTGTTCTAGACGTTTTTGGTGTCTTAATGCATTTAATTTTCATAGAAACTTTATTACTATTCCATTTTTACAGATGAAGAAACTGAGGCACAAAGAGAATAAATAATTTGCCTAAGGTCATTCAAGTAGCATGTGGCAAGGCAGGGGTTCAAAATTAGGTGGCCCTAGACTGATGGGATATTGTACAAATATTTAATAATAGGCTTATCCAACATACATAATACATGAAAAATAATGCACATATATATATATATATATATTTATATATAAACAAATAAATAAACACACACACACACACACACACACACAGAAGGGGGTGCCACTATATATGAGGTCTGACAATTAAGTTCGCAAACTCATCCTAGAAAAAGTGCTACAAAACTCATTGCTGAATTTTACTACAGTAACCTTTGAAGTATTACCTTTGGGAACCTATGTACCAATGCCAGCACCTAGGCCACCCTTCATAATACACCGTTTGTTAGAACAAATTTTAAGTTCAGTAACAAACTTTTTCTTAAAGGCTCGTGTGTGTGTGTGTGTGTGTGTGTGTGTGTGTGTGTGTGTGTTGCTTTTGCTTTAAAATAAAGGAAATTTGTATAAACAGGACTTTATTTCAAACACAGAATTACAGAGAAGCCAGGCTTTAACACTTAAAATAATAATAGGATATTCGATTTGGAAACGATCTTTAGGGTCATGAAATTCAACTCCTTCTTTGACCAATATGGAAAATGAGACTGAGTGAAATGCAGTCCTTGGCCCAGGTTATACAGCAGTGAGTAGAATGAGGACTAGAATCCAGGGCTCACATTTCCCAGGTGATTGCTGCAAGTTACCAGGCGATGCTCCAGTCTTTCCAACCTCGTACAGGTGATGCTTCTCCTCTGTTTGGCTCCATCGCACACTTTTCCAGTTGTTCTCTTTTCTAGTTCAGAATGGGGACGTCACAGCCAAGCCATCCTCAAAAGGTCCTGAAATAACCTCTTTCCCCCCAAGAAAGAGAAGAGAAAGAGTTGATAGAATGTCTTTCTGTTTCCTGATCCCTTTGGTCCCTCTGGACTTTCTGCACACCCTGGCTTGAACTGCCCTGCGTGTCTGTGGAGAGACAAACCCTGCCAGATTTGCATTCAAAAGTTTTAGGTTTTATTAGAAAGAGCTGTAACACTTTGACCACAGTACATCACGCCCTCTGACATGCAACCACATGGCCAACTGAGAGCCTTTGAACCCATGATTTGACACTTGTTTTTATTTTAAAAAAATCATTAATCTTCATTAGTCATCCCACTCTTCACCCAGGTCAACAAAGCCATTTCCTGACCCCGCCATCTTTATTGGGAAAAAAAAAATTTTTTTTTTGACCACTTAGGTGAAGGAGCATACACACTCACAAAAGCATGGTTCCTAAATGATGTTTATTATGTAACATATGGTGGAAAATTAAAAAGGTCTGCTGTAGTCACTCGGTGGCTGGCCAACAGGCCCTCACTGGTGGTGCCGCCTGGTGGTCCACCACTGCTAGGGCTGCAGCTAAGGCAGTATGCCCCCAGAACTGATTAAATATGACTTTTCATGCTTCCCTGAAGCCAGCTCATAGAACCTCGCATGATGATGCAGAAGGCAGCTTGCATTGCAACACACTGTAATCTGGCTGGAATTAAATGAGCTTAAATAACAAATGCTCAGATCGTGGTTACTAATTAAGAATGATGCCAGAATGCCTATAAGTTTTACATATGTTCCTTGTTTGGCTGAAATTTTGACAATGAGTAATGCAACACAGACTTGGCCACCTGACCTCCAGGCAGCTGTGCGAGTTAGCCGGAAGCTAAGATCCCAGGGAAAACCTTAAGACTCTGAGTCATGTTGTGCCCTAAAGAGTGCTGCACTGACCAGGGTGACCAGCCCAGGCATGAGTGTGTGAGTGTGTGTGTGTGTGT
>NW_017731495.1:2217266-2245857 GCF_001890085.2 Hipposideros armiger | reverse complement strand
GGGGAAAGTGGGGCAGACAGGGGTGCTTTGCCTCAAATAGGATCAGAACAGATGTCAAGACCAGACACTAGGAAAGGTATAAATAGTAAAGGCTTTTATCCATTAGCAGCTAAATGCATTTATGTGTGTCTTACAAATATTTTGTACCCAGCAAACAAGACTGAATTCAAGAGAAATCTCATATGCTATGTGGCCACCCCTCTCCAGTGACCTTCTTGAAAGACGTTCCCTAGAGCAAGACCATAACAGTACAGTAAAACCTTGGATTGCGAGTAACTTGGTTTGCGAGTGTTCCGCAAGACAAGCAGACATTTCTAATACATTTAAACATGGTAAACGAGTGATATCTTGCAATACGAGTAGTTTGTTTCCAAAATGAATTATGCTCGCAAACCAAGGTATGACTGTATACAGTTTCAAGCACAGGACCAGCCCCTCCAGCACAGGCAAAGGTCATGACTGGACAGATGTAGCCCCTTCTCCACCTTCTCCACATGTCTTCCCCTTCGGCTTTGCTCATCCGCTGCTCGTATCTTTCGTTCTTTGTTCTAAACCTTAGCCCTGCTTCCTGGTAGATGTTGATTCCAGGCACACAACAGACTTCCTTGGTCGTGGGATCTTGTTCTGAGACCTACCTCAGAATGTGGTCAGCACTGGGACACAATCTAATCTTAGGAGGCTCACTCTTTCTTTGCCAGCCTGGCTTCACCACAGTCCCCTCTGCCCTCATTTGGATCCTTGATATTAAGACAAAGTTTCAATTACAATTAAACTTTTTTTTTTATTCCTTTAGAGTTTTAAAAGAGAAAAAGTAGTTCTTATATCTATGTCTCTATCTTACTCTCAGCCTGCTTCTCATATCTATATTACCTGCCAGGTTGCAGGGGACCCTTCCCCTTGGGGATTTTTCAGGGACTCTATCATCACAGTTTGGTGGCAAAGAGCATAGACTTTTTATCAGACAAAACTATGTTCTAATTTTGGGCTTTTTTTTTTCTGCTGGAACACATGACTTTTTCTGAGTCTCAGTTTTTCCTCTATAAAATGTAGATAATACTTACTGCACAAAATTATTGTGAAGATTAAAATACGTAATGTACATACCACATTTAGCACAGAGCTGGTGCAAACAGGCAGTCAAAAATAGTAACTAATAATATTATTAGCATTTCTTTCCTTTTCTGGTTACTTTCCTTATGACCTGAATTTTTGGTGTGAGTCAACAGTATCGGGTGGTAGGGAGTAGAGATGAATGCTCCAATTTAGCAGATTATTGAATATTCTAAAACTTCTTCAGGCCAGTACAACAATTGGGCCATAGTTATTATCTTCTAAAATCAGATCTCTGATATATATATTTTTTAATACATCGCTAATTAGACAATTTTCTTCCCTCTTGTTGGACCAGCTAGCACAGAATCTCTCCCACATTACCAGAGCAAGGAGAGTGTGACAAATTTGACCCAAAGTAAATGCTACTATTGGGTTAGGGACTTGGGAATTCTACGACCAAACAGCAACTTGAGCTGCTGTAGAGTATGTAAGACAGATGTGAAGGTCCAACAATATACTTTCCCACTGTGCTAAAGCTGCTGAACCGTAGAAGACAGCTTTAACTAAAGCGACAATCTATCGAGGTCCCCTGCAGGGAGCTGTGTTATATGAATGGAGTGAGTTTTAATTTTAGTCTGCAGATATGAGCTCTGTAACATAGCACCACTGTCACCAACAGGCCCCGGCTCTGTCACAATGGTTTTACCTTGTAACCCTAGTGGGTTGGCGTCAAAGTCTTGCGTTTCGGTGTATTAAATATTTACCAACAACCTGTTGGCCATATGTCATTGGAACGTGTGTGGTGACAGACTAACTACTCGGCACCTTTTCTAGTGTATTCTATAGGATCTGTAGGGTTCTATAGGCTCACCGATCCTTTCTAATAACCAAGTCTTTTGTTCTTTTTTTTTTTGTCTTCCTCTTCGCTAAGCTGGTGTCAATATCATTTGCAGGGTTCTGATGGAGTGAATTTGCCCAAGTCATTTTCCTTCTATATTTTTTCTTCCTGGGGTGCCATGAATGATATCACTATTCCCTACTCATTGTTTATTTATCTGACAGTATTTGCTGTAACTATTGTACAGGCACAGAAGCATTTTTTTCTGGAGAAAATGAAAGTATTCTGAGAGTTTAGTTCTGCTTATGTTGCTTATGTGCCAATGAGCTCTGATTCATTTTCTGCTGTTTTAAGGAAAACTTACCTGAAATCATGAACTTTGGAGTTAGACTTGCTGGGTTTTCCAATTGAAAGCCATTCCCTGGAGAAAATGCAGCAGTTTATGACATTAAGCACCGCTTCAGAAATGTTTTGAAATAAACTGCATATTCGATTGGAACTGACGGATCCTATAAGGAATCATATATTCTCCATTATAATAGCTCTGCTTCAGCTCAGATAAACTCAACAGCTATTTTCTGAGGACTATATGCCTCTGCTAGGTATGACACTACAAAAATCAGTGTTTCTGCTAAAGGATTATGAGGCTGGTCCATCAACTTTTTAAAACTAGTAGCTTCTCTCCCACATCTTGATGTATATGAAATGACAACAGTTTTTTTTTCTAAAGAAACTTCCTTAAAGCAAACAAACCATTAAGAGTGCATACATTCATAGCTTTCTCAGCTACACGTGGCCAACGTGAGTTTTCACTCTTTCACTCTCTTTACAATCTACAATCTTTGCAGATTTACAATAATGGATCTACATTTGCATTTGCATTTATTGTTAGTATATGAGATATTACTGGCTTATGATTCTGCAAGGAACCTGGATATTGTGTCATTTTCCATGGGGCAGGGGAAAAACGAGAATCTTGATCTGAATTTAAACTTATTAAAGACTTTGGTGCTCAGTACTTCTCAGGTGATACTGTTTTACATGTTTTGTGGGAAATGAAAACATGTCATTAGTTCAGCGTTTCAACCTATTCTAAATTTGAGCATCAAAGCAAGAAGGGCCTTAGAGAGTTAAGTTTGGACCAGGTTTCAGTCATGACCTCAATATCTATTTTTCTCAAGGTTCAGTGTCATCTATACAGAGGGTGCCAAAAAAGTGTTTACACATTTTAAGAAAGGAAAAAACTGTATTAAAATTGAAATACTCTATATATACCGATAACAACAGATAAATGCAAGTCATGTCACATTTTTTTGGCATCACCGATATGTATATATATATATTCAATGTTGTTAAGTAATTGTGTTTCAAGAATATCAAAATTCTCATAATATAAGTAATAATAAATGATGTGAAGAAACAACTTATTGGCTCTAGACAATCATAACTATTAATATCTTAATATATTAGTATGTAATATACATAACAGGAACCACTGGTTTTGTGAACCAGCTTAGAGCAGGCAGAGGTTGAAAAAATAGAAGCTTCAATATTAATAAAACAGCATACACTGGTTGTATTATATGTGGCACTTTATGTTGCAATCAGTTTCAGTTTACTGTGTAATCGCTGCATAATGTTGAAATGCTTAAGAAATGAGACATTCTGATTAGTGCAGGTGTAGCATCAGTGGAGAGAGCTCAGATGTAAGAACTAAGTGATAAAGTTGCTATTCCTGCTGGTTTTTGCTACTTAACTTTAAAGGCTTTCCATATTCAATCTCATTATTTTGTTATGATTAATATTAAGCAATTGTACAGACATTGGTGATTTCAAAACAATTGGTTGATCATAAGTAATTGCACTAGCAGCTAACATTTATGTTATATTTACTATCGAACATTCTCTAAGTATTCTCCATGTATTTACTTAAAATGTCCCTAGTTTGGTACTGTTATTTCTTCATTTTATAGTTGAGGAAACTGAGGCACAAACATAAAAACTTAATTGCACATAGAATCAGGCATAAGTAGAGAGAATTCAAATATTCCAGTTCCTCCCTTTGTGTATTTGACTATCTTGGGCATATATCACTGACTCATTAATTTGGTTAATTCAACTATATTGACCCAGAGCTTGCTCTGAGTGGGGTACAATGTGCCATACTGTGTGACAGCATGCATATATATATATATATATATATATGTATATATATAATTAGTGACCACAAGAGATTGTAACCCAGTGAAAGAGAAAGATAACCAAGCAGATAATCATACTTCAGGGCTATGATGGGAAGCTAAGATACCCATCACAGTAGGACATAGCCTTGGCACTATCCATGCAAAATGTGGTGTGTGTGTGTATACACAAGGAGTAAGAATGTGGTAAAGGTTGGGAGGAGAACAGATAGAGAACAAGAGCATGCCAGGCTGAAGAAACAATACTGCAATGCTTTCTGTGAGTCAGTGAAAATTGCTCATTTTGGTTAGAGCGGATTTTGTGGTTGAGGATGAAGTGAGGGATTGAGAGATGAAATGAGATGGAGAAGTCTACAACAGCCAGATCACAGAGGTCTTTATTTTAAGTCATATTAAGGAGTTTGGATTTTATCTTAAAGGCAATCCCCTCCTACCATGTCCACGTTATTCATTATTAATCATCTATGACAATGAGCTTCAGAATCCTTCTTAACACAGCTCTTTAGGTAGCCAGTAAAAATTAATACGGATTGTCAATGAAGCTGAGTTTATAAATGTTATTGTTCTCAATGCAATTCTAGAAACATTATTTCATTTTATCCCTATTTTAAAGATGAGGAAATTGAGGTTCACTGAATAAGAAAGGTTATATTTCTTCCATTTAGACCTGAGCTAAGAAAAATGTGCCCCTGCTTATTCTCCCAAGATGACAACTTCAAGTCCTGGAGTCTATCAATCCCAGGCAGGGGTCAAACTCCACACTCCAGCCATCTTGGAAATACCAAGTCAGACTCCATTCTGGAGTCTGTCCACTGCAGGCACAAACACAATTTTTTATGTCAGCTAATGGTTGGGCTATTTTGGTTTTCAGTTCCTAAACGCAAAAATGTTCATTTCACATCCTGCTGTCTTGGATAAGTCATCTTGTTGTCTTCAATTGAGCTCAGATCATTAAGGAGCTGAGTTTGTTTGTTATTAACCCTGGCTGTTGGGGCATTGGATAACAGGTGTTTTACAGCTTCTCCTCCTTTCCTTTACACAGCTGATTCTATACCCCATCTTGTACAACAGAACTTGGATGCCTCTAAAGAACTTCAAACACAAAAATTTATCTGCCAGAGTGGGGTTAAGAGAATTTCCATGCCCAAATGTCATTGCACTCTTCCATAACAAAAGAACTATCTGAAGCTTTTTTTCTTTTTAGATTTTATTGGAGAATTGGGGAAGGGAAACAGCCAAGTTGTTGTCCTTCAGTCTTAGTTGTGGATGGCACAGCTAGCTCAGCTCCAAATCCAGTCGCCATCCGGCCGCCAGTTGGCAGCTCAGCTCAAGGGGCTGCTTTCAGTCTTAGTTTCCAGTGGGCATAGCCCCCCATCCCATGTGGGAGTTGAACCAGCAACTTTGTTGTTAGGAGCACGTGCTCTCACCAGCTGAGCCATCCTGCCACCTGTTGGCAGCTCAACAGCAGCTCAGCTCAGGCGCAGCTCACTGGCCCACGTGGGAATCAAACTGGCGATCCTGTTGCTTAGGGCTCGTGCTGTTAACCAACTGAGCCACTTGGCCAGCCCCCAATCTGAAACTTTTGTTGCTACAACTTTTGAAAATAAAATGAAGTAAAAGCTGCACAGATGAAGAAATGAAGGCTCTGATGCTGAATGAATTTCCCTACAGCCCCAGAGTTGTGAAATGCACGGTCAGGGTTTGAATGCTGGCCCCAGTGATTTCACACCCTGTGTGCTGGCCCTCAGACCTGGAGGCTGCTGGAGTATACCTCCATCTCTGAGGAGCAACATGCTCTTCTTGGTCATGATCATTATGATATTATGGGAGGCGGCCTGGGCTTCAGCCAGGCTCTGTGGCCAGACTGGCTTGACTTTGAGTTCCAGCCTTGCTATTTATAAGTAGCCTAATCTCAGGCAAGTTGCTCAACCTCTCAAACTCGATTTTCTTACCCGTATAGTGCTTCTCATGCTTATCTGGCTGGCTTGTTGGGAGAGTTGTGTTAGATTAGTGGTTTTCCAATTTGAGGGTTCACAGAATCACCTGGAAGACTTGGTAACGCACCAAGTGCTGACCCCATCCCAGAGTTTTTGATTCTGTGGGTCAGGAATGGGGCCTGAGAAATGGGGGTCTGCCTTTCTTACAAGTTCCTAGGAGGTGCTGACACTGCTGGTCCCGTTACACTTTGATTAGGGGAGAAAAGGCAGAAGGTAAAGCTACTAGCTCAGTTAATTAAGATGCTGTCACCTAAGGCAAGCCCCAAAGGGAAACTGTAGGAGCAGCAGATCCTGAAAGAGGGGCGGTACAGGAATGCCAGGACAAGTGGGTGGATCACAAGACAGGAAAGAGAGGAAGATCATAATCAAAGCTCAGCAACTACATGCACTGTCAATGGCAGACCTGGCTGTGACTTCAGATCTGTTTCCAGGCTGTTTCATAGGCAGTTGCCTTATTAGCCTTCCTGGAACACTGACCGTGAACAGTCTTCATACACCTTCCAACTTGCAAAGTGCGGCCATGTACTTATCTCACTTGTTTATCTCGATGAACCTGCATGGTGTGGGCTAGCTACCCTTTTCATTTAGCGGGTTTGTAAACTGAGGCCCGAAGAGGTTCAGGGGTTTCCCAAAAGTCCAACAGATAATGAAGATGTAGAACTTCGATCTTGAGTTCTCCAGTTCCACATTCCTTTTTCCCCCCCTCTATGCTGACTTCTTCTGTCTCCCTTCTCAAAGTGGCCAGTTTCTGAACAAAGAAACTAGCCCCAGAGCAAAGGCTGATGTGTTTGGAATGCAGTCCTAATCCCACACATTTTTTGCACCTTCTGGTGATAAGAATGATTGAGTTGATCCTTTTCCTTCCAGGCCTGAGCCCTGGGCATCTCGTATTTGTATAACCTTCTGCCCAGGCAGAGCCCATGCTGACAGCCTGGGCATGTCCCGGAGTAGCACTGGGAGTTTCCGGGATCTGGTCAGCCTGCTTTCTTGCCTTTTCATCACACTTACTCTTTGAGGATGTACATGCAGCTTTCTCTTTGCATTATTTAAGAGATGGTTTCCAGTAAGGGAAACCGTTGAAGTCTAAGTTTCCCTGTGAGGCTGGTTTTAGGATTTTCTAACTTAAAAATAAAATTGCTTTTTGCTCCTTCACTCATTTATTTGCTGAAATGCCAGTAAATGGTAGCAGTGCTTTTCCCAAACTGAAGCCACTGCTGTGAAAACACAAGGGACTCATCTTCCATGGTGGTCAAATTCTGTGTATAGTATCTCCTGTGAGAAAATACCAGTCTAGGGTAGTCCTTGATTCTCTGGATCACAAGCATGGTTGGACTTATAAATGATGGACGACTGATGCTTGATGGACTCTTGTATTCCTTCAGCACCTACCATAAGGGTGAGTAAGAAACCATCACCAACCTTGGGAGAATATAGTCTTAAGGGAGCATTTTTGACATCTTCTATGTATTTTATGTAAAATCTGAAGGGGGGACACCTTTTACTGTCAGCCTCATGGTGTCAGAAGCTGCATCTATAGATTTTAGTTTAATTGCGAAAATAAGTAGGTCTTCTACCATTGAAAAAGTCCATCCTAATTTCTGCAGGTTCCCTGTATTATCATTTTCTTTCCTTCTCAAATTTATAGGACTTTAATGCCTATTTCTTTTCCTTTTCTATTTTTCTTCAGAAACTTGTCACACTTTCTCACAGTGTATCAGAGAAGTTGCACAGTTTGTGGCCATCTCCAGATGCCCTCTATCTTTTGCTGTCTTTGAACACAGTCAGGAGAAACCACACATACCCATTTTCTAGTGTTATCTTCCCCGTGGCTCATGCTTTACTAGCAATATCCTCCTGCTTCTCACTGACTCCTTTCCAGGGTGGAGGAGAGACTTAGTCTGATGGGTGTGTTTGAATAGTTTAGTCCCTTTTCCCTCTTTCTCTTCTGAGGAGCCCACATGCTTGCAGAGGGTATGAGTTTAATGAGAAAGGCCCTGTTCTGGGGTGCAGAAGCCTACAGATTTCCGGAACTATCTATGACTGCATAGATGCCTGCTAATTTTGGAGTTTAGCATGAAGAAGCCCCCTCACCAACAGGTGTAAGCTATGTTCTCCAAATTCAGCTTTCTCATTTATAAGGACGATATTATAAGGATGTGCCTATTGGCTTTATTATTTGATCTTATTTCTCAATATGTTCAGAACTTGAGTGGGGAAGAGTTAATGGCATTACTTATTGGACTCTTCCAAGACCCAACAAATAGAAATGCCCTGTGCAAATAAAGTGCTTATTGCTATTTAATATGAGAAAGTCACATGATACTTATTCAACAGATGTGTTTGCTGAGTGTCACCTCTGTGCCCAAAATTATGTCCTAGAGATATGGAGATAAGATTCCTCCCCTGAAAAGCTTTACAGTTCAGTAGAAAATACCCCATGCCAACTGGAATTGCTTTGCACTGTGATGTTTGTCATAACAATAAAAGTTTGTGCAAAAGTATAAGGGAAACTTATAAAACAAAAACAAAACAAACATGTCAGTGTAGAAACAGCAAGGCTGGGAATTTACACACACTCCCCACACTTGTAGAAACCCTAGAGTCAAGGTTTCTACTCTATAATTTTCTTTTTCCCAACTCACAATCTAATACTCTTTTGCTCTCTCCTTTTCTTAGCATGGCGAGTAAGAAGCTGGGCTCAGCATTCTCGGCTCCGCAGTTAGGCATATTTAGGTTCCCATCTTGGCTCTGCATCTTTGTTTGTAGGCTTTGGGTGTTTTAACTTTGTCTTCAGCTTGGTTTTGTCCTCTGGAAAATAGGAATTAAATAGTATCCATTTCTTGGAGTGGCTGGGTGGAGTAAATATAATAATATATATCAATGCTTAGCTTGATATCCGGTACAGAGTAAATACTTATTACATAGTAATATTAATTTTAGTTATTATTATCTTACTGTTCATTTAGTATTAATTCCACAAATCTTTATTGAGCACATCTTATATGGCAGGCACAGTTGTAGGATCTTGGAATCTTAGTGAATATAATGGAGTGAATGAATGCAATGAAGCTTCCTAGTCTTTAAGCGTCTTCTCTAGGTCTAGGAGGCCTTTTTCTGTTTTGATGGATTTTCACTCTGAAGAATTGTAGGTAAGTTTAGACAGAGTAGTAGGTGCTTGGAAGTTATTCAGGCAGGTTCTGATCACAAGTGGCTAATTTTTGTTTGGGGGGAATTCAGCCTGAGAAATGTTCACCTCCATACACTCTGTACATGTGAGGATAAGTTGTGTAACCATGTTTTCCAATGAATAAATCATGACCAATTGTCAGACATTGGTGACAACCAAAACCACCCATCTCTGTACACCTTACTGTTCTACCTTAGCATGACTTTTTGCTTCTACTCTCTTCCACAACATCCAGTCAAATCAAAAGACCTACCCTTAAACCAGACCTTCAAATCTCATACATATCCCAGCTTTGACCTTCTGCCTCGAGGCATGACTTTATCTCTGTTGAGGTGGTGATCTCTCACAGCAGTAAGCAGTCAACTCAGTTTTGCTTGATCAATAGGTTAGTTTTGGTGATATTTTACAATAAAACAGAAACTATAATCTGGTTTTGTCATCATAACTTTATCTAACCGTCTTACTTTGGGAAAAATCCCTTAATTTTTGTCAGCCTGAATTTCCTCAAGGGATAATAAGGTAATAGGTAATACGACTAGAACTAATTTATAGCAGTGTTCTGAAGATTACATGAAATAAGCCACACCAAGTTCATGCAGCTCAGAGCTGTGGCGAGCGCTAAGTAATAACGAGAGAGTGAAACATCATGGCATGTGACATGCCTGGCCCTCAAACTCATGTTTGGGATCTGGTAGCTTGGTTCTGAAAGCAGATTTTACACTATGGCTACAAGAAGCTCATGAACACATGGCACTTTGGGGTGTACCACTGGAGACAAAATTCAACACTGGCAGAGTTCAGACATTCCTTCTGATCTTGTCCAAGCATTTTCCAGATCAGCAAATTTTGCCAAACTGGCAAGTTCTTAAAGAAATAAATTTTCAGGAGAAATAAGCAGAGGAACCATTTTGACACCACAAAGCTGTTTATACTGGTTGTGGAATGGGTTGCCAACTGGCTTCATGGAACTTAATTAACTCTTAGTCCCAGACAGACAGGCCCCAAGGGTAGGGGCTGGGATATCTCAGCAGCCTGGGAGTGGATTCTGTGACTTGATGAGAACTTGCATTTTGCAGCTCTGGACAGAAGGAAATGGGGCTTTCATTGAGAAATGCCACTAGTTCAGGGAACTTTGCCTCCTGCTCTGAGGAGGAGAAATGTATCAACAATAACAATTTTGACTCTTTCTGCCGTTCAGAATTTGGTTGGGATTTCACAAGTCTTCAATGAAATGGACTCTCCCTCTAATTGTGCTTTGGATTATTGAATGTTTAATGGATTAATATATCGTTCAACATATATCTATTGAGTACCAATTCCATAGGAAGCATGTTATTCCTCAAAAGGCATCTAGTTATACAGGATAAGTAAATGAAATGGTCAAAATGTATTGTGCAAGATGTTATGGAATGTCATTCCCAGGTGACCTGGAGGGAAGGCGCTAACCTGGGGAAAACACAAACCTTAGTGACATATTTTTAATCTGCTCAATTTTTAATTTATTCTGACTCACCAAAATAAGACCGATAACATAATTACAATATTTCTCTACCATGCCAAACCAGAACAGATGAGGATAATTATCAATGTACAGCTGAATTGCCTTTAACCAGCCTGTTATTACATGTTGTCAGAATGCAACTAAATCTGAGTCCTAAAGTGTGACACCAGCATGTGCCAAAGGCCTGATTATGGCAAAGTAAGGCCTACTGCATTTTCTTGTTAGAATTGTCAGTAGTCTAAGACATGTCTATACTATGGAAATTAGTTAGATTTCAGGATACTTGATTTTGTTATAGGCTAACCACCAAACTGAAGGACATTTTGCCTGGTAGAAAGGTTTATCTTGGGTAAGAGTAGAAAGGAGTCAGGAAGGCTTAGTGCGTGCAAACTTTGTGCAAATCAATTTTACATAATCCTTTGTTACATTAGGCCAGTTGTTTCAAGTATAATGTCACCTATACTCTGCTTTCAAGTGCTGGCGACATGATCACTGACAAGTTAATAGAACTTTTTTTTTTTTTATCTAAGCCTATAATGCCCAATAACGAATATGACTTGATTTTTTTTCTCCTCTCATAAATCTGTCTGGTTGACTGATCTAAATCTACTGATGAGTTGTTTTGATAATAGGCAGCATCTGTTTGGATTCTACTGAAAAAAAACCCAAAAACAAAGAAACTTAAGACAGGGACTTCTGAGCCTGGGAAGTGGTCCCGGGAAGCAGGGATGAAGAATCTCAGAGAGTGAGACAGAAGGAGGGAAGGCAAAAGTCAGGGTGTTATGGAGGCAGCTGCTGGGGCATCTGAGAGGTCTGAGAACATCCCTCAGAATCATTCCTCTGAAGGAAGGAGGTTGAAGCATGCGTTTACCCACCAGCTCCTGCCTCCATTGGTTGAGTATTACCCCCAGGGGCATTCCTTCCCTGCATTTTTAGGCTTCATTTCCAGTTAAAAGACTCTTGTTGCCTCAGAGAAGACCTTCTGATAGAGCTAAATTCAGAGGATGCTAGTAGAGGGAGGTGAGTTTTAGCTCTCTGGAAATTATCCACTACAGCTGCAGCGGAAATCAAGGGTCGGGGGGTACAAGGGGATATGAAGAGGGGGAACTAAGGCATCTTCTACAGGTACACGTGGCCTTTCCTCTTGAGGCATTTTGTTTATCCTTTCCCTCAGAGTGATGCCAAATCAAACCAGATTTCTTGGAAAAAATCATCTGCATTGGCGTTGCATAAATACCCCTATATTCTCAAAGGTGGCTATGAAGATTTAAAGAAAAGAATTACTGTCAAAAAAAGTTTCTAGAAACATATATAATTCAACATGTCTGCATCAAGGAACATTTTTATTACAGCTTCTCTAAAAAAGGACAAGGAAACAGAACAAGCTAGAGTTTGTCCATGTTGTGGCAGTAGAAAGTGTATTTGTATTACTTATGTAATGGCTACAAAATGAGCTTTGGAGACCATCTTCATAATGATTTAGCACACCAGGCCAGGTTCCCTCCTTTTTTCTGTAGGAAATTTGATGGGTACCACAGGTAATCACTGGCTATGGCTGACTTTCTCCTCCTCCCTTCTACCCACTGAGGGCATCTGTACATAACTGGACATTTACTTCCAATCTGAAGAAGTAAATAACCTCACTGTTTACTTCAATGTCAGCAAGACTGCCACAGTGAAGAGTTTTTTACCACTAGAGTTCAATACAACCTACCCTCTGGAAAGGCACTCTAGGATGTCAGAGGGGATGGAGGGCTTGTCTTACCCGAAGGCAAGGAGCAAAGACTTCTCTTTACTCTTTCATTGGAATAAAACTTAACGTGTCTGAAGTTCTTTTTGCAAATGGTTTCAGAGACTGCAGAGCCCAAGGGGGGGAAAAATGATAGCATAGCAAATAATGACAATTCTGACATACCTAAAGTCTTGTGAGGTCCTCTGATAGGGTTATCCCAAGGCTGGTGGGAGAGGGGGTGTGTCTCAGAGCTCAGGAGAGTGAACACTGGGCATTTCTAGACATACGTCTTCTGTAGAACTGCTTTGCTGTTATGACATTGGAAATAGTCTGTGGGGAGCAGAGGAGAAACCAGGGGAAGAAAAACCCACAAAATGATAAATGACCCCAGAGATGATGGATTGTATCCCAGCATTCCCGTGGACACAAAACTAGCAACACTTTCACAGAGCTCCAAGCGGAAATTGAAAATGTTTTATCTCATCCTTTCCAGTTTTTTGTTTGTTTGTTTGTTTCCTCCCAGTGAACAAGATTGTAATTCTTAAGGCAGTGACCCTCAACCTAAGCCAAACAGAGCATCCACCTGTCCCATGATAGGTGCTCAATAAATGTTTGTTGAAAGATTGGATAGTGTATTATGGTGCACTGTACAGACAAATAGACCAGGAGTAGGGGGCAAAAATAATACAGTTCTTGCCCAGGCTCTGTGACTAATAACTTCCCTCACTCTCAATTTGTTTATCTATAAAATGAAACATTAATTGAGCCCCTGCAGTGCACAAAGCTCAGTGGTATGAAAACTATGGTGAAGAAATTCAAGTTTAAGAAGTCATCTTTGCTTTCAAAAGGAATGCTACTTTCCTAGGAGAGACATTTATGAATAGGATAGTGACGGAGAGATCAGACACTGGAGTCAGTGTGACTTGGGTACAAAACTCAGGATCCCATTCAACAGTAAAATGGAGATAATAATAGGCTACTCCAAGAGTTGTTGTGAACATGAAATAAAATAATGCATATGAGGCACACAGCACTAGAGCTTAGCATTCAATAAATGTTAGTTATTAACATTGATTAATTTTGGACAAGTGATTATAATAAAAACCAGTTGCAGTGATCATGTAAGATAGTCTTTTGAAGTGATTGGATAGGATAGGAAGTTTTCTGTTGGCTAACCCTGTGAATGGAGTAGGATAGGGTGTTTGAGGAAGGCTTCAGAATTGCTTTTCATTAGGCTCACCAAGCATGAGAAATATTTCAGCAGAGAACGTGGTATGGGGAGGAAGCCTTCCTAGGAGGAGAGGGGACATATTATCAATGTCACAACAAGGGAGATGCATCATGCAGACATTCTGTGGTGAAGAGAGGGTTGGTGTTATAGGAGATCCTCAGGAAACTTTACAAGTAGCACGTATACTGTGACAATTTTTGCTTCCTGAAGGAATAAATGGATTATTATTGTTCTTAAGTGTGTCAGATACTATTAGCTACCTACCTAATTTAATCACTCCCCTTCTTCCTCCTGCCTTGCCACTAGAGCTCTGTTTTGATAAAGACCATCAAGGTGCCCATCTAAAAATATTCATCACCCCGATCCTTTGCAGCTAGGCAAGTCTATATGATCCTGTTCCAGCCAATAAAATTCAAGCAACATTCTAGTGGGTGTGGGGAGGCTTCTGGACAAGACATTGTAATCCTGACAAAAAGGAAGCTGGCAAGCACCTTGTGTCCTCAGTCTTCAGTCCCTCCCAATCATCCTCTGTCCTGCACTGAACACGGAAACAGTGTCAGGAGGAAGAGCCAGTTTGCACAATGAGGACAAAAGCCGTACACTGCGGACGGTAGAGCAAGATGCTAGAATGAGTCCGAATTTTTGACGAGGTCCTTGAAGAGCCACACAGGCACTAAGTGGTGTGCCCCAGACTTCTTATTACAGGAGAGCAACAAAGTCCTATTTGGTTAAACTGCTATAATCCAGTCTCTGTCACAAGCAATTGAATACCATCTTCACTGATCCAGTCAGCTAAACAGGTCTTGGTTGCTGCATCTTTTCCAGCACCATCATAGGTTTCTAACTACATGAAAGAAGACTATGTGGCATGTTACATTTTCTACTTGAGGTTCCTTGATTTAGGCTCTTTTTAGTATGCATATTTCCTGAAATAGATTAAGGAAGCATTAGTTTCCTTGAATCCAACATACATGCAGCAAATAAGTTAGAGAAGTTGTAATAATATTTCATCATAGGAGATGATAGTCGCTGAAAACCAAATCTAATTTATGGATCCCAAATCCTTGTCCCAAGGAACGTTTTGAAAAGGGTTGAAAACAGCCTGTCTTTTGCTGGGGAGGTCTTTCTAGAGTGACTCAGCTGTAAGCTGCAGACCGAACTTACTGTTCCTCCAACTACCACTCAGTGAGCAACCCTGGCTAAGGAAGATTCTCACCCTCAGTAGGATGAATTAGAGAGGGTGGCGCTTGGAACTGCATTTGATAAAACCATAAAAGACCCACGAAACTCCTTGATCTGTCTCCATCTCCTGTTTCCTGTCAAGGAGCTCAGATTCATGTCAATGGAAAACATAAAAACAAAGAGAGGAGAGGCACCTCAAATGCAGCAGATGCCAGGACAATAGGCAATGTGGGGAACTGGAATTAGCTCACTGAGAGTTACCAAGCTAAAACAATTGTGCCTCATTCTGTAGGACTGCCTGGTTTTGAGAGGCAGTCTCAGGCTAAGGTTTATTATTATTGTTATCAATATTTCTAGCTAATACTTGAGTGCTCACTGTATTTCTCACTCTGTGTTATTTACTTTCTGTGGGTTATCTCAGGAAATTGATGATAAACCTTATGAAAAGGCACTATCGTTAGCTCTCTCTTAATATGTGAGACCATCGAGGCTTAGAAACATGAATGGCTTTTCCAAGTTCATCTTTTATCCTGAAACACTCTATTACCCTATTTGATTCTTGCATAGTTTATTTTGGATAATCCTATACTCGTATTTTCAACTATCGTACATTGAGCATGTTCTAGTCGGTAGATCAAGCCCTACCGATGAATGTTAAAGCTTTGCTGACAAATGTTCAAAGTGTTTGCCAAAGTCTCACTCATTGTCCTTTTGTTCAAAGATCACAATAACAACCTTTGCCTAGATTCCTAACTGGGGTAAAGATAGAGAGACACGGCTCCCCTTCCCAGACTCTTCTCTAGTCCTTCATTGATTCTTTCATTATTTATTTATTGATCCCCTAATATCTGCTAGATTAAGTCTAGGTGGGGATGCAGAGAGGCAAACCGATAATGGAGTAAACTATTGAAGGTGCACAGATGAAGTAAATATGGAATGCCACGGAAATGGTCAATTCAACTGGAGAGAGGGGGGTCTGGGTGACACAAGAACTCATCTTTTTAGATGGATATGGATTTAAGGTCATCTCTGTAAATGAGTTTCTATCTTCTTTAGTGATGCTCCACTTATCAGGTAAGTTTTCTATCTTGGCTGGATGTGGCTACCTCAGTCTTCTAAATACTAGAATACAAGATTTCAAGAACATAACAGAATCTTCTTTGAGAAACCACCCAGCACCTCAAAAGATGCAATAATGTCTGCTCAAAATACTTGAGTATTAATTTTCATTATATTAAAAATATCCGATCTTACTAACATGTTTGAGAGATATTGGTGGATAGAATATGCATCGTTCTAGGTTGGTATGAAATAATCACTTATACCTTAATTTTAAAAGTTGTTAAGTGCCTACCATGTGCCACAGCATGTCATACAATGCTGATGATACAGAGATTCATGAGACAGAGTCCCCTGATCTCAGAGGTCACGGTTCACTGGGGAGACAACATCTCCAGATGATTTTAATACAGTATTTTAAGTATTATATGTTTAGAATCCTATGATTATTCCTGCCTTATAAATATCAAGGAATTCTTCCAGAAAAGATGACATTTCAACTAGCCTTTAAAATATGAATAGGAGTTTCCAGTTTGCCAGATAGAGCATTGTGAGTATGTCGAGGGCGGGAGCATTATACACAGATGGCAGAGCCAAGTCGGGGAGGCAGGAAGGCTTGTGATAGTCTGGGAAGAAAAAGGAGTGTGGTTAGAATGTAGCGTGCAGGGGCCAGTGCTGGGAGACAAGATAGAAAGGCAAGCTGAGGATTTATTTTCAACAACATCAAATTCCCTCTCACCTCTGATTCTTTCCCACACTCCCTAAATCTTTAATGACCGAGACATTTCTGCTTTCATAATTTCAGGAAACCAACATAAGGCAATTTATCAGAGCAAATCCACAATTGACAACCCTCCTTAAAATTATTTGTTTTTAATATCTCTGTCCTTTTCTTGTAGTAGCACTTTGGGCTTACTGGAATAGCTGATGCCCTAACCATGGAACCTCTCAGCAGACCTGACTTTACAAAAGGTCCCCACAGCACCAAGGAGGAAGTGGTCTATTTGCGAGGAGACCTATAATTTCAAACTTTAATAATTAAAATAAACAAAACTTAACCATTGCTTTCCTGAATATTTGGCATGGCTTTCCTTCTTCCAGGAGACCTAAGACCCCTGCCAGCCTTGAACTTCCTCCCCTCAACTATTTGTTAAGTTAGAAGAGTGGAGAGGAAAATCATTGCAGGCTTTTTTTTTTTTTTTTAGAGTGCAAACTTTTATTTTGTTCATTCTGATGTAGCTGAAAAAGGACCTAAGTGAATTCATACGAAACTTTTAAAAGGAATTCCACTTAAATTTCAGATGAAGTGTGGACACCTTTAAGTTGAAAAGGACTTATTTTTAAAGGAAAATTTGGAAACTAGGTTTGGGGTAGTCTCTCTCTCCACACTCTCTGGGTCTCTTGGCTCCTCTCCCTCTCTGTTTCTATTCCTCTCCCCTTCTCCCCGCCCCCACCACACAGGCGCACTCATACTTAGATACTTGTATACACACATGAAGGATCTTAGTTCAGGGAAACCTCACTTAAATAGTAAACTTGGCAACTGGTGTGTTCCAGAAAAGTGAGTTTTCTGGATAACAGAAAGTCAGTTCTTCACACTCGTTAACTTTTGTACAAAGCCTAAGTGCTTTTAGTGAAAATGTTTCTAAAGTGTTTGGCACACCTCTCTGCCCTTTTCAAGTATAACACATATAATTAAACCTTGCTGGTTACATCACCACCTAGATTATGACTTTTGGGGAATCCTTAAACTCTGACTTTGTTTACTTATTTTTTTTTCCATTTCATTCTCTGCAGCAAGATAACTACAGTGCTCTGGGTACCCCAAATCTCTACCCACCCTTCATTCAAGAGCACATTCTGAATTCACATTCTCAACTGCTATTTGCTGCCCCCTGCTGGCACCTGATGACAGTACCTTTCTACTTTCTACTTGTAGAAAGTAGGGGGTGCCCACCTTAATTAACCCTTTGTTAGCTGCATGAATCCTTCATATTCAAATTTTATATTAGTTCTCTCTACAGAAGAGAAAATACATTTTAGGAAGTATAAGTTAAATAATGTCATATTAATTCCCAGCGAAGTTTCAAAGTAGGTTAGTAAGTGTGTGGTTGTGAACACTTAAAAAGAACTAATGTTCACGTGGAGTGTGTAACAGATTACTAAATGCACACGAAACATATTAGCCCCACTAGCCTCATCTTCTTTTAGGTTAGACTTACTAACCTGGATTAGTGAAATGCTGCAGGGGTTGATCACGTTGGTTTTGAAAGGAATCTGGACTGTGTTGATACCTTCATGAGCCTTTTTCTTTTCTTCATTATGTTTTCTTTGCTGGGGCATCAGTAACTTCTTTATCCATGCTGAAATGGAGAGGCGTTCGCCAGAGGATCGTATAACAGTATCAACGCTCAACTGAACAAATCTGAGCCCCATGAGGGCAGAGATGGAATTTTATTTTATTTTTTCAATTTGTGTGTGTGTGTGTGTGTGTGTGTGTGTGTGTGTGTGTGTGTGTGTGTGTCTATAACACATATACCAGTGTGTAGAATACTTGTGTTAAAAGCTTATTGAATTTTAGTAGCTAGCAGGATAATGTTGGACAAGACACTTATTTCTTTGCCCTTTCTTTTTATTACCTAAATAATGAACTGGTTGTACCAGATCTCTAAGGTCCTCAGACAGTCTAAAATTTACTGTACAAAGGTATAATTTTCTGAATGAGGCTGAACCAGTTGTACCAATGCTAGATGATCTCAGGCTTGAGGGGTATTTTTAGGGGCTGTTTTTTGTTTGTTTGTTTGTTTGGGTTTGTTTGTTTTTTAGTAATTTTACTACGTCTGTCTCCTATGTGGTTTGATATGTTGTTAAACGCTCTATTTCAGTTCTGATCGCCCCTCTTCCACCTCTTAGTTGCTGATCCTAAACTTCTGGGAAATGAATGCCAAAGCTTATTTTTCATAGTACTACACAAAAACATTTGCCCTTTGACATTTTATGGTGATCTGCTGTTGGCTTCAGTTCACCTTGTGGCCTAAAGCACGTGGCCTTTATGAGAATCATTTTCCTTCCTCCCCTCCCTCTCAAGTTCCGCTCTGTTTCTGTGTTTCAGGTAGATGACGTGGCCACAAATGTCTAAATGAGTGGGATGCATCATTGTGTAATCACTGATAGGCCACCTCTAAATTTCAATTTAGAGCATAATCTGGTTCCATATGTTGACTGATTTGTCACTAGATCAGTGCACACATCAGTCAACAGGTGTTAGCAAGAATTCCCCCTCACTACATGCAAGCTCCTCACCATGGAGATCCAAAGGAGTGCAAGGCAATGTTCTCAATCTAGGAAGACATAACACAAACAATAATATCGCAGTCAAATTAAAACTATGCCACACTGGAAGCCACCCACAGAGTAGTGTGTGTTTCGCAGTCAAGGTCACAATTCGGAGGTTTAGTGCCTTCACTTCAGAGGCTGCAGTGGGTCTCTTTGGTCAAGAGCTTTCTGTGGAGGCTACTGGGGAGGAAGGTTCTGACACAGAGCTTTGCTACCTTGTTAACAGAGATGTCTTCACTGTTTCTTCAGATGGGTTTTATCTGCCATCTGTGTCCCCTCTGAGAGTTCTTAATCCCTTGTCCCTTGTCCCTTGTCTTTTGCTCCAAGAAGCTTGTGTCTTTCCATTCTGTAGCTTGGTGCTTGTCTCACTTTCCTTGAATGGTGAGCCAGTTTGGAAGTTACACATGCATTTCCCCTGATGAGCTAAAAGCAGACTCCCTCGTGCGTACTGCGTCTCTGCCAGATATGATGTGGTAATGTGATGACCGTGCAGGTCCAGCTTCCAGAATGGGGAAGGGCTGTGGGGTAAACAGCATGGGCTCAAAGTCCGGTGAACTTGGCTTTGATTTGTTCTCTATCACTCCTTGGTTGTGATGGTCTTGCCAGTGTTCTTAAACTTTCTAAGCCTTAGTTTCTTCACTGGTAAATACAGGATAACAAGGAGCTATGACTTAGGGGGAATCAATTTGGTAGAAGTACATACGATAAACTCCAGGGGCAAGAGAAACGGCTGGTTGAAAGATGAGTTCAGAAACTAGAGTATGAAAATGGTGATAAAGGTATAAGTTAGGATAGTGCCTGAATATTTTGACCAAGCTGTAGGAGCTTGAAATAAAGATTGACCTGAAAAATCCAGGGTATATGGTTGCTGTCAATAAAAAACACATGGCCTAGGGTTTCTTATTGAAAGTATTGATGGGGCAGGCTAGCAAAGATACAGTTCCGATGTTTTCTGAGGGCAGGGACATTGTCTATCTTGTTGTTCTAGCACCTTCCACAATGTGTGATTACTAATGGGTAGTCATTTGATGAATGTATTGGATGAATGAAAATAATTCACATCCTAGCCTTAACACATCCTAGCTCAGTGATGCCTGGAGTATAAACGGAGACTGTGACATTCAGTGCTAGTTATGCCAGAGGTAGAGTCCACTATGGCTTGGGTGGCTTTACTTTATGGTATGTTTGAAAGACTAAGCTTTAGAATCCAATGACCCTGAGTTAGAATCCTAGATCTCTTATTTATTATTGATGTTGACTAAGTTATTTTATTGCCCTGAGCCACAGTTTCATCTTCTACAAAATGGGGATAATATCATTAACCTAAAAGGTGTTGTAAAGATGATTTATAATGCATATAAAACAGTCAGCATAGTACCTAGCACATAGAAGGTAAACAATAGCCTTTAGCTATTTGCTATTTTGATTGTTGTTGTAAGTGCCCTTCCACCCACTTTTCCTTTGCCATTTAACAGCTGCCAGCTTTGGTTTATAAGTTGAACTATATAAAAGAACCTAGCTCAGTGGAAGACCCATGCAGCAGGTCAGTCAAGCATTTGGATTTGGGGAACCAGCCTTATTAACACGTCTTGGGACTTGGCATAGCCTGACTCTACCTTTTCATCGGTGAGCTTCCCTTTCGCCCTCCTAGCACAACAACGAGGGGGTGACAGGCTTGCCTTTCCTGTTGCTGTGAGGAGTTAATGCACTGCTGGAACATGAGGCTGTCTCCTCTACCCTTCCTTCATCTGGCGCCTTGATCTCCCCAGATGCCCTGGAAAGAGGGATTGCCGTCTTCTCGAGGTACGATGTGTATGCCTGCCTCCTGCACTAGTACTCCAATTGCATTATTCCATAGAAATGTTATGGAAGGGGGTTGACTATAATGAGATGTTGTTAGTAGAACCATTTTTCCAACAGATTACTAATTAAGTAAGCTTTGAGACTAACCTGGGAACTATCATCATAACCCCCCCAATTCCCAACTCTAGTCTCTTTAAATCCCCATCACGCCCCCCCCCCATATTATCACCACGCACACCATGATTTCTATAGGAGCAATAGTTTAACTTCCAAAAGCCAACATACAAAATGGTTTCTGGACCACAGCTGGTTAGGGTGTTTTCATTGGTAGTGCAATTGTTACGAAAAGCAGTGCGTTACAGAAGACTGGTTCTGGGGATCTCGGCTCTGTGTCGAGCTCCGCCCCTCGCTTGCTTTCTAACTTAGGACCAGTCGTATCCTCTGCTGGGACTCGGCTTGTTCATCTGTAAAATGAAGAGTCTGGACTGAAGCCCCTTTGAGCTCTAAAGGCCTCTGATTCAGCAAAGCCCTTATTATTGTAGCTATTAGAAAAGTCTTGTTTGAGATTGGCTGCGGTGGCCACTGCTTGCTAGGTCTGTCACAGTGCTCATTTCTTCCCTCTCTCCTCACGTCCCTGTGGTATTTTGGCACAGGATGAGTCACTGCTGGCTGTGGCATACATCCGGAAATGGACTGCCATCCTCCTTCCTGGCACAGGGAGGGAAGAGTGTGACTTTTTATATCCCCTTTTATTGATTAATGACATCTACTCCATAAGAATTATGATTACTCTGGTCTCATCAAGCCACATCTATGAATACAAATCCTTTGTGTTAGTGCAACCTCAGGATGAGCCTGACCTCGGAAAAGCTTTGGGAACACTTTAGAAAACATCTCTCTCTACCCCTGAAAGGTTCACAACTATTGTTTTCCTCTTCTGACTCATCTTTGAATCAGTAGATTAAATATGTATAACTTGTGAAGATTTCACTTTTATTAGAGCAAGGTGCTTTGCTGAGCAAAGTCAAGATTTAGAAGTATTCAGTCCTCCCTTGGTCCCTTCTCAATGATTTCATTTCCTTTAGCTTGCAGAAGGGATTTCTGAGAACTGCTCCCTCTCCTTATCTCTCTGTGGCTCTGGTTTGTCCTCTTAACATGGAGAAGTTAAAAAGGAGTTGACTACCATCTACTCTACCAGGGGGATTGGCTCAAGGATCCAGAAGCTGTTTCTCAAGTAAGTGCTGGCTATTATGTCTTCTGGGAGATTGGGTCTTCCTCTGGAATCAGGGGAGAGTCATATTTTTCCATTATGTTGTTTGTGACATATTCTGGAATACTGTTTCTTGATTATCCTCCCATCTGGAATGTTCTTCTCCTACCCCCAACCCCCGTCTGCTACTTGATCAATTCCTAGCTCCTTTGCTCTTATTTTCCTAAAGAGGACTAGTTTATTTCATAATCTAAAGCTTTTCTGCCCACATTATGTTTCTCTGAACATGAATGTCTATGCGACTCGTTGTCTTCCTCATCTTTTTTTATAATTTGCTTGGGTAATTGATCAGATTTTTAAAGGATTTTCTTTAGTATGCAACCCTTGCCTTTCTGAACAGATTGGAGGTTTCTTGAGGGCAAGAGACCACATGCTTTTAAATAAATAAATAAATATTCATTGAGCTCTCTTTATGTTTATGGGACATAATATAATTTATTTCTATCTGTTGTACTGTACTTAGCATAAATTTTAGGTGTTACCAAAGCCCTCTGTTAATAACTAATTTGAGTAGCATATGAAGTCACCTTAAAAAATATAACTTACCTGTTAAACTATCAAAGCAGTGGAGATCATAGCATTTTGATATTGTGATTTTGACTGAATTCTTAACTTTCTTCATGCANATCTATCTAATCATCTATCTATCATCTATCTATCTAATTACCTATCATCTATCAATCTATCATCTATCTATCTAATCATCTATATATCATCTGTCTATCTAATAATCTATCATCTATCATCTATCTATCATCTATCTATCATCTATCTATCTAATCATCTATCTATCAGCTATCTATCATCTATCTATCTATTATCTATCTATCTAATCATCTATCTATTATCTATCTATCTATCTAATCAGTATAAGATTGTTAGCTACCTTATCTTAGGAAAGACTGTTTGCTGTTCTGAAATTGTATCCTTCACAATTTTCTTATTAAAATGTCTTTTCTTCTTCATCATCATCACCGTCATCATCATCATGACATCATCATTATCATCATCATTTTTAGTCTTTTACTTGACCATGAAAACTAAACGTGCAACTGAAAAAAAAAGACATTTTCAATCTATGTAAGACAGGATACTTTGTGCTTTTTCCTTACTTTTTTCCTGTTAACCAGTACAGGTCAACATATTGGATTCAAATTCCTAGGGATTCTTTTTTGCTTTTGAAGAAAACATAAAAACCAGTTTTAAAAGGTGATAGCCAACACATGAGGAGAGCTAACCTGAGGAAGGGACTTTGCCTACAGCTCTCTAGAACTTTGCCTGGCACCTAAATGAAATATTATTGTTCTTTACTGTGATGGGAATTTCATGGGGAAAAAAAAACAAAGTCAATAAAGGAGCTTTAATAAAAGGATTTCTAAAACCTTTATTGCCAGGTTGATAGAGATGCTGCCTCCATTTTGGAGCCAACTGAAAATCAAACACAGCCCATCAGCCTCCCATTCCAGACATCTGTGTAAACTGTGGATGCATTTATATGTTTGGTCATAGATTAAGACACAGAAATAGAATTAACATCAGCAGTATTGTAAAGGAAACCCTTTTATGTAGGTACTCATAAAGTAAACGCTTTTTAAAATAAGCATTGTGTCTATTCAAATGCAAGTCTTAATATGGGCTGTTCCTAGACATTTAACAAAAAAAAATTCATCAAACCATAGTTTCATTGTTTGTCTTCCAACCTGTTGTGAAAACCACAGAACTTTTGTACTTAAAATAATTCCCAATTATATAATGCCCCAAGTTCCTAAACTCATTCTTTTATGCTAAGTCAATGAAAAGGTGATTTTGTTCTTTAGATGAAGAACCCAATTGAGCATGGACAGATCTTTATTGTTTCAGTACATTAAAGCAGTGTTCCTCTGACTTTGTGTTCTCAGGACCCCATTTAGAAAATACTGAGGGCTGCAAAGAGCTTTTGTTATGTGGGATATCTATCTATCAATCTATCTATCAATCTATCTATCTATCTATCTATCTATTGGTACTTTCTACATTAGAAATTAATAATATACATATTTATTTATTAAAAATAATTCATTATAAAACAATAATAAATGCATTACATGTTAACATAAATTTCATTGCAAAGTGAAATATAGATATATTTCACAAAATTAAAAAAAATAATGAGAAAAATACCATCGTTTTATATTCTTTAGTGTCTGGCTTAATAGAAGACAGTTGCATTCTCATCACTGCTTCTGTGCTCAATCTGTTGCAATATATGGTTTTGGTTACAATATAGGAAGTTGATTCAGCATCACACAGATTTGTGACTAGAAAAGGGAAGAGTACTTTAATAGCCTTTTCAGATCACTGCAGATATTCTTGTCTAATATCTAATGTTATTTTTAAGCCCTGCTCCTGCTGTACCATGCTTCTGTTCCATTAGTATTATAACAGCCTTTAAATATTTCACATATATAATTAGGACATTCTTCTTTGCTACTACACCAAAACTTGACAGGTGGTACTTTGTATATTAAAATCCATTGGCCTATCTTTGAATGAATCCTTTTCTTTACCCATGCATAATTTTGTAACATCATTCAATGATCATTTGGAAAGTATTAGTTCACTGAGTGATGTAGCTCTTTGAAATGTTGACTCATTCCATTACACAGCATGAAAAATTGCACCTATAAATATTACCACTTATTTCAACAGAAGAGTCTTTAAGTTTTGGGAAGCTATTAAGCTCACAGTGGAGGATACAACTTTTCTAACGTTCTAATATTTGCTTGCAAGCTGAAGTGTTTCATTGATAAAAGATACTGCTGGTTGTTTTCCTTGAAGTGACGGACTTGCTTCATTCATTTTTGAAATGTCTGCCAGATACCCAGGTCTGAATAACCACAGTTTATCAGTTATTCTTTCAGTTAAAAATGATGGTCCATGAAACAAAAGCAGCTAATTCATGTTGCAACTCAATCTCACAAGAGCTTTTTCTTAAGACAGCTATGGTATATAGCAGAAGTGCTTTATGCATACTTCTATTTTTTTATGCAAAATACTAAAAAGCATATATTTCATAGTCACGGGATGTAAAGTACAGCATAGGGAATATAGTCAATGGTATTGGAATAGCTATGTGTGGTGTCAGAGGGGTAGTAGACTTGTTGGGGTTATGTAAGGGGTATAAATAACAATGTCTAATCATTATGTTATTTTGTACACCTGAAACTAATCATCATAATAAAAATAAACCATAAAAAAAGCACCTCTTCAAGGGTTGAGGTTTATAAGATTGATCATTTTTGCTGCTTCATCAAAGACATGATTAAGTGAAACTGGCTTTCTTTTTGTAAGCTCATTTGATGAAGAATATGATTACTGGTTTAGTGTCACATTAAGGGGCAAGCAGTGTTACTAACCATTACTTTTGCACCATCAATGAAAATGTCCACACAATGAAAAAGCCAATAGTATCATGGTGTTATGAAAATAATTTTGAGTTTGTGCCTGAAAGGCTCTTGGACACCACTGTGGGTCTGTAGACCATACTTTGAGAACCTCTGTATCTGAGGCATGACTGGTTCCAGGCTACATTTTAAAGTCGGTAAGGATTGCCTGTGGTGCACAACCTCTCTCGTTGTATGGCACCCTTCCCCTCACGCCCTTCCCCAACTCTCCTCTCCTTTCTGCCTACCTCCTGCTCCACAACCCTCTTAACAGGCCAGGAGGTGCAGTGTCTCAAGTGAGATCCTTGGGTTGCATTCTTCTTTAGGAGTCATCAGTTCTCAGCTCCCCGCTTCCGTCTCCCCATTTCAAGACACATTTCCTGTGTAGCTCATTGTGAGGGATGCAGCTCTCCAGGAAATACCTGGATAACCTGCTATGTTCCATCTTCTTGAGCAACCACTATATTCATCACAGATAACACTTTATATGTCATGCTTACAAAAGTAAACATCTGTTCATGTATTTTGAACCTGTAATGAAAAAATGTCAAATATCAGTGTTAAAGTGTAATTTTCAATAAGTTAAAAACATGGATCTCATACAAATACATCATAAACATGCCAAATATTTATTTACCTCATAAATAAAAGAACGAGCAGGATAAACCTAGTTCAAAGGATAAAATTGGAAAAAATATTGTGTGTGTGTGTGTGTGTGTGTAGTCAGTAGAGTCACTAGAAATAAGAATGCTAAAATAAGGCCACAATATTAAATTCCAAACTGATTAATGTCCTGCAGTATAATAAAATCTAAACCTTTGGAGTTATATTTCTTCCTGGACAGAAATTATTTGCATCTCTACTGGACGAAAATAATTTGTAGCATATCCATCTTGTACAAGTTAAGATATAATTTTGCCAAATCCAGGCCCTCATCGAGACTATTACAAATCAAGCACCGTTGCCTTTCCCTAGAGCAAAAATGGATCCTATGTGCGCTTGCTCAACAATACTCCTGTATGGCTTTGAAAGCGAAGGCAGTCAGCCTTTTGCTGTATTTCCAAGTTTGGATCATTTTTCTTAAATCAGCAACAAAACTGTGGAGAGGGATGCTTGGGGAAATATCTTCCCAGGCTCTTAAAATGCTGCAATATAGTTGAATGTGGAATATTTATTAAATATTTATTGAATACCCGCTTTGTGACAATCATTATATAAAGAGATTTCATGTATAGCTTTATGTACCTTCACAACAACCTCATGAGATAGGTATTAATTTTTTCCCCTTTTACAGAAGAGGAAACNTTCTCTTTATTTATGTCATTTTTACTTTCAGGGAAGGATACACCTATGTGAATGATAGTTTTATGTACCTAAAATAAGAAGTATGAGTGACAGGCAGTTGCTAGTGTGACAACCTCAAGTCTTTCTCCTTCATTTTCACCTATTTCCAGCAAGCCACCTAGAATTTCTGATTTATTTATTTATTTATTTATTTATTTATTTATTTATTTATTTATTTTCTTTCTTTCAAACCACTGTTGTCACCATAGTCAAATCCTTATTAGCTTAAACATGTTCATTCACTGGACAAGTATTTGTTGAGTTCTTTCATCCTATGGTCATTGTTCTAGACACCATGGTACAGGAACAAACAAAACAGACCTAATTCTGCCTCACTAAGCTTCCTTTCCAGTGTAAAGTCAGAAAAATACATAAAATAAATAACTGTAAGGAAAAAGAATATACTAGCAGATGAAGAGCCGTGGAGGAAAACGAAGCTAGAAAAGCAGATAGGGAAAGCTGGGGATGATGGGTTCAATTTTAAGTAGATAATAAAAAAAGATAATCTTTGCATAAAGACTTGCAAAGGGTGAGGGGCAAGCCATGTGGATATCTGCTGGAAGAACATTCCAGGGAGAATGAGCAGTTTATAACATTCTCTGAGGTGAGAATGAGTGAGGCAGGCTGGAAGTGGGGGATTCAGGAACAGGAGCCAAGCAGGCAGGGGCCGGAAGACCATTGTGAGGACTTTGGCTTTTATATCAGGTGAGATGTGCAGCCATCAGGGCATTCTGAGAAGAGAAAAGACATGATTTAACTTACATTTGAACAGAATTGCTCTGTACCGAGTACGGAGTAATTACTCTGAGTAATGAATTCTTACTCTGTGCTGCTGTACTAAGATAGGCTCCAAAAGGGCAGGCGGACAAAAGGAAACCATTCAGGAGGCTGTTACAGCAACCCACATGAACGATGATGGTGGCTTGTACCAGAGTAGGAGGCGTGTAGGTTGTGAGAAGTGTCAGGGTCCTACATACCGGGGTGCCAAAAAAAATGGATACAAGTGGAGACTTTGGCCAACGTTGTTCAAGGGGTAGTTCACCATAATCAGAAATGTCTGGATGCTGATGGTAACCACGTTGAGCACCTCCTGTAAATGCAGAAGTCAAATGTGACTTGTATTCATCTTTTGGTATTGGTATATATTGAGTATTAAAATTTTAATACAGCTTTCCTTTCTTAAAATGTGTTTGGCACCCTCTGTATATTTAGAAGGTAGAGCCAAGAGAATTTGCTGGTTGATTGGAGATAGGGTGTGAGAAAAGAAGTATATTCAAGGAATACTGCAGGATTTGACTGAAGCAGCTGAAAAAATGGAGTTTCCATTTTGTAAGAGGAATATGTTTGAAGCGCTTAACTTTGAGATGCCTATTAGAAATATTACGTAAGCAGTTGTTTATAATAAGATGGAGTTCAAGAGTGAGGTTCAAGTGGG
>NW_017731495.1:2213099-2215401 GCF_001890085.2 Hipposideros armiger | reverse complement strand
CAATCTCTCAGCCAGTAGAATTTTACACATCCTGTGTAGGATGGGGGATGTTTCCAACTAGTACTACTTAATTGTGTTAAATGGGGTCAGGCTGCACACATTACTTTGGGAGGGTCTTTGGGATATTTAGCGCACATTTGCAGAACATTTTATGACATACTACGTTTTTTGTAGCCCAGTTTGTATTTATCTAGAAATGCAAATAATATCTAGATTATTAAAAATTAAGTGAAATGCCTTCTTGAATGGAACATAAAATACAACCATTCTGTGAGCTTCATAAATGCTAATTTTAAGAAGTCCTAGAGTCTAAATTCTCTGTATAAACTGTGAATATTCAGGTACATGGAAAGAATAATTATGTCATGTCTGGGTAATGGTTTTCAGTTTCATAACTTGCTTTTACATTGTCTGTGTTATTTAATTCTCATAAAAACCCTGTATGATATCTTATAGCATCTCCCATTTTAAAGGATGAGGAGTTTAAGATAGGACTTATCTAAGGTCATAGAACCTCAAGCTGCTGTGTCATAAGTTCTACAGGTGGTGGGAAAAGTGTCTTTCTTTGTTATGTTATCATATATTAATTATATACTTTATTATGATAAAGAAGCATATTTTGCCCTTTCTAGGTAAAAATTCCTCAGGGCTTACAACCTTAGTGTTTTATTTATTAACATCTATTACTGAATTAGTAGAATCCCTAAATGGTTCTGCTGGGTACTGGTAGAGGACTGATAACCAAAATAAAACAATACATTCTTATGGCAATCTGTGGTTGACAGAAGTACATTTATCTACAGTATCGTATTCAATCCTCCCAACAACTCTGACAAGCAGAGTGATCAGGTATTTCTGACCAGATTTTATGGATGAGCTGGTTAAGTGACCCAGTAAAATTCACATAATCACAGATTGTAAAAAAAGAGACATACACTCGGTTTTAGATGCCAAGTCCAGAGAGCCTCTATGGGGAGTGCTGAACACATTATTTGGCATATAGTAAGTGCTTAAAACATGATATTTGTATTTTTTTTTCATTGTTATTCTCTGCATTAAACCTATTTGTAAGTATACCTCTCCTTGGCCAAGTTGGCTGATGTCTACAGACCCAGCTAGTGAGCTATTCTTTAATCCCCCTGATAAACCACTCAGCTGCAAACAATCAAACAAGTGTCTGGATGCTGGAAGCTGAATTTGAGTAGGACAATTATTAAGTGGTTAGTTGGGAAACTTTGCAAACAGAAGTGGACTTTATTTTACAATGTGGTGAACTGGGCAGACATTTTATGCTTTGCAGCCAAGATGGTCTTTGGGTTCTATTAATTTTCTCAAGGCTGCAGGGGTGGAGCAGAGATGCCACAGAGGCCACTACAAATCGATGAATCTTTGGATGGCTCCAAAATAAAAATCGCAGTCATATGGAGGCGATCTCAGGCAATCTTTAAGTGGAGTAATCAGGAAGTTATTCAGGATTATTCCTGCAGGACAAAATGCTGTGTGTCTTTGTTTAATCCAGAACTTTTAGAACTTAATTAGAAGCTATAATTACTATCCTTTAGTAATTGTAGCCAATTACCATGGTAAGTTTAAGGTAAATTATATGTTGGGAGATTATATATGCAGGTGTGGCTGGGAGAATCTCAATACCGTGTTACCTGCCTGTCCTTGCATAAATATTAATAGTGTCTCCTTTCACTCTTAAAAGTATCCTAGAAGAAAAAAAAAGATAGTGGGATAGATAGATGGACATACATGTGATTAAGAAATTTAGAAAAAATGTTTATAGACTCGAAGTGGTAGGTATATATGATGGTGGATAAAAGTTCTTTAAAGTTTTAAAAATAAAA
Organism: Hipposideros armiger; assembly: GCF_001890085.2. Lineage (NCBI taxonomy): Eukaryota > Metazoa > Chordata > Mammalia > Chiroptera > Hipposideridae > Hipposideros > Hipposideros armiger. The sequence goes on along the minus strand of NW_017731495.1, from coordinate 2,213,551 downwards.
TGTTGAAGGAAAAAATTCTGGTTTGGAAGACAGATTATATGGTTACTGATTGTAAATGATCTAGTTCAATTATTAAAATCATCCTATAAATTAGATACAATTATTATCTACATTTTACAGGTGACAAATTTGAGTCACTAAGTGGTTAAGAAAGTGGTCCATGATGCACGCTTAGTAAATGGGAAGGACTACCCCCACCCCCACCCCAGCAGTGTACCTCCAAAACCCATGCAGGTGGAAGCAATGCTTTACTTCCCCCAAATATGTGATCACAGTTAAATGCCTTTTCTTGTGACAGCTATGTAAACTTTACAGAATTAGCGTTTCCCAGAATACATTTTAGGAAACACTGCTGTAGAGGAAATGGGGATAGGGAGAAGAAACCTATGTTTATTTATTTATCTTTTTACTACCTTTTATTGAGTAACTTTCTCTCAAGCACTGTATATACA
>NW_017731495.1:2183507-2211619 GCF_001890085.2 Hipposideros armiger | reverse complement strand
AGAGAGAGAGAGAGAGAGAGAGAGAGAGAGAGAGAGAGAGAAATCAGGAGGCCAGATCAGGTAAAGCCTTGTGAGTCATTGGAAGACTTTGGCTTTAGTGCTGAGGAGGATTGGCATTTTGAGAACAGGAGAGATGCCATCTGATGTGCATGCTAATGGGATCCCTCTGGCTGCTTTGTGGAGAAGGGGGCTTTTGAATTATCCAGGGGAGGATGCTGCTGCCTTGGATCAAAGTGATAGCAGTGGAGAATGTGAGAAAAGTTGAGATTATAGATATATTTTGAAAATAGAATCAAGAGGATTTGCTCACAGACCAGATGTGGGGCTCTAAAGAAACAGAGGAAGGAGTCAAAGACAAATCCAAAGCTTTTAATGTGAGAAACTCTAAGGATGAAGTTGTAATTTACGAATAAGTGGAAACTGTGAGAGGAGCGCTCATAAAATGTCATAGATGTCATGATTATTTAGCCTTTATAGTGGCTCCACTAGGGACATTTTACTAGCCTCACTTAAAAAAAAATACGGAGCTGATGCTCAGTAATGTTCAGTGGCTTATCCAGGGACATAGCTCCTGATCATTTGCTTCCTGACTCCAAAAGGGATATGACACACTGATAATTACAAAGCATATTTCTTCTGGTTCGGTGCTTAACTAGGTTCTGATACAATTTTAAGTGTCACATCGTGAAGGCTAAATTACTTTAGCAATGAGTAAAAATCCCAGTGTAGAATTTTTAAAGAGGTTGGCATGAAACCATGAAAGAACTTGAAGCTCCTGTCAAGTTTACCATTGATATTGAATTACCGTTAGCACCACCATCCTCCCTAAAAAAGTAAAAATTACAGGTAAACCTGAGTAATGCACATCTGCATCCAGCCAGATAAGTGGAATGGATTGGGGTGTTATTTTAATATTGTAAAGCAATATTAAGGTAGCTATATATCATTATATGCATTTTATGTAATTACATGTTATATATGTGTGATATAAAACCTATTGTTTTAAATCAGTTGAAAGATCCTGAGCACATTTGAATTTTTTGAAATTATGGAGGAACTTGTGGTTTCATAGTATGGCCCTTAGTTCAACATTTAAAGCTTTCGTGACCCACACTGCCCCTTCCTCTCCAGCTTTGTCTCAAGGCCACTCCTCCAGTTGTAGCAATTCTTTTCATTCCAGGATTTTTCATTCTGGTTTCTAACTTCATAGACTCACACATGCTCTTCTCTTTCTCTAAATTGTGACTTTTTTCCCCCAACCTTCATTAACTCCACTGAAGTCCTTTTCATCATCCTTCAAGACTCAAACAAGGGTCGTCTCTTAAAACATCTTCCAAAAGTATTTCTCTGAAGAGGGCCTGGTATTGCCCCTGTCTGTCCTCACATCACCTTTAAAACATACTTCACCCAGCACTCAGCATCCTGTACTGTAATTAGTTATTTATTTCCCATCTTTCCCACTAATCTGTAAACTTTTTGAGGTCAATTCATCGTAACTGCCTCCATATTCCAGGCACCTAAGCTACATTTTTCCCACATATAAGGAACTCAGTAAATATGTATTAAATGAATGAGTAAATTTAGTTTTTTGGGTAAAAGCCTTCACTGACAATATCTATAGCTGTTGAAATAGAAAGTTGAAAATAGAAATAGCAAACGCATTTTATCCTTTTTTGTCAAATCAATATCAGCTTAGAGTGTCAAATAAAAAAGGCATTCTGAAACTCTTATCTGCACTTGGTTGGAAGAGAGAGGCGTGGTTAACATGCTGAGATGGATATGGGAGAGAGAAGGCATTCATGTTGTTATTTGACTTTCCTGGGATAGAATACTGAGCTAAGTACATGTAACACCAAGGACTTGTTTGGAAAGTTTATTTTCTGTTTAAATACCTACTATCAACTTATTTATATACAGAGTTGCTACTGTGATTTAGCTGAAGATATATTGCTGATTTCATTGCTAAACAAGTTTTTCTGCTTAACTTGTAATCTCTTGAAAGAGAGTACTTTTAAAGAAAATACAATCAGCTCTTGGTTTGACATAAGTCCAAGGTCTCTTAAGCAGTGATAGGCATATCTGGAAATATCATTAATGTTGTTTGAGATTCCTCCTTCTGTACTTTTGGAGGCCCATTTAGAAGATTGCATGGGAAACATGGAGATTTATTTTCAGTGATTTCAAACTTTTTCTGCAGTTGAAAAATATAAAATGGGGACAAAATCCAGGAAGGTAGAAATATATATGTTTTTTATTATTACAACCATCTTTTCCTATTACTGTTAAACCTGCTATTCTTTCCTCTTCTAAAAAGGTAAATGTGTAAAACCTAATTAAAATTATCATTTTATCAAGTTCTTTCTATTGCCAGTTACTGAGCCATGCTGTGTGTGTGTGGGTATGTTTGTGTATAATACATAGAATTCCATATAAATTCTGTCTGTCTGTTATCTATGTATCTATCTATGTATCTATGTATCTATCATCTATCTAATCATCTATCTATCATCTATCTATCTAATTANGCACAAGGGCAGAGCCCCCAGGCATCCTAAGGTCAAGACTGTGGAGAGGCTGGAGGAACCAGCAAACCAGCCCAGCTTGTGAGGTAGGAGGAAAGCCAGAAGACCACAGTGTCCGGTAAACCAAGTGAAGAGAGTACATCCAGGACGGGATCACATCCTGCAAATGTCAAATGGTACAAAGTAAGAGGAGGATTATTAAAATATTCCTTGGCTAGGATCGTGGTATTTCTACCCCAACTCTTTTAAAACCATTAGATTTAACTTCCTAAAACATAGTTTTTATCATGTCTCACTCAAAACAACTCCCACTGGATTTGATGATCATAAACTAAAGCCCAAATGCCTTAGCTTGTCCCTGAAGGTCTTGTAAAACCACTTATTACTGTCCAGTAGGAAATGGGTCCTCCCTTGGAGGTTCCTGCACCTCTCATGTTCTTTTCTCATGCTACATGTTTGCTTATGCTATATCCACCCGTGCATATGGCCCTCCCAATGCTCTCTGATAACTCTAATCCTCACCCCGTCAGATGAAAACTCTCACTATGCAAGGTCTTGAGTCTCTCCCCTGAGTCTCTCCCCTGTCTTTGACTTCCCATACCTCACTGCTACACCACTCATGGTGGCACTTGTATTGTCTCATGATTTTTCAACAGTCCACGAGCAGATGTGTCATCTTCTTTATGAGACTGTGAGTACCGTTAGAGTAGGAACCAATATTGTAAGCCCCTAGCATCTGTAGCTCCCTGAAAAACTGAGTCTTTAGGATTGTACACCTAATGGAGTCTTCAAGGAATACTTTGAAGCATTGGAAAGTAGATCAGAAATGGGAAGCTATCATTAACTATTTGGCTGGTCCAGAAATTTTCTTTCTCTTATTTCACATCAGTGATATTATTCCTTGAGAAGAATATCTTGCAGGAAATCTTCAGTCTATAATGAGGATAAATGTAGAGCTGCTATGGTTGAAGACAGGGGGTAGGAGCCCTCAGCTTTGCCAGGTGTCCATCCTTTTCCTTCAGTCTCCCTTCCCTAACCCCTAGGGCAGCCTCAGAGGCACTTCCATGGAACGCAATGTCGCACGTGAAGAATTTTAAATTCAGAGGCAGTTTATACAAGTAGTAAATAACAAAACAGTATCTGTGTCCCCAAATATTGCACTTTGTTTACATTATATAAAGTAAATGAATGAATGAATGAGCTAATGACTAAATGTAAAAAAGAGAAAGGAAGTAGAAGGTAACTGATATTCACTCATCAATGTTCATTCATCAAAGACTGTAAACNATTATATAAAGAGATTTCATGTATAGCTTTATGTACCTTCACAACAACCTCATGAGATAGGTATTAATTTTTTCCCCTTTTACAGAAGAGGAAACGGGGACAGGAGGTTAGTGAGCTGCATAAGGTAACACAGCTAGTAAACAGTAGAGCCAAGATTCAGATACAAGGTCTGACTTTTAACCAACATAGTATAGTACTACCTACAGTGCTTGGGGATTATTTCTGCAAATTTCACTCTTCTGTCTTTGGCGAGCAAACACAATTCTTTCATTTTATAAAATAAACTTTTTTTCTGACTTTAAAAATATTATAAGGTCATTATAGAAAGAAAGACCAAACCCCCTTAAAATTCCACGACTCTCTTAAAATTCCATTACTCAGACACAAACCCAGTTAACATTCTGGGGTTATTCCTCACAATTTTTATTAAAATGTATAAGTTTATAAATATATAGTTGCAAATTGTACTGTGATCTGTATGTACAATGAAAGCACTGATCCAATTGTAATAAATTATTATGTGAATAAACCATAGTGTATTTGAAACATCCCCTATCACTGGACATGAAGACTTTTCAATGTTTAATAGGATAAACAATGTGATGAAATCCTAAATAAAGGTATCATTTAATCTTCCTGTCAGTTCAGTAAATAGGTACTACATTATCTGTACTTATTTGAGAGACAGAGGTAGGTACCTTACATAAGGTCACAGCTGGTAAGGGGCAGAGCTGGTTCAAGGCCTTAGAAAACCAAACCTAGATTTTCAAGCACTGGTGAACCAGGCACCCTGGTTTAGTTTTTTCCCCCTACACACTAATGTCCATGGACTTACACTCCAAGGCCACGGGACAGTCTGATAGTCATGATAAAGTCTGCATGCACATTTGAAGTTGCATTTACTGCCTGCTGTGATTTGTGCCATCTTGCCTTCTTTGTCTCCACACACGGGGTTGGTTAGTCAGCACTTCCTTTGCTCAGCTGAACCAATAAAACAGGCCCCGGGAGGCGGTGCTTCATACATATGCATGCCATATGCTGCCACTCACAATCCACAGGTGTGTTTGATCAGATTATTAATACTTCTCAACACACACAAAGCTTCATTCTGCCCAATTCTGTAGAACTCTCTCCTTGAGAAGAAGGGTTTGTTTGTTTATTGGATAAAAAAAAAAATCATCTTCAGTTTTGACATATACAACATATGGACTTGCATGGCATTACCAGGCAAAACAAGAACTCAACTACAGCTGTTAACACACCAAATTCCACACAATGTTCTGGATTTAGGAAGTGTTCAGAACATCTTTCCTGCAAATATGATGTTAAAATGTGTTAAACGCTCCAAAGAACTTCCACATTTCATATAATATTTTGTCCCCAGGCAGTGGAGAGCAGAGTATCTATATCTTGAACCTCACACACCCTTTAATTATGTAAATAAATTTGTTTTCTTTTACAAAGAGGCATTTCTCTTTATTGTTTATAGCCTTGGAGGATGCAGTTTCCAAACTCTGTTCTGCCTTCTAAAATTATAGTTTGCTGGCTTTTATCAATTTGATTCATTCTTGTTAGTTTATTTTTTCAAAAACAGTTTTCCATAGTATTACTAGTGTTGAGTAGATTACTAAGAAAAGTAAACAAGTATGTTTTAACAGGGGCTGATACGTCTGCTTTGAAAGATATACTGAGGTCAGTAAAGGTCTTGTAACAATCTGAATATACACAACGTTCTGCTTTTTAAAAGCACGAAACAAAATAAAAAGAGACCATCATCGACGACAACAAACTGTTCTTCCAGCTAACCTTCCTACAAATGCTCATTATTTTGAAAATGCTCTTCTTGCAGAAGCAAGAAGAAAATTTGACACAATTAGTGGCAAATTCTGACATCCATCCTCAAGGGACTCATATACTTCCCCAAAGCATTTTCAGCTGTTTATGTCATTTTATATCTGGCCAAGTGTGAAAGGAAATCTTATACTTTGCCCCCAGTTTCGGGGAGCTATTTAAGACCGAAAAAAGCCACATGTATATTTCCCAATTTACTTCTGAAGCTGCCTTCAGAATCAATCAGAAAAGAAATATTTTATGGTTCTTCTGATCAAACATAGCAAATTGCTAGTGATACCGATGCTTTTGTACAACACCCAGAAACTCCCTGAACCCTGGGTAGAAAAGCTGCCTCCTGGAGGCCAGCCTCAGGACCATCTCTGAGCTCCAGTGGGTCCTGGCTTAGTCCGCTACCTGGGATGAACCACTGGCAAATTAGAAAGCCAAGGCTGGGAGTAACAGGGGGTGGGGGTTCCTCTGGTTTGAATACCCAGTCCTTGGGCTTGTGAAGAAACACTTTACAAAATAAACAAACAAAAGTGAAGTGCAGGATTCTCCTTGCGGTTCTCACTAGAGTTTCACCTGGGCTGCACTGACACCAGACCCCACGACACCAGAACAGATAGCCAACTTTGATAACATCTTTGTATCCAAGGAACTCAAAGGATGAACAAAGGAGGGAATAATTAATTCCGATAGGGGCACTTGCTCCTAAATAGTAAAAATAGCTTATCCTTGATTTCCTTTCCCCAAATCTCACCAGCAGTTTGTGGGTCTAATCCCTCATTTTTTCATGTTAATAGACAAACACAGTTTCCTCAAGAAACAAAGCCCTGGTGATGCCTCCAGTTCAGAGATTGGGATCATGTGACAGTGTTTAGGACCTAGATAATATGTCTGGGAATGCTATTTTATGTGGGATAGAAAGAGAAGAGAAAGGGATGGGGCATTACACTTCCTCGGGCCTCTGCGTCCGCCGAGCAATGCCTCCTTTCCTTCTTCAGACTGTGACTCCAGTCAGCTTGTGACTTGCAAGGAGCTCTATGCTTCACATAGACAGTGAGTCCTCAGGAGACCTGGGGACCCAGGCCTAGCGTTTTCAGTTTCTAGATGTGATGCGTTGGATGGGAAAAGCCTCTCTCTACTTTGACCCTTAGTTTGTCCTCTTGTAGAATGAAGGGCTCAGTTGAGATGTTCTTGGTCATTCTTTCTGGATCTAGCCTCCTACAGCGAGCTGTGCTGCCGTATACTGAGTATCTCTGCCTTTCCACATTCTGCTAAGTCATGGAGGCCACATGTTAGAGAGGCTCCCTGGGGTTGAATCCTGGCTACACAGGTTGCCTGTTGATGCACCTTCAACAAATCACTTGCGCTCTCTCTAAACCTCAGCTTCCTTATGAAATGGGACCAATCCTCCTACCTCATAGGAATGGTGTGTGATGAAATGAGATCGCGTGAGAAATGCTGAGGACAGTGCCCGAAACATTTTATTTATTTTATTTTATTTATTTTTTATTTATTAATTTTTTTAGCTGAGCCTTCTTGCCACCTGTTGGCAGTTCAGCGGCAGCTCAGCTTGGGCCAGGAATCAAACCACTGTTGTTCAGAGCTCACACTCTTGAAAGAGCTCTTAATCAACTGAGCCACTTGGCTGGCGCTTCGAAACATTTTAAATGTTAGATAAATGTTAGCTGGTTTTTTTAATGAGATATATATATAAAATATAAAATATGCTCATAGAAAGGATCTAATAAACATTAATCACTTTATTATGATTGCCATCTACAGGAAGGTAAGGTTTATTTTTAAGCTTCGGAACAGCATTTTGGTTTGAAGAAAGTAATTTTATCTGCTCCCTCTTGAGGTATCTGAAGATGAAGGGGCTTCTCCTAGCTTCCTCTCACCTTAGCATGGAGAACATGCTGACTTCAGAAAAGAATTCTCCTAACAGTTCTTCGGTGTCCACACTTTGACCTGGACTCAGGACACGATCTTCTTCCTCTGCTGTTTTTCTTTTTCTTCCCTCTTATACCATCTTAGGCAGTGAGTAAACAGAGGCTCAGATGACTTCAGTCTGAAAACAACCTCCTGTGGCTGCTGATGGCTGCATCAGTCTTGATCTGTGCCAGGCAGAGGTTGATGCTCATGAATGCAAGAGCAGAGAATTTATTACTCTACCCACAGGCACACCAGCTCCTTGAAATAACTAATAGGAGAAGTTAAGCAAAGGCATGGGGAACTAGGAGACAAATTATGTATAAAGATAGATACATACACAGTGTATTAGTCAGCTTGGGCTGCCATAACAAGATATCACACAGACTGAGTGGTTTAAACAACAAAAATGTTTTTTTTTTTTGTTTGTTTGTTTGTTTTTTTCTCACAGTTTAGGAGGCTGGAAGTCTAAGACCAAGGTGCTGTCAGGGCTGGTTTCTGATGAGGTCTCTCTCCCTGGCTTGTAGACGGCTGCCTTCTCGCTGTGTCCTCACATGGCCTTTCCTCTGTGCATGCCAGGACAGAGAGAACTGTGGTGTTTCTTCCTCTTTTTATAAGGACTACAGTCCTATCGAATTAAGATCCCACCTATACGACCTCATTTAACCTTACTGACCTCCCGAAAAACTCTATTTCCAAATACAATCACACTGGGGGTTAGAACTTCAACATACAGATTTTGAAGGGACACAGTTTGGCCCATAATACACACAATAACAGGTAAAGAAGTACCATTAAAAGCAGATTTGGTCCCTGTGTTCTGTGCTTTTGCAATCTCATCATTCAGTGGAAACAGGCAAAGTTCATTTTTACCTTCCTTAGAGAAGTCTGCTGTGAATCCTCTGACTTTGTCATTTTTACTTATCATGTGCAGTCATTGCACTAAGTACCTATCTCTCTTGTAGTTTTCTTTTCTTTTTTTTAATTACTCACAGTATTGTTTGTTGCTATCCAATTAATAATAGACTCTAGAACCTATCTAGTCTAGTCTCTAAGCTCTGTGATTACCAGACCTTTATGTCCTACCCTGGATTTTTCACTGCCCAGCATGTACACAGTACACAGGAAAGTGACCCAATTACATGGCCTTCTTACATTAACTCCAAGCATATTCCTGCCTCAGGGCCTTTGCACCTGAAAGCCCTCTGCTTAAAATACTCTTTCTCTAAATATTTTCGGGGCCGACATACCTCTGACAAATCTCTCCTCAACTATTACCCCTGAGGTCTTTCTTGCCCTTATCAAAACTGTTCTAATTCCTTTCCCACTATATTTTCCCTCAAAAAACTTTTAAATAACTAACCTTGTGCTATATGTCTAGCCATTTTTATTATTATATGTCTTCTGCTTTAGAGATTGGGCTTCAAGAGAACAGGGCATTATTTAATTTTTTCACTACTGTTTTGCTCTATTAACTGAGCACAGACTCTGGAAGGCAAGACATTCGTGATAAAATAAATGTTAAATAAATCAACAGACAATCATTTGATTAGATGAACAAATAAAAAAACATTAGCTTAGTTCTTGCAGAAAGGGGCATATCAGATAGTGAACATAACAAATACATGAATTCTTCTCCCAGAAATACTCCTCCTCTCTTTCTGTGACTCCTTCTATGCATCCCTTAGGTCTCCAGGAGAATTTACCTGATCCCTGAAGATAGGAGCAGGTGTTCTTTCTATTATAGTAAACTTCACTCTGGTAACTGCATCATACTTCTCTGAATTTTCTTTTTTTTTAATTGTATATATTATATATTTTTAATTTTATATTACATAATTATTTTTAATTTGAGCTTGTAAATAATCCAGTTGATGTAATCAGGGGATGTTGTTATTGTTGTGATTATTATTAATATTATTATCATTGAGAGATGGTCAGTTTGTATAAAAGCCAAGTTAAGTTTTCTTGGGATATTGATTTTTTTAATGTCTTTTTGGGTAGCTCTTTATTGTAATTGTACAATTACTGAGCCTGGTCATTTTTTTTTAACTTTTCAATTACAGTTGACATTTAATATTATTTTATATTAATTTCAGGTATACTGCATACTGGTTTGACATTTATATAATTTACAAAGTGATCCCCCTCACTAGTCTCATACCCATCTTGCATTATATATAGTTATTACAATGTTATCGACTATATTCCCTCAGCTATACTTTATATCTTCTTGACTATTTAATAACTACAAATTTGTACTTCTTAACCCCTTCACCTTTTTCAACCATCTTTCAACCCCTTCCCATCCAGCAACCATCAGTTTGTTCTCTGAGTCTGTTTCTGTTTTGTTTCTTCATTAATTTTATTCTTTAGATAACACATCTAAGTGAAATCAGGTCTTTCTCTGTTTGACTTATTTCAATTAGTGCAATACCTTTCAGGTCCATCCATGTTGTTGCAAATAGTAAGGTTTACTCTTTTTAATGGCTTAGTAATATTCCATTGTATATATGTGCCACAATTTCTTTATTCAATTCTATAGACTGTCTTTACCCCATTGTATATTCTTGTCTCCTTTGTCATAGATTAAATGACCATATAGGCATGGGTTTATTTCTGGATTCTCTATTCTGTTCCATTGATCTGTGAGTCTGTTTTTATGCCAGTATCATGCTGTTTTTATTATTATAGCCTTGTAGTATAGTTTAATATCAGGCAGCTTGATGCCTCCAACTTTGTTCTTCTTTTTCAAGAATACTTTGGCTATTTAGGATCTTCTTCCTCTGCATTTTCTTGATTACTTACTAGAATATATGTTTCATGAGGATGGGAGCCAGGGTTGCTGGCACAGAGGAGAAGCTCATTAAATATTTGCTGAATAAATGTTAAGGCTTTCTAAAATGGGAGAAGGGTCTTCCAAGCTATAATCAGCTCAAATAATGTCTTTTTCTAGCCTCAATTCAAGGTCCATTCTCTGCCACCTTTAGAACAATTTATAAAGGTGAGTCCTTTGCCAAAATTTCCTGTATTACACGGCTCCATGTAAAAGCATACCACTGGAGACACTCCAGAATACTTTATTTATTGGGGTAAATTGTGGGGCTTCCAATGGGAGAGGAATATGTTGACTAGTTTGGGTAAAATTAAAAAAAAACAAACAAAAAACCTTTGGGTGAATAAAAAAGATTATTCTTAACTAGGACCTTGTTTTGATACCATATTTAGAAATTTATGTCAAATTTCTCACTTAACATTTTAACACTAAATATTATTTTTAGCCCCACTTGAGAAAATTGATGTTTAGAGAGATTAAATGACTCACCCACAATCACAGGCCAACTGAATGATAGAGTCTAGACTCTCATCTAGGTCTATCTGACCCCAAAACCAATTTTTCTCATCAATGCTATTCAACTTATTGGCTTGTTTGTATGTTCTATAACATATAACATCTAAAATGAGTTATTTAATTCAACAAATCCTTAGAGAAACAGAGTTGTTAGGCTTTAAGAGGATATAGAGAGCCAAAAGTAAATTGAGAGTTCCCAGTAATCTCCATATTTTATGCTTAGCTTCCATAGCATAAGAAATTGAAGAATTGAGGAAAAAATTCAGGAGCACTAGAGCTGGAAAATGTATTTTAAGGCCACCTTGATCAATGCCTCCATTTTGGTGAATGAGCAATGAAATCGCTTTCCCAAGGTCGTCCAGGTAGTTTGTGGCAGGGCTAACCTAGCCTAATGTGTTCACTGCTCTGAAAAGAGAAACACAAAAAAGAAAGGAAAGGATCTGTTAGTAGGATGACATGAACACAATTTAAAATAGTTATCAAGCTAGGTTTAAAAATAGCCAAACATCCTTGGTTAGATTACTCTTGGGAGTTAGATGCTTGTGGTGTAATTTAGTAGGAATGAATGTATATTTTTCAACTTCAGTTTGTGTGTTTGATCATTTTTTGAAGCTATTAAAAAAAAGACTTATTTGACTATGGCGCATGTGTAGGTAGTTTATGAGCTTGTGATAAAAGTGATAAGGTTGTGCTAAAGAATGATGCGTAGATGAGCTTGAATTGTTCTGTTGAATTATCAGTAAATACTTGGATCTTGCCATTATTTAATTTTTTGACATGTCCATCGGAGAAATTTACTATCTGCCTAAGCAGCGAACTCACAGCTAATACCAGATTTGAAATGATGGAAAAAAAGATCACATGTTTTTACATATGTTACTTCATTAAACTTAATATGATTATTATTAAGCCAAACATGGAGCCAGCTCATAGTAGGTTACTAAAGAATGGTATTTGCTTGTCCTCATTTAGGCTGTACTGGAAATAATTCAGATACAGAATCTTATATCTGCATTAGTTGGGGTGAGAACTAAATCAGAGGGAAAATCTGAAAAAAACAACAACATTCCAAGAGAAAAATGATGTACAATCTAAATATTCAGCCCCATAATGATGTCAAACAATCAACCTGAATGACATTGAAGAGATTATTCCATCAGTTGACTGTAAAGTTTCTTTCTCTAAACGAGTCAACATTGCTCTTCTTCAAGACTTTAGATTCACAACAGACTAAAATTATAGTGAATTTTCCCCTTTGGCATCTATCTTTCTGAGTAATGGGCAATTCACCTATTGGATGAAATGTCTTAATGTGGTAAATATGTTTCAGGCTCTTTATTTAATGTCCTGGAGTTTATTGGTTTTGCTGGCAATGGAGAATGCAGTCCAGATGACTTCTATGTATCTAGACGAGCGGTCAGCAAACTTTTGAGATGGAAGAGCTGCCAGGGGTCGGCAAACTGTGGCCCGCAAGCCACATGTGGCTCTTTGGGTATTTACATGTGGTTCTGAAGTAAAATTGAAAATGAAAATAAAACTATCATAGTTTCATTTATAAAATTTTTAAAGGATATTGTTTACATAATGGGGATTATGTAAAATCATATTTTTGGCTCTTGAATAATTTTTAAATTGTTGTGAGGGACAGTTTTGGCTTTTCCAAGGGTTGGCAAACTTTTGAGATGGAACGCACCCAAAGAGGAGCTGCATGTGGCTCATGAGCCGCAGTTTGCTGACCCCTGATCTAGACCACACATGATTGCATCTCTCCACTGGGAAAGAAGTGGCTTAGCCAGGGATCAAAAGATGTTTGTTCTTGTTTTCCTCATTTTCTATCTAGCAACTGAGGAGTCTCTTAACTTCTTTGCCCTTCGCTTCCTTAGGTATATAATGATGATGATAACCTCAGGGGCATTAGGAGAAAAACAAAGATAAAAATATAATAATAGATATAGCTTATTGAGCATCTACCATAGACTAGTGTCTGGGTTAAGGACTTGAAGTGTGTTATTCCATTGAATTCTGGGCAGTAAACATGGTTGTTCCTATTTCATATATAAGAAAATAAAGGTTAGACCAACTCAGAGAGATTAAGTGCTTTCCCAAGGTCATTTGACAGAATCAAGGTTTGAATCCAGGTTTCTCTGATTCCCAAGTAAATATTCTTAACCACTATTATAGAATATCCTGCCTCAGGTAATATACATATAGAAAGCATTGTAAAAAGCAAATCACGGGGAGGGAAATTATGGAATACCTTCAATATACTCAACATAATAGGAGGTGTTTTCATAGCTTATTCTATTTAATCCTCATGACTCTGGGGATAGTTATCTTCATGCTAATTATTCACTTAGTTTTTCTCTAATTTCAATGTACTTCTTCACTTTGCCAAGGTAGAAACCAGAACACTGATAAAAGCACACTAGGTCTGTAATATGAAATTACAATATTAGGAAATTAGCACTGCCTTATTGGATATGGAAGAATGGGTTATGAAAGAGATGGTTCTTTATGACATCCATGTCAAAATTTACTTAAGGGCCCTGAGGATTTTCTGTGGAAAAGAGTAGGCTAGCAGAAAACGATCAAGGGTCAACGTGACTTTTCATGATGGTAAAAGTTATGATTGCAGACATCTGCCTGACATGTTTTTGCTTTTTTAAATAATCCTGAAGTGAGAGTTATGTGGAAGATTGAGTATGCTGCTGTTTCACATGGTGATGTGAATTTACAAATTTGAAAACATTTCTCAAAGATATTATATATATGGCATTTTAGGGAGGATATCTTGTTTATATAGTACACTTTATAATCACTTCTTTTGATAAAGACAAATGGACTGAATGAAAAAAACATTTAAAATTGTATCAATAGGACAGTGCTACAGGCCTCTTTTAAAGAAGTGGCAAAAATTTGGACATAATGTGGTGGAAAGTATAGGATGGTTTTCAAAGGGTGGAAAAGGTGAATCAGGATACAGACAATTTCTTAGGCTAAAATATTCACAACAAACATAAACACCAATTGAGTTTCTAGTTCTAAGTCTCATAAATAAATGTGTATGTGTGTGCATGTGCAGAGAAGGTTTCAATATATTAATTCTTATTTTGCCTAGATTCTTCTGCAATTCCCTTGTCAAATTAGCTTTTCCTTGAGAGAAATTGTTAATTCTAATTGATTTTGGCCCAACTGGCAAAGCTCTTTGAAAAGTGTTCAACCAGTGCCAACTTTTAAGGTGTTTTCTCAGACTTGTAGAAGATTGAAACTGTTTCCAAGCAGTATTTCCAAATAACAGGTGGCCTTCCTGAATGCTTCTGTGTGCATACAGGATTGTTGGTGTTTTGATGCTCTTACTGTCAAAAGCACCCGCCTTATTGATTTCTGGTCACTGTACAGCTCACCATAAACGCTTTTCCAGAGCCCTTTGCTTTCCAGCCTGAGTTTTCCGGATCAGTTCTCTTTCTGTTGTGCCTATCAGGCAGTTGGTTCCAGCTGCCACTGAACCCTTTTTGTATCTCTTGTTAGGCTCTGCTGCTGTGCTCTCTCTATTTTTTTTTTTTTTTTTTTTACCAAGGAAGCCAGTGTATACAGAGGAGGTAGAGACCCATCCTATGAAACTTGCAGGGATTTTCACTTGAAGACATTAAGCATACTTTCAGGGCCTGAGTTAAATAAGCCTGTCGCGGGCTGATCCACCTCAGCCCTGACAAAAACTCAAAAGGGCTGGTGGGTAGAAGAAGAACCCTCTTTTGTGGAATGATCTCAGTTGCCAGTGGTGGAGCCAAGCTCTGTAACCTGAGAATGAATACTTCTTTAAGTGCCAGCACAAGAGCCGAGAAATACCCAACTCTGAATCAGCTTGACCAATAGCATGACCACTAGGAAAGAATGAGAGACCCCAATTACACTTGGCTGGAGTACATAAGATATCTGTACTGAATATTTCGTTTCCATCTAAACTTTCCCAACAATAAATGAAAAAACTAAGGGCTCAAAACGTTTCCAGGGTTTATTGCTCATACATAATACAGTATATAGTGAAGAAGAGTGGGATTTGATGAACACATTTGGCGATTGTGTATTTTGGGTCAACAGTAGCTGTGAGTCGGTATATGTACCCTGAGTGAGAAGTGTTTGTTCTCTAAAGCACATGATTCGCAGACTTACTGAATGCTATAATTTGATTTTTAAATGCAACAACAACACCAAAAAACAAACAAACAAACAAACAAACAAAAAGCCATGCATAATGTAGTAACTTAGTGTTTATGTAAGGAAGTTTTTGGGTGAGGAATTCCAAATAGAGACTAAGATATGAGGAGGAAGGTAGTATATTAATTGGTCTGTCATTTCACATTGGTATGGAGATATAATTCTGGAACTGTCTACTTCACTTAAGTTTATAAAAACTTGCTCTGGGCAAAGCATAATAATGTTGTGGTATAAAGTTTTCAGTCTTCATGGATTTTTGATTCGCTGCTGCGTAAACTGGGACCTCAGGGCCTATCGCATGCACACTTCATCCTTCATCCCCTAACCTCCCAGCAAAACCACTGGCTACAGAGTGGTGTGAAATACTAACTGCTGTGCAAAACTGATGACTAAGCCTTGAGTAGAAAGGATCTCTTTAAAAAGAGAGGAATAGATGGCAGAGGAAAGCTCATTATAGAGAAAGAGCTTTTCAAAAGTATAATGACATTATAGATCTGAATTAAAATAAACCAACAAACCTATCTCAGCATCAGGATGCGGTATTAGACTAGTTAGATGAGTGAGGGATGCTGACAGCTGAATGCACAGAAGGGAAAGAGCAAGGTGGGTGTGGAGGCCTGAGTGTCTGTGTGCCTGGTGATGCTGGCTCGCATGGGGAGATGGCAGCTGTGGTACAAAACCCACGTTAAAGGCAGTGAATGCTAACACACAAAGTTCTGCATTTTAATGACTGATTTAGTACATTTGAGTGACCCCTTGCCAGGGGAATAACTGCTAATATAAACCTCATGTCAGATATTAGATAGGAAAGAACTAACTTTTAAATAAAAATTATTACTTTAAACATAAGGGACTCTAAAATCAATCCAATGTTGATCTAAATCTTCTCAGTACCCCAAGAGCTACTCACGTGTAAGACCTACCTCACAGGGTTTTTGTGAGGATTAGAGAAGATTCTGATATTTAGGCCCATATATACCCAAATGCATATTAAAAATTTATCCTCTTTTTATCATTCTCACTGTACTGCAATTTTTGATGGTTTTATAAAAAGTCCTGTTAACCCATCCAGTGTAAAGGGTGAAGAGTTATTACGAGATGGTGGTTGTGTTTCCTACACATTTTGGTTTTTAGAGAATGTTACATGCAAAAAGGGATTTCATTTGCAGCTTTCTTGATTTTCAGTCTTTGTTCCTTAGGTCGCCCACTCTGGGCCTGATTTCTAGACAATCTGACCAAGCTGTTGTACAGATACTGTCTTTGGTAGAGGCTCCATGGGATTCACATTTAGAGTCACTGGGTCATTTGGAATAAAACTAGAATCCAAATGGATCAACTACCTCCAACAGCTTTGTTAAGCTTTTGTCTGACTTCTATTGATCCTGTTTATCCAAAGTTCATAGTTTAGATTTCCTGGATCTCATTTTTTTTCATTGTCTGGCCTGTCATTCTCCCTTTCTCTCTCTTTACAGTTATACTTTTTGGGATTTCTTTGGGCTGCTGGCCCAAATACTCTTTCATGAAATTAAAAAAAAAAAAATTAGCAGATACTGCCAAATTGGTCTAATAAATGAAGTTATACCTTGAATAAATATCTGTAGTATGAAATTGAATGTTTCCTACCAATTGTTGAGGGGACATTTCATTACTCTTCTCATTTATCATTTGTTAGCCTCAAGGCACATTTAAAAGACAATTCCCATCCATCCTGATAGGTGCTGGTATTTGGCCAGACCTACAACTTCAGAACAAAGTGGAGGAATGACACAATTATTCTTGTTCATGCCTGAATTATCTGTATAATTGGGACAGGGAAGCGTGGGCAAAGAAAACTGTGTATTGCTATTTTTAAGCTCTGCTCCTGCTGTGTTGTTCGTATGTTTCACTAGTGCTGCCACCGGCTTTAAATATTTTACATATCATAATTAATGATTTGGATTCACCCTGAGGCTTTCTTAGCAAAAGGCACAATTTTGCAAATTGCATAGCAAATAATTACATAGGTGATCTCATTTGTGAATGAGAAATGAGCAGATATATTTGGTGTGTCTCCAGGTTTGTGTATTTCAACAGCATGTGCTCAATTTATTAGTGATAGTTATGAGAGGGCTATTATTGTCAAAAGCTCAGGTATGTGTGGGCAGGAAATTAACACTAATAGGATGATAATTGATCTTTAATGATATAAAGAGAGAATGAGCTACTTGACCTCCGGAGTGCTTACTGGTAAAGGGGAAACGCATTTAACCTGATTTCCTCATATAAGAAGCAATCTTTCTGGTCTCTGTTTTTTATTTGTTTGTTTGTTTTCCCATTTTAAAATAAAAAGTGGAATCCCAGCTCTTCAAAATAAAACTCAATCAAAGACTGGGCTTCAGACAAACTGTAGTGCTGGGTTTGCCAGGCATTACGTAATTATAATTAGTTGGTATTTCCAATTTTAGTGAGCTCTCCTGTTTACAAAGTAATGGATTACTTTCACTTAAATTTAGATGTCTCCCTTCAAAGGGGAAACCTGCTTTAATACCCAACCTAAAAAGGTATTTCCATAACCAAAGACAACTTGGCTATAAATAGACAGTCATGATGTTATTGCAGTGAAGGAGATTTCATCCCATTAGAAACTTCACTCAGAAATGTAGAGGAGTTGTTTAATAATGAATGAATGTGATTTAAGGCCGCTTTATACTGATGACACTTTTCCTATAAATATTACAGAGACGTTTAAATTTTTATCTTCCGTAATTCTAATGAATGAATTTCCCTGACCTTTGCTGAAAATTATACCTGTAAAGTATGCAATTTACTGATGATTGCTGGGGCTATTAAAGAGGCTTGGGTTTCAAAACATTTTCATTTCATTCATAGATTCCTGTAATGCCTTTGGAACCAAAGTGTAAGGAAGCGGGCTTGGATGTGCTTCCAGCATTAATCATCAGAAGAGGGTTGTAGTTTCTTCAACAACTAACTTCATTAACACATTAAAAGCTCGACTAATGTAGAGATGTGGGACTTGCATGCAGCCACTTTCCTGTGGATGGTGTGCTAGGAGGAAAAGAATTAAATGTGGGCAATGGTGCTGCTGTTGTTTTGAGGGAATGTGTCCAACCCACTTTCCTCTGTAAAACAAGTGCTCCTAGTCCTGCATTCCAGCTTGATGAAATATGAAGACTAAAGGACTGGGAGGCAGATATAACTATTTTCAGTGTGAAACACTAAATACTAACATTAATTAAGTTCTATTAAATACAAGAGAGAGTGTTGTTACCTTTAGCTAGAATTATCAAATTTTCCAGATAACTGTAGCTTTAGGGATAGAGTTTACCTTTCTTTCTTTTCTTTTCTTTCTCTCTTTCTTTCTCTCTTTCTTTCTTTCTTTCTTTCTTTCTTTCTTTCTTTCTTTCTTTCTTTCTTTCTTTTTCTTTCTTTCTTTCTTTCTTTCTTTCTTTCTTTCTTTCTTTTTCTCAATGGAAAACTATCTAAATTGCCAAATTTATGTTGCCTGGGTAGAAAGTATCAAACACATAAATTCATTCCATCAACTAACTCTCTTTGAGTATCTACAGTGATTGAATCACTGTGCTGGAGGTACGGGTGTGCTGTTTCAAGAAATGTATACACAAAATTCACAAGAATATGGGCATAAAAAAGTACTATGGGAATAGAAGGAGAGATGAACTTGGAAGCTTTCTACATGTGACACTGGACTAAATTTTGAAAGATTAGCTCTTTCGTCTTCACGGAAGAAAACACATTTCAGGCCGAGAGCAAGTATTCAAAGTCCCCATAAATAGGGCGCAAAATATAACTGATAATATATAAGTTCTAGGTTCATGCGTCTCCTTCATTCTTGCCCCAGTTGGAAAGTGTTCTCACACGTTTAATTGGTCAATATATATTTGATCTCCCCTGTATCTATGGAAGCCCTACCTCCCTCTATACCTGCCCTGATGCCACTGTCTTAGTTCAGGTTTCATTCTTTCTCCTCTGGGCTATCGCCATAAACGTCATGCACCCAACCTGGCCTTCCTCCATCCCATTATCCACACTGTTCTCTAAATGAGTTTCCTGAAGCACAAACCCAATCCCATCAAATCCCTCTTTGAATCTGTTCACTCCCAAACGAAGGGGAGACTCCAAGACACAACCCCTTCTTTTGTTACATTCCCACATCCACACTCACCGTTACCCCAACAAACTGATTCACTGACAAGTCTCCAATGATTTCATGCTTTTTTCTTGTTTCCTTGCTTTTGCACATGCTCTTTTTAATGCTTAGAAGACCTTTAATCCCTTGCCCCTGAGACCAACTTCGAAGACACATTTCAAGTATCCTTTCCTCTTGGAAGCAGTTCCTGACTCCTTCTGCCTCAGTCAGATTTTCCCATAACACACATTCTTCTCTTCTAGCATGTAGTGCTCAGTAATAGCAATTTTTTTGTATGTGCAGGTTTATGCTTTATCTTTTAATATATGGCTCCCAACACAGCATTCTACATGATAGAAATTATCAATGAATGAAATAATGAATAAGCTACTTCTTCCCAGGAATACAGCGGGTTCATTATTCTTATATACAGAGGGTGCCAAAAAAATGTATACACACTTTAAAAAAGGAAAAATAAACTGTATTAAAATTGTAATACTTAACATATACTGATAACAAAAGATGAATACAATTCATGTGCATACATTTTTTTTTTTGGCACCGCTGGTATACTAATATGGACATCCTATAGAAACATCAGTTATCTTGAAGTTGTTTTGTTAATTTTGGGACACTCATTGCCTGGGACAATTCCTGGCTCATAGACTTTGAACCATAAACACTTGTTGCCTGAATGAATAAAGGAACTACTGTTGTGTGTTGAACTGTGCCTCACCCCTGACCCCCCACCAAAGATATTGAAGTCCTAACTCCCAGTACCTGTGAATGTGTTATTTAGAAAGAGGGTCTTTGCAAATGATTAAGTTAAGATGAGGTTATTAAGCTGGGCTCTAATCCAATATGACTGTGTTCTTTATAAAAAGGGGAAATTTGGACACAGAGAGGGACGCATAGGGAGAACACCACAAAAGATTGTAGTTACGCTGCCACAAGCCAAGGCATGCAAAGATGGCCGGCAGACCAGCAGGAGCTAGGAGAGAACTATAGAATATACTCTCTCTCATGACTGTCAGAAGGATCCAACCTTGTCAATACCTTGATATCAGGTTTCTAGGCTCCCCAAACTGTGAAATAATACATTTCTGTTGCTCCAAGCCACTCAGTTTCTGGTAGTTTGTTACAGCAGCCCTAGGGAACAAATACACCTAGGGACAAAGATTTACATATTTCATCACATCCAGGGACGGGTATGGGTCTGCGGGAGAACGGCAGTGTTGCTAATGAATGTTATGGATGTTATGAAGGCAGAAGGTGAAGAATTGTTTTTAACCATGGCTAGTGAGAAAATTACTGTAGGTATTGTTAAAAAAAATACAGATTCTTGTGGTAGGAGTTTTGGGAGCAGTCTTCACTTTACAATTCAGAATTAGATTTTCAGATTAGTGACCAGACATGTGTGTTTTTACAAAAAGGGCCTTGGGTGATTTGGATGTCGACTGTTAGTAACTCTGAAATAAAGCCTCCTTTTGTTGTTGCAGGCCGGCTCCTGTGGGGTTGGGCTGCCCCCTTCCTTTGGTGGCCTTCTCCTCTCAGTGTGGGCTCTGCTAATGGTCAGATTGCAGTGGGAGGGAGCCAGGCCTCCTGGCTCATGTTCTAACGAGGCTGTGCCCCTTGATGATGATGAGCCTATGTTTACTTTTACAGTTGCAATCTTTTCTCATTTATTGTTTGTTTATCTTTCTGTTTTCCTAAACTCATGTGTGGTACTTAATCTTGATAAAACTTCTGAAGTTTACTATACTTTCCTATTATTTTTATTTAAGGAAACAAACCTTTTTCTCCCTCTCCTCCGCTCTCCTCTCCTCTCCTCCCCTCTGCCCTCCCCTCCCCTCCACGCCTCTCCTCTTTTCTTCCCTGGGCCTTGCATACTTTTTCTCTACCTGGCTCTCAAATGTTGCTCCGTATGTCAGAACAGTTCTACTCAAACATTGTTAAGGAGACTAATTAAACGTAAGTCTTTCCAGGTTAACTATAGATTTATTGTCTGATGGAGTCATTTGCCCTTTTGGATTTAAAATAAATCAGTACCCCCATAGAATCAGAGGAAAAGAATATAAAGAATATAGTGTTAAATAACTTTTACAATGATTCAAAATAGAAAGATACTTTCAGAACCAGGCTAATGTGCTCAGCTTATGAAGGAATATAGAGATTCAAGTCTTCTTTTTGTGTGTGTTTTTTTATTTATTTAAAAATACCAAAACAAAATGGGATCAAGGGATTTGAATTTAGTGTACATAAAATAAAAGTGCTTATAGAACTTCCTTTGCATTTAGAGCAATCAGCTAGAGCACAACCTAAGTGGAAATGGATATGTTTGAAAAAATCTATATGCTTGTTGCAGAATGGTATATTTGAGAGACTTGCTAAGTGCTTACATTAATACATCCTGAAGTACTTTCTAATCAAACGTATTATTGCATTACTTTCCACACTGTTCTCAGTTGAAATGTTTCCTCACATGTTAGTGGTTTTTAAAATCACATATTAAGTCCTCATTGCAAATCCATTTCATCATCTCCCATTATTCGACAAGGTTGTGCTAGTTTTCACTAAGCTTTGTGGCTGGCCACTGTTATGCCTTGACATTCCGGACTGTCAGTTTGGAGATGGTGCATCTGTTGTCTGAGCTTTGCAAATCAGGAAGTGTTATTTTCACAATTAGACCAGTGGTTATTGGTGTATGTGTTGGAGGGACGAATACTTGCAGGGATGACAAATGGAAATATTTTCTCTGTGGAAGCTCAAATCATTCTGGCGACGCCAAGTTCAAGGCCCATCCAACATATGTCCTTAGTGCCTTGTGGCTGAAATTTTACACCTGCTTATATTATACATGAATTGGGCCTGGTATCATGTGAATTGGTGGTGGTGAAACTTGAAACCACGTGAAAATTATCTGGCTTCAGGTTTGGTTTCCAAAGAGAGGCTCAGACAATAGTGGCAGAATATTCACATGAACCTGGGCACGTTTGTATACTTCTCTTGGTTTAAACCCAGGGAAATGTTTGTAGTCCTACCTAGCTATGACTTAAAACCATGAAACAAAAAGGATAAAAAATCATAAATGTCTAGGGAAAATTTAAACAGGTATCAGGGATAAACTAAAAAGAAAGAAGCTGGTAAACACAAGCATGCAGGAGAACACCGAGTATAGGCATGGCTCTCCTCTCCCATCACATCCCGTTATGCTGGAGAACGTTCTGCAATTGCTTCAGCTTAAATGTCACCTTCTTTGTGAAACTTGCCTTGACCCCACAAATCAGCATTAGATAATTCCACCCTCTGTGCTCCCAAAACATTTTAATTCCACCTAGTCTAAAAGTAAGTGCATTTTTTCTGGTGATTTTGTTTATTTCATGCTCCCCTGACTCCTACACTCTGAACTCCAGAAAGGCGTAACCTTTTATTTTTATTCGTTGTTGTGTTCTGAATACCTAGTATATTGCCTAGCATATAATAGGCAAGTGAGCAATATTTGTTGCATGGATAAATGACAGAATTGGCTGACTAGGTGTCATCATTTTGGGGTAGCTGTTTAAGAAGTGAATTTAAGCAGAATGTTGAGCTATAAAAAGAGTGCAGAAGTTACTAAGAAATGTCCTAGTGTTGTAAATAAGCTCTTACAGCTCCTCTTATGTCTCCAGGCCTTGGTATATGTGGAGAAGGTCTCAGGAGACCAAAGCATAAACTAAAGCAAATAGTGCTTCAGATCAAGACTTTAGAAACCAAGGCTGCGTCCGTGAAGGCCAAAGGAAATCAGAAAGAGAACTGAGATGTGAGATGAGCTTTGATAAAGAGTGTCATGACCACCTATTGGTTATATCCACTGGGGTAAAGCAAGAAAGAATGAAACCAGGATCCTGTGAGGAGTTACCATAGGGCATCATAATATTTTCCTGCTTCAAACTTCATCTAATAAAAGTCCACACTGTCAGCAAAGGAATGATTCCAAATTCCAGGACTGATTACACCTTTTCACAGCTTAAAACCCCTCACTAAATATTTGTTATTTCTGGTATCATTTTCTAAACTTGCCTGAAAGTAATAATCCCTCAGGACAATAGCAAGTCTGAATGAGAATCTTGGGAGGTGGGTGCTGGAATTTTTTTTTTTAATAAAACATTTGATTATTCTTATCTTAAAGGAAGTTTGGACTTATTGTCAGGATGAAGTGCTTTTCCCTTGGAAAAGCCCAGTGGGTCCACTTTGTAACTCTGGCCTCATTTGCCATGTACTCCTATTATGTTCCAGTAATAGTAGCATACTGTTTCAGATTGCTATTTCTTTCCAAATGCTATTAGCTCTACGTAAATTCTATTCACACTTCAAAACCAACCTCAAGTGACACTTTCTCTGGAAAATCTTTTTGCACCCTCCCAGAAGTACCAGAATCTATCTTACCACATTCTCTTTATTTATCCTTTATTTATGTTTTTCTTCTATAGCAGGGTCATCTTAAGATTAACTAACATGTCTAATTGATTTATATTATATGTCCAAGACCTAGCATAGTGCCAGGCCATTATAGGGCACGTATATTTCCTGACTTCCATTGTGTGCCAGGTTTCTTATACCATATCTTAAGGGCCCTTTGCTAAAAGCCACCTCAAATTAAACCTCCATGATGATTTTCTGGCTGGCTTTAGCTTTTTCTTTAGCTTTTCCAGACTTTTCTAACACTTGATATAGCTTATACTTTTAAAATATTATATGTTAAGCCCATAATTCTCAATGTGAAATCCATGAACCCCTGAGTTTGAGAATTTCATAACCCTCCTGAAATTGTATAAAATTTTTTAAAGTATGTGTCTTTTGGGGGGAAAGAGAGCTCATCACTTAAGCTATACAAAGAGATCTACAATGTCAAATCATTTATGAGCAACTCTTCTGAACTTGCAATAATAATTGTAATGATTTAATTGTGCAGAAGTTTACAGTTCACAAAGACCTTTTTCATGCATTAGGCTATTCATTTCTTATAGCAGCCCCAAGAAGCAGCCATGGCAGGGGGTCTTAGCTCTATAAATCAGATAAGGAAACCAACACTTGGGGAAGTTCAGAACCTCCACTAGAGCTTACGCCTCATGATTCAGGAGCAGGTGCTCTTTCCATTATATGCACCAAGTGGCTTCTTTCCATAAAGATTGGTTTGCTTAACCTTCTTTGGACATATGGGGTAGTTTCAGCTCCTGAAAACAGCAGACAGGCAGGGGAAACTTAAATGACCCTTTATACGTTAATGAACAAGGTGAGTTACTTTCCTCTCTTGGTCATTTGTCTTCAGTGTCCTGCTGGTGTATAAAAGGAATTTCCTCTTCATGCCTTCATCCTAAATACAGATTAATTAAGAAACATCCCTGGACTCTCAGCATCAGCATCTTCTTGCTCATCATTGCAAAACATTTGTTGAATGCATTTCATACGCTGGGCACTGTGCTTGGTGCTAACAACCGTAAATGCATGAGCTGATACAAACAGACCCCAGGACAATTAATACTGAAATATACCAGCTGGTTCAGCCAACATCAGAAGGATGCAACCATTAAAGGACTGTGTCAGTGTTACCAGGGAGTGTGGATTGTGGGTCTTAACATGAACTATACCCTTTGAATCGGTACTTCTATGTCTAGAGATTTGTCGTATATAAGAATTTTAAATCTAGAAAATGCTTTATGTTCAAAGCAGCATTATTTAAAATGGTGAAGGAATGGAGACAAACTATCTCTCTAACAGCAGACCAATTGGTATGTACATTTTGATTCATTATTTGCAGATGAACAATTGGCCCTTAATCTTTTTTCTGCCCCAACACACTTGAGAAATGCAACATCTTTATCTGTAGAATATGCTCACTAATGCAGAAATTCACAGTGGAAGTAGCAAGGAGAGATATATAAAAACCTTTTACGAAGGACAGGTATAATATGACATGCACCTCATAAAGTTTCATTATTCCTGCTTCTTGGGATAAGGACTCTCTTCTTGGAAAATTAATAATTTGTGACATTAGAAAATACATTTTTTGTTTTTTTCTTGTTTGACTATCCACTATTCCTCGTAGCTGTGCTTTTAGAAACAGCAGCTCCCTTTTCTTTGGGAAATGGCTCTTCCCCAATTGCTCTAGGTTCCGCCCCCCTACTCCCCACCCCCAATAGCTATTCATCCAGGGTTCTTACCTGGGAGCCAGCCAGAATATCCCTCATTACCCTGAGGTCCAAAGTTGGGAGGATATCAAAACACTCTCCCTCTTCTTGTCACATTATGTGCATGTTTCCTATTTGTAATAATTGAGAAAAACACCTGATCTACCCCTGTTCTTCTAAGTATGTGAACAAACTTTTTTCTAACCTTTTTTTTTTTTTTATCTTCAGCTAAGTCAATTTGGATTTTTGTCACTTACAACCAAAAGATTCCTGAGTCTAACAAGCCAGTATGGTTCCCACCAATGTAAACACACTAAAAATAAAACACAGAAAAAAATCCAGCAAAATTCCAATTTTACATTCATAGAAAAAAATAACACTGTATGGAAAACAGTGATTATTGACTTGTTAGAGATTAATTTTTTTTCTTGTGCTCTTACTGTTTTTCTGTAGTTCCCTCCAGATTTTCTATCATGGGTATACACTGCATTTACAATTGTAAAAGCAGCCCTC
Source organism: Hipposideros armiger (assembly GCF_001890085.2). Lineage (NCBI taxonomy): Eukaryota > Metazoa > Chordata > Mammalia > Chiroptera > Hipposideridae > Hipposideros > Hipposideros armiger. The sequence continues at coordinate 2,185,648 of NW_017731495.1, read as the reverse complement.
ACACCACACGTAATTTGGCACCATGGCAACATCGCAGAAGCGGAAGGGGAAAAGAGTAAGACATGCAGGCCGGCAGGTGTAGACTGATTCCTGAAAAGCATATTGTTTCCTTTCCACTTCCACCAATTGCTTCTTGAGAAAATATGCTAAGCTCTGCTGAAATGTTTAAGTTACATGCTGTCAAACATTTATAGCTGTCATGAAAGTGAGTAGTGGAAAATGTTAAATCGACATTCGTTCCTGAGGAGTACAGTGTAGGTGCTTTATTGGGAGAGAATGTCAGGTAAATAGAGGGAAAGGTTAAAAAAGAATGATTTTATTTTAATAGAGAGTGAAAAGTAAATACCTTGGTAAATCTTAATAGACTCATGCGATGTTCTGACACTACTGGAATTAGGCTGCCAAAAGAGATACTGACTGGCTGTGCCAGGGCTAAAATGGACCATCTCAGCAAGCCGTCTACAGTCTAATCTCGGTAGCCTAGTGTTAGATAATGTTGGACGATTATCTCTGTGAAATGGCTGTGATGATCTTTATATCCTCTTAGCTTTATCAGCAGCAGACAGAGCCGTGAATAAGGCAGACTTTAGGTTACATTTCTTTATCTGAGAGGAGCCCTAGGTTCTGGAGTCCCGTGGTGTGTAATAGTCAGCCACTCTAAACCAAGTGAAGATAACAGAGCCTCCACAATAGACTGTAATAGGGTTAAAATCGGTGCTGGTTTCCAAGTCCTCAGGGAGGCAATTTGCTAGCAAAGTACAGGGTGTTTAAAATTGAGCTGAGGGTTATAGTGTCATGGAATTCTGTCTCATTGTCAAGAGATGGATGGAGTAGGGCTCTTCAAGCGAATGTAACAGTTAAAGGAATTCTTTAAAAACTTTAATCAGATTATGTATCATCTTTGGAAATTTGAATGGTGAATTCAGGCAGTCATCACTGAACTGAAGAAAAATGAGTGGTGAAACCTGACTTCCCAAAGTAGAGAGAATTAAAACATGACATGGGAAGTTAGAGGAATCGTATTCTCTGGTCCCTCCTAATCCTGTGTTTCTAAAACAGGTTCTTGGGACAGATTATAAAATAAACTTGGTGGTTACACATAATTGCCAAACTATTTAATTATTTGACCCCACATAAGGAGGTTAATTTACCTTAGACTCATACCAAGCCTTTGTCAGGCCTCACCAGAAGTTTTTCCATAGTAGACTGTCTGGTCTCTCAGTCATCACCTGTTAACCCTTCTAGTCTCTCTTCCTCACCACTATCAGAGTGATCTCCCCAAAAATAATTCATAGATGTGTGTGTGTGTGTGTGTGTCTATATGTATATACAGAGGGTGCTGAAAATTGTATACACATTTTAAGAAAGGAAAAAACTATTAAAATTGTAATACTAATATACCAATAAAAAAAGATAAATACAAGTCATGTTTGACTTCTGCAATTACAAGAGGTGCTCAAAGTGGTTACCATCAGTGTAATTTTAATACAATTTTTTTCTTTCTTAAAATGTGTATACATTTTTTGGCACCCTTTGTACACACACACACACACACACACACACACACTCACACACACATACATACTTGCTTCTGTCCGAAACAATACAAAACAAAACAAAAACTGAGGACCTGAATCCTTCTTTTAGTTTTCTGTTGCCTATAAAATTAAGTATTCTTCTTTATCTTGATATTTAATATCGTCCCAACCTACCTTCTTGTGCCACTTCCTGACGCTCTTCACATGGCTCCCATCTTCTCCAGCTACTTCAAACTTCCAAATATTCCTTATACGCCACGAGTTTTTTACACCTCTGGGACTTGATGTGCACATGTTCTTCTGGTAAGAATGCTCTTGCCTCCTTCTTCATTAGGGAAAGGTAGTGAATAATGAGACAAGGGGAGATATATGGGAGATGGGAGTGGATTGCTGTTCACTCATGGTGGAGGATTTGCACTTAATCCTAAGGTCAGAAACTAGAAACTCAAATGATCATGAATCAAAACACTTATGTTGATAGGTATCTGAAATTCCCTTCTATTATCAGGATCTCTGGAAAGAAAAAGAACTTCGTAACAGACCCTGAAGCAGCAGGATATATATATATATATATATATATATATATATATATATATATATATA
>NW_017731495.1:2080992-2183164 GCF_001890085.2 Hipposideros armiger | reverse complement strand
AGAGCCATAAATATATTTTTACATAATCACCATTATGTGAATAATATCCTTTAAAAATTTTATAAATGAAACTATGACAGTTTTATTTTCATTTTCAATTTTACTTCAGAGGCTGTGGCTCACGAGCCAGTTTGCTGACCACTGGCGGCTCTTCCAAATCGAAAGTTTGCTGACACCTCCAGCATCCCATTCTCAGCTGTTTCTTGACACTTTGCTTGTGCATCTGCTTTAACATTTGCCAAATTATGTTATAACTTATAGGATTGCATTTTTTAGTGCCTCTTTGAGTTGAAGTTTACCAAAATATATCATTCAAGTTTCTTGCCACAGTGCCTGGCTTATTATAAGTGAGCTAAAAAATAAAACACAACAAAAGAACAACAAAACCCGGTCGTGGTATAAGTATAAGAAAACTTGCTTTAAAAGTACATTTTCTGGCAATGTATGCATAGCGTATGTTATGTGCTATAAGTACCCGAAAATTGGCACTTATAATGGCCATACTTACTATTTTTTATTTATAATTTGGATAAGATAATGGTGACCAGCAATATTGTTGTAGGCAATAATGATATTCTACTTGGACCCAAAAGAAAAAGATTTATATTTAAAATGCTTTAGGAATTTGATACATGTGAAGATATGATTTAATACTGTTTGTAATTAAAAAAATATATAATGTATATATAAAAAATAATCTCTGAAATTATGTTATACAGGACAATCTTTAAAGCGATTACAGAAAAGGATTTGTGGGTCATTTTGGATCATAAGCAGATATGAATTCACAATATTCATACTTTAATGTTAATGAAGTATTTAGATATGTAAATTGGTTGTGAAGTATAAAGTTACTTGGGTCACTTATGGTTCTTAGATAACTGAACCTATATCTATACTCTATGACTTAAACAACAGGTAAAAAATCTCATTGATAAGGGAGAAAAAAGTGGATAGTCAGTTATAAAAATTGTCATCTTATCTGTATTAGGCATGTTGTTATTAATGATTTTTATGCATAATCACATTTGATCCTTGTAACAACCCTTTGAGAAAGCTGAGTAAAGTGGGTCTCACAATTACATAAACAAATTGACCATACAATTAGTCAATGGTAGAGCCAAGACTTTCATCCAGAACTGAGTCTAACTTCTTTCACCTTTACTGAATACCATGCTGCCTTCCTCAGAAATTCGATTTCTTTGGCTTAGAGAAAATAATACTGCAAGAGGTTATAGATATTATAAGGGATATATACTTATATGTAAAATGAGAATCCCTGCTTCTATCAAAGTCTGGATATGAGGGCACTGGGTTATGCTGCAACTGCAGAAGCTTCAATTAGATCATTAAAAGAAGACACTAGATTATATTGCCTTGAGGGTGGGGAAGTCTTCTCAGGAGATCAAATAAAAAAAGGTTTAAAGGCCTACAGCTTTCTCGCTGGAGGTGAGGTGGTCAGCGTCATGAACATCTCCTTTCAGCTCTAACTTTTGATTTTAGTTAAACAGGGTACTTACTGTGTACCAATAGAGCATCTTTAGAGACTCCTGAGAAAGCAGCAATTAATACTGCTCTACCGTATAGGATGGCAGGACTCCTGTTGGAACAGCTGTTTGTTGATCCAGCTGACATTCTCTTTCATCCACCCATCCATTGTTCTCCTTAAACAATAGCGAGATACAAATGTGAATTTTACTCACTCTAATGAAAAGGGTAGAGTTTCTCTCCCTATAAATATTTTCAAAAGCCTTGATGATTCATGAGGTTTGCACAAATACATTTAGAGCTGAAAGTAAGTGTATAAGGTGTTTGAAGACTATTCTGCCCCTGGCATTACAGGGAGGGGAGGGCACTTACATTAAAAATAATTCTGCTTGTGCTTTTAAGGCAAACGCACTCTTCATTACTCTCCTCCTTACCCCACCCCCCCCACCCTGGAAAAAATAAACATTATCCAAAACAAAAACTGACATAAGAGAAGATTGCTTCTTGGGTGGGCATGAGTGCAATCTTGCCTGAAGCAAGGGGTATACACAAGATGACCCTTTAAAAATTTCCTTTCAAGCCCATTACTCTCTGGGTTTATCTAAACATTGTTTATGAAGGAAGATAAAATATGGATGAGTTTTCAAATGAAGAAAGCAGCGGCAAAGACTGACTGATTCTGTCTGGTTGCAAAAAAAAGGAAATTGGATTTGTACCTTCATCTCCTGCATTTCTCATTTATTTCATTCAGGCATGTGGGGGTGTAGCAAGTATCAAATTCACCTCTGAAGCCCAGCTCATACAATAGAAACCTGATGGCTTCATCTCTTTTCCTCTGCAGAAATCTGTATTTCCCTTTCAAGTGAGTTGTAGTTCTTCATGTTTCTCTGTTAGAGAAGATTCCAAACTTTAAAAAAGTTCCCTCTGGGCATTTTTCTTCTAGAGATGCTTCTGAAATGAGGTGCTCAAAGTGCACAGGAGATCAGATTCAAACACCCGTGGTTTTCCCAAACATTTTCCAAGGTATCAGGTCACAAAACCTCCATTTTGTCTCCATTTCCTGTCCTGCACCTAGACAGTGAGTCCCACTTGCTCCAGCTAGCTCTTTCTTATGATTCAGGGTGCAGGTTGAATGCCACCTCTTCAAAGATCTCTCCTGACCATCCCAATCTGAAGTAGCCACTTGGTCACTATCACATCCCATTGTTTCAAGCCTCTATCTAGAATTGGTTACCATCTTGTTTATTTAGTGTTCATATCTCTCAACTAGAATGTATTCCATGAGAACAGAGGTCAAGTCTGCTTTATTTGCCTCTACATACCCCGCAGTGACAACAGAGTTTACAAATACTATATACCCAATTACTATTTGTTGGATGAATGAATATATGGTGCCCTCAACAGGAAATACACTGCAAATGTCCAGGAATAATTACATATTATAAAAATAACATGTGCATGGAGAAATATAGGCAGATGTTAATTACTTGGCATCAAAATTTATGTTAACTAGTAATATCAAAATTCTTAAAATAAAACAGATTAAGGCAACATGTAAGGGTTTTTAGCCTGGCATTGTCTCTTCAAATTAGCAAAACTGCTTTCCCTATAGAAAAACCTAACAAGAATGAGTTCTCAGCCTCCTTACTGGCTTCAAAGGTTGTGATGATCTCTTTTATTTCCTCTGACATCATCACTCTGTTCTCCATCTAGTCTAGATTTCCTTAGGTCCAGTTATCTCGATTTAAACACTAACATTTCTCTACACAGATCTTAGTTCCATTGTTTTTTAGCTGAAAATTGTCCATATTAATCGAAGTGTGTCTCCTCTTAGGTAATTTGGGTAATTGCCTAAGCAAGACCTGCTTTGGGCCCCTGAACTCTGTTTTGGCCTCCCTCTGCCAGGAGCCAGAAACTAACAGTCCTGTGTTTTTCTCAAGTCCTTGCCATGCTCAAGTCTTTTAAATTATCCCTCTCTTCTTAGCTGATCACTCCCATTTTTGTCTTCTCTTGCATTTTGTTTCTGCTTCTTCCATGTGGCTGGTCATGTTTTATCAATGGTCAGATTTTAAATTGCCTCTAATCTGTAAGAGGAAGAACAGTTTGGAAAGCAAATCATAGCTCTAATATCTGTCTTAATTGGAGCCTATATCAAACTATATTGACTTTGTTTATATTCCAAGAGTATTTTAAAGTATATTGGCATCTACATTATATTTACTTGGGAGGCTCCCCTTAAGACAGAGTAGGAATTTTATATTTCTTTAACTGGACTTCATATTAAACGTATCAGTAATGGTAATGATTTTAAATTCCTGAAAAAGCTACCTATTTTTTTTTCTCTAAAATTTATGACTGGTGCCACCCTCAGCATCAGCATTTAATGGAACAGAGTTGCAGCCAAATATATCTTTAGTGGTACAACCAAGACTGGTGAGAGAAAAAAAGTAAAACAACTTGATCATGATACTTGAAGTCTTCTATTAGTTGGCTCAAAATTCCCTTTATTTAACTATATTTTTAAAAGTTGAATTTATGTGACTATAGCAATATATTTGTTACATAACAACTCCATGTCAGTTTTAGAAAATTATGTACAGCACCAGGAAGATAGTCCATGATATTGTAATAACTGTATGGTGGCAGATGGTTACTAGACTTATCGTGGTGATCACTTTGTAAGGTATATAAATGTCAAATCACTATGTTGTACATCTGAAACTAATATAATATTGAATGTCAACTGTATTTAAAAACTAATAAATACATTTTGAAAATTAGAAAATACAGATAAGGAAAGCACATCCCCAAACCCACACACCCTCAACCTTACTTTCTAGTAAAGTTTCACTATTCTGCTAAGCTTCTTCCTCAGCCACACAGTTGGCCATCTAGACTCTGGCTGGTGCTCGGACTGTTCACTTAACAGGAAAAACCCTTTTAAATGTTCTATATTTTTAAAGTCATAATTCCTATTCAGAGTCCAACTCCAATGCTATCTTCTTTATCAAAATTGCTCAGGTCATTTCAAATGAATCTAATCTTTCCTTGCTCCCTTCTAAACAGTTGATTTAACTCATCTTTTAGAATTTTGAATTTCCTGTAAATTGGTAATTAGACCTTGTGACTTGGTAAGATTCAAGTTTTATAGCTATCTATCTATATATTTCCCCCCCTTTTTTCTTCTTCTTCTCCTTCTTTTCTTTCTCCTCCCCCTTCCCCCCCTCCCGCTTCCTCTCCTTCTCCTTCTTCTTGACGAGGCTACTTCAATCAGGAGGCACATATTGTCTTTTTTATCTCTCTTTTTATGAATTTAGCAGTCATTGATTCTCAATGCCTAGATCCATGAATAATTAGAGGATGCCAAATGATAATATTCTAATTTTATGTTTCCTCTGTATTATTAATTTGAATAATTCTATGAAGGAAAACTTTCCCCTCTGTTACTATTTGGTTATTTTGTGGTCAAGTTTGATAAGAAAGCCATCCTAGAGGCCTGATTTTTATTGCCCTCTTTACCTACCAGGTCTCAAACAACAAGTTGATTCACTAGCATCCTACAAAGATGACCCTCATTTTAAAAAGATTGTTCAGCATTAAAATTATCTTTTGGTGGTCCTTTACTATCAGTAAAATGAAAGAATTTATCTAAAAAGAGACTTCTAACAGCAAACCATTTTACTTTCCATAAACAAATATTTTATCCCCGTTTTAGTCTTTTTCAGAGATTAATAATTTTAAAATTTTCACACGTTCTGTTTATCACACCTTAGGAATCTCATCCAGTCTCATTATTTTAAATACAATATATGTGTCAATAACTCCCATATTTCTGGGGTTTGGCTCATCTCTGGATCTTTCCCCCAAATTCCTGTTTGATACATCTGACTCTTTGCTTTACCCTTGATATCTCTACTTAAGTGTCGAATAGTTATCTCCTACTCAACATATCCAACTCCCAAACTTCCTGTACCCACATACCTTCGATAGGCAGTTTTTTCCATTTCACTGAATGGCAACTTCACCCCTTTAGTTGATCAGGAAAAAAACTGAAGTCACCCTTAGGTCCCTTCTATCTCTTGTATCCCTGTTGTCTTTTGATTAAAAATATATCCAGAATATAAATATTTCCTCACTCTCTCTACTACTACCATCTTGGTTCAATCACCATCATCTCTTGTTTGAATTATTGTAATCGACTTCAAATTATTCCACTAACTTTTGCTTTTAACTCATACAGGCTAATCTCAAATGAAAAATACTAAAATGTATATCACATCATGACATTCTTCCACTAAAAGCTCTCTAATGCCTTCTCATCTCAGAGTAAAATCCAAAGCCCTTGCAGTGGTTAATGATCTCATCTCCTACTGTTACAATGACATTAAACTCCTTATTTTTCCTTTAGCAGACAAAGCACCACCCTGTTGGGGATCTTTAAATTTGCTATTCCCTCTGTCAGGAAGGCCCTTCTTCAGATTTGTGTATATCTTCTTCTTTTACCACTTTCATTCAATTATAACTTTTTAGTGTCTCCTCCCCTTCTAATATCACCTTTGATTATCACTCTCTAATACATTGTAAGATTTATTTACTTATATTGTTTATTTTCTATTTCCCTCGTTAGATTATAAGACCCAGGAGGAAAGGGAATTTTGTTTTATTCATCATTTTGTCCCCTTTCCCTAGAACACTGTATGGTAGTAGTTGCTCAATAATTACTTTTAGGTTTAACAAATGAATTCTGAACTTTGGTATTTCTTACAGCCTTACATTTCCTATTTTATTTTATTTTTCTGGTTTAGAATGTTCATTTAGTTACTTTTCATAAATTATGTCACTTTAAAAATTCTCTCTTATCTTCTACTTTACCCAACTTTTCTTTTACTTTCTTTAATATACTGATCATCATTATTTGAAAGTCCCTGTTGGATAACTCTAATATTTGAATCATCTGCAGGTCTGTTTCTATTGTCTATTTTTTCTTTTGACTCTCAATCATTTGGTTATTGTTATTATTATTTTTTGCCTCATACTTTTTGACTTAATAGATGAAACATAGTAGGGGGTCTTGATAAGGGACATTTCTCTAAAGCAGGTTAAGTTTTCTTCTATCAGGTGCATAGATTACTGGCAGGTCACTGCAGCCCTGTTTAAACTTGGTATGAAGTTTTGTTAACATGGGTCTATTTAAATTTTGCCCTTACATGTAAGTCATAATCCTCACTTCTAGAGTATGGTGCCAAGTGCCACATTAATCCTAGGGTGGCACCCTCTGAGGGGTCAACTTGGAAACTCTAAAATGTTTGAAAATGCCTCTCCATTGCTGAAAGCATTGAAATTTAATTTGTCTCCTCAGTATCATGTGGCTACTGAGATTCATTCTTAAGCTTCTCAATCTCTGTTTTATTCTGGGTTATTTGGATTTTTATTCTATATGTAATACAGAATAGAATGAATGCATATATTCATCCTATTCTGCCTTACATATATAATATACAGAGAATGCCAGAAATGTATACACATTTTAAGAAAAGAAAAAACAATATTAAAATTGTAATACTTAATATATACTGATAACAAAAGATGAATACAAGTCATGTGTATACACTTTTTCTTTTCTGGCACCTCCAGTATATGATATGTAGTATGTATAATATGTATGCTATTTAGGAGTCATTCAGCACTTGGAAAGGGGGATTTAAATGTAGATTTTGGGTTTCTTTTTTAAACTTTCCCACTCTCCAGTTTTTTCCCTTCAAATGTTAACTTCTTTGGCAGACAACTACTGTCTGCTAAGCAGTAATGTTGTCATTTTCCTTTATTAAAATTTGACTGCTTTTACAAAAATAACAATAATTATAAACTAATATATGTAGATATATCTTACAATGATCATATGTCACAATGATCTGATTGTTACAATGATTATGTGCTTTTATTTGTAGTAATGCTTTGCCAAAATAGAAATTCCGAGTCAAGGTGCATGTTTTAAATGTTACTAGTTACTGATTTATTACTTTACCCAACACTTTTTTCTCCCACCAGCAATATATAATTACTGTTTTCCCACATTCTCTCCAGAAGAGAATGTGATCAACATTTTACAATTTCAGTAAACTGAAGTGGGTTAATAATGGAGTCTCAATGTTGATTTTATATTATCAGTTTATTCTTGAGTTGAGCATCTTTCTGAAGATTGTTGGCCACTTGTCTTCCTTTTTCTATGTGAATTTTTTATTTATATTATTTTTACATTAAATGATATGGTTTGTCTTAATATTGATTTTTAGGAGCTCTTTGTGAAGAAAGTAATTTTAAGCTTTTTTGAATCAGTCTCTTAAAGTCTATCATTTTTATTTTAACTTTAATGATCTTACTATTCAAAATTTTAATGCGGTTATCTATAAATGCTATTTTGTATGGCACCTGGATTTATTATTTGATAATGGTTCCCTTACCTTTTTTTCTTTTTTTTTTTAGCTGAGCCATTCTGTCACCTGTTGGCAGCTCAGCGGCAGCTCAGCTCAGGCCAGGCATTGAACCACTGTTGCTCAGACTCTCACTCTTGAGCGGGCTCTTAACCAACTGAGCTACTCTGCCGGCCCTGCCTTACCTTTTATGTTATATAAACATTTCCCTAAATTTACTATAATTCTTTTGTTTGGCTTTTTGCATTTATATCTTAATCCTTCTGAAATTTAATACTTTATGCTGCAATGTTGGACTTAACTCTTTCATTTTAGGATGTATCGTATTTATGCTAAGATCATTGATTAAGTAAAGTATAATTTTTTCACAAATACTTGGATTTATGTGTCTATTTTTCAACTTATCTTCTGTTCTTTTGGTCTTTGCTTAAACTAATGACATACTGTTTTGATTTCAATAACCAGAATAGTAAATTTTATGTAAGATGGCATTTACTCTCATCTCTTTTTCAAAGTTTCTTAGAAATTATTACATTTTTATTTTTGCATATGTATTTTAAAATAATATCCTCAGTTAAAAAAATTGAGTTATTAATGGAATCACATTAAATTAAGCCTTTCAATTGCTGTTTTATTCTGAGTTATTTGGAACCTCATCCTACACATACTATACTATATTATACTACACTATACTATATGATACTATACTATACTATGCTATAATATAATAATATAATATAAATGTAGATTAGGAGTGAGTAAGCAGTTGGGAAGGGGGATTTGAAAGGAGATTTGGGGTTTCTTAACCCAAAATTTAATGTTAATATGTATTATTAACATTAATATGTATTAACTTGAGAAAATGTTTATATTTTTATGATTTTTTTTGTAATTCAGGAATACTGTACAGATATCAGTCTATTTTTCAAATTATTTATAGCTATTTAAAATATTTAATTTTTCCTTTTAACGTTTATTGCAAGGAATATTATAGTTTTATCACTATTACCAACAGGGTATATACATATATATATATATACATATATATATTTTATATTTGAAGTATACATATTTCAATAGTTGTTGGAATAAGGAAAGGTATATAAAAATAGTTTTATCTAGTTATCTCATCGAATTTTTCTAGTATATATTTTTTAGAGTTCATTTTTACTACAATCTCATATACAAATACAAATTTTGTCTTTTTTCTTTACAATAATTATATAGCTCATTGGTTTTCTTATTGCATTAGCTTATTGTCAATGCTGTGTTGTTATTATTGTGGGGGTGGTGGTCATTCAGTATTTACCCTCATTGTAATAAGAATGGTTTTGGCATTTCAATAGTTAATATATTCTTCATTGCTTGTTTTACTACAGTAAACATTAGCCATCATATCTAGATAATTACTTTTCTGTTCTTACAGTTTGTATTGAAAATGGCTACTGAATTTTATGAAATGTTCCTTAGGGACATTTTCATATAATCACATGTTAATTTTCTCTTTTAATATGTAAATTAAATAGATTTTGACTTAAAAAACTATCAAAACAATTCACACATCCAAAATTTATAGTATAATTTTCTTGATGAAAAAATATGATTTTTAAAATATGCTTTTTAAATAGGCTCATGTTATGGTTAATGTTTTTATAATCTACTATTTTATTTAACAATTTAAGGTAGATATTTTTCTTGCTTATAAATATAGTTCTATATTACCATATAGGTGGCTACAAAATATGGTATTACATGAATAGATACCATAATGTATCATGTTGGACATTTAGGTGATTTGAGTTTTTAGGTATTAAACACATTTATTTAGATATTATTCAAAAATAGTTTTAAACAGCCTTGCAACCTGAAGTTTACAAGGTATAATTTAATTGACTTAAAGGGAAAGCTTATTAATAATCACACAAATATTTAATTTCTTTCTTTCTTTCTCCATCATAGCATATGCAATTTTATTGTCAACATTTCCAAACTTCATAAGTTTCCTACACATCTCCAATGCATGCATCTATTTGGTTTTCTTGATGTCTCACAATTGCACTTTTAGGAAAATATGCTTAAACTCTAAAAATATTGTTGATTCCATATTGCAATAATATAACTGGCTACTGTTATATAATTAATATCATACTTTTAATGAATTATCTTTGTGACACTTTGTATAAATAATTTTCAACTATAATCAATGTTGTATAAACAAATTAAACAATCCTTACAAAGACAAAAAAAAAAAAGAATTCCTAGCCATGCATGATTACTTCTTTTTTAGAACACTTTGTAATCATACATGTTGGCTGTGCTTAGAATTATAGTATTTCCATATATTCTTAACAAAAGAGAATGGAAGGACATTTGAAGGAGAAGAATGAGAGACCATGGAAAAGACTTTGTGTGAAGTGAAAAACAGGATGAGGTCACCATCAAATAATCTTTCCCCCGTGGAAGAGTTTATCCTCTTAGAATCTATCTACCTCAGATGATCATTTCTGTCCTTTACTTGCCCAGATGTTTTTATGGAAGGTCATTTCTAGAATACATTAAGTAAGGTGGTTAAAAGACAATATGGAACTTTCTAGAAAAAAATGTATAACTTCTGAAATAAACCAAAGATGACATTTATTAATAAGCACCAAGATTATACACAGACTATGTCATTAAAATTATATGCTTTTGAAAAAAGTATTTTAAGTTTCTCTCTACATTGTAGAAAGGGTTTAGCCTTTGAAATAAGAGAGAGGTAGGTTCGTTGTCACAAATTTATAAATACACACTTAAACTCTCTGAAGTTCACAAAAAATTAAAAATAAAATTACCTTATGACCCAGCAATTCACTTTTGGGTATTTATCTGAAGAAATTCAAAACACTAATTCAAAAAGATATAGGCACCCCCATGTTTATTACAGCGTTATTTATAATAGCCAAGATATGGAAGCAACCTAAATGCCCATCAATAGACGATTGGCTAAACAAGATGTGGTACATATATGCTATGGAATATTACTCGGCCTTAAAAATAGAATGTTATTTGCAACAACATGGATGGGGTATTATGCTGAGTGAAATAAGTCAGACTGAGAAAAATAAATACCATATAACATATGGACTCTAAAGAACAAAATAAATGAAGAAACAAAACAGAAGCTGACTAACAGATGCAGAGAATAAACTGGTGGTTGCCAGAGGGAAGTGGGATTAGGAAGCTGGGTGAAAAAGGTAAAGGGATTAAGAAATACAAACTGGTAGTTACAGGATAGTCATGGGGATGTAAAATACAGCATAGAGAACATAGCCAATAGTGTTGCAACAACTATGTATAGTGCTGGAGTGTACTAGACTATTTGGGGGATCACTGCATAAATTACATAAATATCTAAGCACTATACTGTATACCTGAAACTAATATAAAATAATATTGAATGTCAACTGTAACTGAAAAATATAAATAAATAATTTTTAAAAAGAAATAACTTCAGATAGGGAAAAAAAAACTCCCTGAGGTTTAGTTGCTGGAATTGTAAACTGGAGATAATAAAACTTACCTTGTAAGATGAATACGAAAACTAGAGAAAATATATGGAAAGTTCTTTGCATAGTGTGGGGCACTCTGCAGGTGCTTTGTAAATGATAATCGATCACTGTGATAGCATTATTGTTGATAATAACAGTAAGATATTTAAAATATAGTTTCCAGACTAGAAAATGTTTAGACTTTTTCTTTTAACCTTTTAACAACTTATATTACTCATCCAGCTACTATTTGCTTGGATTCATTAGTATTCATCCTGGAGAATGTCCTGGCATAGTAGATTATTGATGACAATGCTTCCTGTTCTACTTTTCATTTGGAAGCAATATTAATTTATATGCTGATTAAATGGGGTGGGGGAGCTGGTCACCTCACTCCTCTGCCTTTATCATGCATCTCATTTCTTTGTAATCATTTTTTCTTAACTTTTATACACCCAAGGAGATGGTGTGTTACTTATTTGCTTCATACTTTTATTCCTAAAACCAACAGCTAATGTGGTAGAATGCAAAAAAAAAAAAAAAAGTAAATTACAACTGTTTTTGGAATCAAGGCTGTTTCAAACTTGTAAAGGTTAAGTTTTTGAAAATTCTTAGTAATACTGTGTGTATGTGAAAATATAAATACATTGTATACTCATGGGGGTCATTAAGTATGTATAAAACTAGAAAGATGGCATACCATAAAAAGTGGGTTTTTTAGTGCATAAAATGCATATATAAAATTATGGTAAAGGACGGAACTCTCAGACTGAATGTATTTTTTTTTCTATCTCTGACATGCTCCTTAGTTGGTCTGTTTTGAGAATGCATTCCTTTCATAATGTCTTTTAGCCCTGATGTTTACTATTGTAACACTGCTGAAATTCTTTTAAAAATAATTTTATTACATTGTTTGCTAAACAATGTCCTTTAGTGGTGGGGTGGGGAGGTGGCATTGTAAATGCTGTTATCTTGACAGCCTGAGATATTTTATAGTGGGAACCCTGAATGGATATAGCTCAATGTTAACCATGATTCTGAGATTTAAAATGAGATTTATTTCGTCACAGGTTTTCCTAGATCATCTAGTAGCCCTGTGAATAATTACCAACAGTTCTTAGAATTAGTGATTTCTCCTTACTTTTTTTTGTCACTAAAGCTTCATTATTCGATGCAATGACAAAAGACCATTCAGGGAAGTAGAAGAGTTACTAGATTGTAATTTGGAATAAAGAATAAAGGTAAAGAACGTAAGAAGGAAGAGAGGGGTACAGAGAAGGAGGGAGGCAGTGGAAGAAGAAAGGAAGGGAAAAAAGGAAAGAAGGAAAAGGAACAAAGGAAGAAAAAAGGAAATAAGTGAAAATAGAAAGAAGTGAAAAAAGAATAAAGGACGGAAAGAAACTAACAGCCGTTTTTTACTGTGTCTCAGTCTAAGAACTAACACATGATAGTGGATGCTCAGCATTATGAGGTGGAATTCCCCCCATTTCATAGATGCATACCTGTGTGGTGCCCATAGAAGGAATGTTTGATTCCAAGGGATCATTAATACCCTGAGCATGAAGTTACTCCAAAGCTTCCACCCGCGTTTCTTCATTGGTTTTTGTTTTTGGCTTTGTTTCCTATCTTTGCTCCATAACCATCAGGAGCACACTCTATGGGCTAATTTTAGCCATGAGGATTTAGTGTTTCTTTTAACTACAGATGGCTAGACAACTAGGTAGTCTTTTCTCTCTAGTGGCAGCCCCTCAGGGTAGTGCTGATAAAGCCACTGCAGCAGGACATCACTCACTTGCCAAGGGCTCTGTTCATTTATCTTGTTGGGCACAAGCTTCCTTTACTGAAAACACTAAAACAAAGAGACAGAATAGCATTGTGGGTTAAGACTTCGGCTCAGGGCCCAGACTGACTGGACCCAGTCTGACTTAGCTCTGATACTTACTAGATGAGATCTCCTTGGGGAACTTGCTTAACCTTTCTATAACTCAGGCCTTCTCTAAAATGAGGATCGTAATCCTTCCCACTTATACCATAGAGTGCTTCTAAGTATTAAAAGAGTTAATATGTAAAAGTGTCCTGGCACAGAAAAAATGGTACATAATTATTGCTGTTATTATCTGTTAAGTTTGTTCTAGCTTTGTAAATCAGTGATTCTAGACGATGATACCCTGTTTCTACACTTATACCACCTTCCTGAACTTTCTCTGAATTTCAACCATATCCAATCCTTTGTGCTTGCAGGAAGTCACTGTCTTTGCATGTTGCTGTCCTTATTCTGGGAATTCACTCTGGAATCTCACATTCAGCTCAGCAAGTTTCCTTTGGGAAATCAGTTACCTCTTCTACCCCAACCCAAGGAGGCTGATTGACAGGCCCTGTACATCTCTGTCATGACTCATCATTGTATACCTCATACATTATAAATGCTGTCAACCTCCTGGCCCCCAACTCCCATCCACCCCATCTCACATACACACCTGACAGGTAGCTCCTTGAGGACAGGAACTACAATGCTTCTGGCTCTTCCCCCCTCCTGAGCACATATCACAATGCTTGATACACACAGCAGTCAGTAAATGTCCAAAGAATAAGTGAGCTTGTCACTAGGAAGACAGGAATCCAGGGGAGATAAGGTGAATGAAGACTAGGAACCCAGGAAACTGGAAGGTAGGTAGGTAGGTGTACAGCCACGACAAAGGCTTATAAGCAATAGTTATTGGCCCATCTCACTGTCAACTAGCCACATAATAAAACTAATACTTTTAAGTACCTTATCCAAAAACCTAGTAGGCACTTTATATTTGACTTCTCCTATAATATTTACAACAAACTCATGCAATAAATACTATTATGTAGTCCCATTTTATTGATGAAGGAATAGGCTCAGGGAATTAAGTAACACAGGTTTGACTTGCTAAAACTGGGATTAGAGCCTTGATCTCTGACTTCAAATTCTAGTCTCCATTTTTTTTAATTGTGCCTATACACACACTGCCTTTCACTTTGATAGATATAAAGATTTTTTATGAAAAAAATATTTTATTTTGTTCAAAGAGTTGAGATGTCTTCCAACAGTCAAATCTCTTTTGCAGCCTAAGATAGTCCATCCATCTTATTATTTCTGGGGCAGAATGGAGGCATACAGGCCAGATAAGTTCAGAGAAATATGATTATCTCTTTTCTCTCAGTTTTTAAAAAAACCTGACCACAGTTCAATATTTGCACATTACTTTTTAATCTTCTGTTTTATAAAAAGATAATATTTTATCACTAGATATCTCTAAACTTGCAGAGAAAAACACAATTAATTTTTTTTAAAAATTGGTGCAATTCCATCTGATTTAAAAAATGCCTTGAAAATCAAATTAAATTGAAGACAAAAATTGACAACTGCCATCAACTTCATTGGGAGTTATTTTGGAATGGGCTTATTTTAAATCCTGAACAATTAGCCCAGGATGAAAACCCTGCCTCACTTGATCACACTTTTTTACTGACAAGGAATCAATCCTAGGTGCTGAACAGTCAGAACTGGGTCTTCTATGCAACCCGACTTGATATCTTATTCTGTGCAAATGAGTAGAAGGTGGTGAAGAATATAAATGGATGTCTTGGCTTGAATATGTTCCAAAAGTAGAATTTATGAGGCTATTGAAATCCTGTTAGACGAGAATTATCACCTACGTATTTCCAAGCTGAACAATTTAAGTTAGATTAGAGTGGAGCCTCTGATCAGAGCTACTAACAAGGAGACCTCTCACCAATAAGCAATATATTATGGTAGTCGTGGTAGGGAGGTTGTGGTAACCAGTTGTTTTGGTCATAATTGGAAGTGGGTCCAGCATTGTTATTCTAAGTTACCTCTCCTCTCCAAAGTTGGGCACTTTGCATATGCTATCAACTTTTTACTTATTCTACTTCTGAAATCATGTTGAGAGAAAGGAATTTTCTTCAATTGTCAGATAAGGAAGAGTGGGAAGTAGAGGTTAAGTTCAGGTCATTGTGATAGGTTAAAAATTTGGGCTGGAATGTGGTCTTCGGATGCCCAGTATTCATTTTACACCCTTCAACATGAAAATGTAGTGATATATATCCCACAAAACTAAGAAAACAGTCAGTGTGCTCTGATGTGAAATGCTGATGACTTCAGCATAGGAGAATCTACAAGTCTTCTCCATAGCTTGTGAGTTTAGAGCTTGCTCATCTGGGAAGCGTACAGGGGTTTCTGAGCTTGAGCCTTTACCACTGGGGATTAATAAATCACCTCATTCATTCTCTTTTTTGAAGAAAGATTTTGCAAGAGATCATGGCAGCATTCTCCAGTTATGCTTCTCTCACAATTCAAGAGGAGAAAAAAACTACATTTAGTCTATAGATAAATCATTTTATAAAATCCTGTTTTGAGATACCTCATTTCTCATTTTTCCAATGTAAGGGATTTCTTAATATTTAAGCACTGGCTGTTTCCTTAGTTTTGTTTAAAATTATTAACATATATAACTACATTCTCATGCAATATTGTTTTGTTGGTGGTTTCTCTGTGTTTTTTTTTTTCTTTTGGTTTCTTCTCCTTTTGTTTTTGTTGTAACGTTAATGTTAACCCTTGATCAACTTACTGATGTTAGTGACAGGTTCTCTAATTTCAGGTATAGTTTATTGAGCATTACTGAAAACAGTTCCATATCAAACCGACCTTTCTGGAGAAGGTAAAGCACAACTCATTGGTTTAATCATTGCATTCCATAAAGGGAGATGTCACTTAACTAGCTTTCCTCTCAGTGCCAGGAAATCAGCTCAAAGTATTTTTCTTCAGATAAGTGAACATGCTTGTCATAGCTTACCATGCCTGCTAAATCTTTCTATGAAATATTTTACAGAGAAATATGTAAATATTTTGACTGGTTGTGCCATTCTTTTCAGACTGCTTTGCAGATTACACATGGGTCTCTATGTGAAACAGGAAGCAAAAGCAAGCAGAAATTTCTTAACGTGGCATTTTTCATTAATGAAGACAGAAAGACTAAAGGAAAAAATTTTAAAATGGAGTCTTAATGTAAATAGCCAAGAAGAGTAATATATACTCCATGAGTTGGCCTCAAAGTGACACTAGGATGATGGAAGTACATTATGAGTTTCCAGGACAGCATGTCCTCTTACCTTTTCTTCCTGACAGCAGATAAGTAAACCAGGGCTTAAGAGTAGAATATTTGCCAAATATACATTAGTGCAGACTTTGTATGTAGCAAGACTTTTATGGGTTTGTTACATCTTACGTGAACAAAGTTCTATAAACCAGCCTTTAATTTTAGAAATATGTTCTTTACAACCTATAGTTAACAGATGTGGTATATTTTGAACGTAGATAGGGTTGAGAAAAGTGAGGGAATTTTCCCCAGGCAGTTCTCGTTAAACGCGTAAAGCTTTTGTTTCAATTCAGTTATTTAATTTCAGCTTTTTTCCCCATGATTATTATCGAATGAATAACATAATGTTGATGAAATTTGAAGACCAATATCATGGAATAATTGTGCTTGTTCTACTATCTGAGATGACATGGTTGCAGATGCTTTTAACTTGTGAAATGGCCATATTTTTCAATGGAACAGATTTTATTCAGTTTTGGGGTTATACATGTAAATGTATGACTTGACTGAGGAAAGAAGTACATCAGTAATACTTGCTTACAACTGTGGAACTGAATAGAATAACCAGTCGGGGCTCCTGATTTTAAGCAATAGAAACCATCTCTGGCTTTGACCAAAAAGAAATAAGTAGGAAAGATGGCAGGGATGCCCATGATTGACAGACAGTTGGCTGGTAGTCTAAGGCTTATAAAATGCAGGCCAGGATGCAGGAAGTGCAGTCAAAGTCATGCTACAGCAATCATCTGATCCATGGACTCTTGCTTTGGTTGGGATTGCCTGACTTCCCCTACATTTCCTCATTCTTTGCATTGCCTATCTAAGATCCAGAATTCCAGAACAAATGCCTTATCAACAAATCTGACCCACTGGACTGTACTGTGGTATAGTCTAGAGTGGTAGAGGAAGGTCTCAGGTTCCATAGTTTGAGATAGGAGCACCAATAGCAAGCAAGAATTGGAAATTGTCTTCCAATTATGTTGGCACACATTGAGGAACTAATAAAATAGTGGGAAGTGATGGATGGTCAGCCAAACAAGCAGAAATGTCTACTCGACGTAAGTATTGGCTTGGAAGTCATGATTGGTTTTCAGACTGGACTTTATCATTGAATGCTGTGAGACCTTGAATAAGTCCCTCACTCTTTAAAATGACAAATTTGACTAAGAGAAGGAATGGGAAGTAAGTGATACTTCCATTGTCTTCCCATAGCAGACACCACTAAACAATCACTGTATTCTTCCTTGCTAAGAGCAAGCATGACTTCAGAAGCCTTCTTAATATGGTTTTGTGGCAGCAACTACTAAATTACTAGAGTTGACAAACAAGACAAAACCTTGCAAATATCTCTGAAATAGAAGTTAATTATATTTTGTTACAGTGTTAATGTTCTTTGAAGTTCCAAGATTGAGAAGAATTATTAGTTGAATTATTTTGGAACATTAGAAGGATCCTAGATCAGGTGGGAATAGACTCATAAAGTAACTAATCCTGCAATATCTGCTTGAAGAGAAAGAACATATTTTTAAACTTGACTGGCTTTTATTATGGAAGTTGAGATGTTAAAGAAATGCTTTGTTGTGGAATGTGCTATTCATCCTCTGCCATTAATCCAAAAAAGTCCTCAGCTCACAAAGACTATTCTTTGAACAATACAAAAATAAGATATTGGTCTGAGGCTTAAATTATGAATTTCATTATTGATGGTAAATAAATATGACATTATATTCTAAATGGTAAAAACATTGCCATTAACCAGAATTGTATTGTTAATGGTAAAGAAACTACTATTTAAGTAGTCCTTTAAAGTTTATAGAACACAGGATTTGTAATGGCTCAAAAAACCTTAGAATTCAACTAAGATATAAATTACTAAATGTAATAGCAAGTTTTGCTATTGTGATCACATACATATATTTGTTTAGCACTAATACTAGTAATTATAGCACTATAATTACTAATCTATTAAGGTAGTGTATCTTTTGTATCTAGAGTTTTTTTTTTTTTTTAGCACCTCAAGCCACTATTCAGACTAGATGGATGTGCAGTTTAGGACACATAACACCAGATAGGATGATGACAGTGCCCAGAAATTGCTAGTTTCCAACAGCCAGCAACATCCCTTCTCCGCCCAATAGGTTTCCAATGTGTTTCCTGTAACTTTGGGCTGTGCTTGTGTTTACCTACACATCAAAGTGTTCTTTTGATATGAGAATAACTTGTACTATCTCCTTGAATCATACCAGGAAAATATCTTTCTAATTCAAGGGAAATGATCTGCTTTTATGAAACCACGAAAAGTCTTCAAAAACAATTTTTGGACTCTAGCTTTCTGTAGGGTACCTAGAACAAGGTAAGTTTCACAAGCTAGCCTTCCTCTGTGGTACGAGTGGTAGATTACAAAAGGACCACAGTTTCTCATTCCTGTATGCATGCGCTTTAACAATGCAACTTTGCAGCGCCTCTCCTCAAGAGAAGTGGAGTCTGTTAGTCTACCGCTTGAATCTGGGTTGGCCTCATGTCTTACTACAGCCAAAGAGTTCTGAGCAAACGTGTTGCAAACAGAGAACGGAAAAGTGCTTGAATTTTGGAGTTTATCTTCTTGTTGCTCTGGGAACACTGAGCCCACCGCCACATGAATTAGCCTGCAATCGCCTTCTGGGTGGTGAGAGACATGTTATTTCTGTCACTGTAGTTAAGATTGAGTCATCATCGATAATGTCAGTGAGGCTGTCCAACACCAATCAGCCCTATCTGAACTGGCCCACTACGAATGGCCTAGTGAACTTGCAGAATCATTAGAAATTGTCTTTGTTGTTTTAATACATTAAGTCTTGGGGTGAGCTTTTAAGGAACAAAATATATAGTAGTTGCTTTTAGTCTCCTCATCGTTTGCCCGGGATTGGTTTGCCTATCCTCACAGGGTTATCTCTAGAAATTCCTTAGCTCCACCTACGTACTGTCAATGAATAGAATGCATCCAAGATACACTGGAAAAGACTCCTGATAGCCTATCCATAGTTTTTAAAAGGAAACTGACTCTGAGCCTTTTGGTTGTCATTATTTTAGCTTCAGACATTATTTTTTTAATGAAAACATCTATGTTAAAATTCTTTTTAAGGTATAGCAATGATACATCGTCAACACCTTATCACATATAGTGGAAGGTCCATAATATCAGTGGCTTCCAAACTATTGCAAAAAAAAGAAAATTCTCAAGTTGCTCAGGGTTAACCTGCCATTTGGATTTGGTGTGGCACTGAAGAGTGAAAAAGGCAAAAGAGACCAAGATTGTCTCAAAGAGAGAGGGAAGGAGCCTGATAATATTTAAGCTACATAATATCTTCCTGATGGGGATATAGAGGTCAGTTTAGTTTTAGAATATATTTAAGTTCTTGAGACATTTTACTCTAGGTCCTAGCACTCCAGGCTCTATCTTATCCTGCATCCTAGGGCCAATTGAGTCTCTCTCCACCTTCAAGCTATTTCTAACAACACATTGTCTGCTTTTCCTGGGAATTGTTGGCCTCAAATGCAGCGTTCCTTCCAGAATTTTCATGTTTTGACTGTGTTTCTTGGTCCTCTTTCCAAGTTAATTTATGTACGTATATGTGCATGGATGTATTTGTCATACTTTTTTGTTATTTCTCTTTGTGCCTTGGAAATGGTTTTCTGGGTAACTTTGGCCATAGACATGTTTGGGAGGAATGGCAAAACATGGTAATCTATGGTCAGAGAGATTGGACCTAAATTGTATATCATATCTGTACTTACAAAAATGCTTTTTTGCTTTTATCATCATATTTCAGTAATATGATAGTACTTTGGGGTACACAAATATGCTGTTTATGTGGTTCCGGAGTTCTTTGGTCTGGTATTATGATGTCAATTATTTCAATGGTTGCATCTTAGAAGCCATGGAGAAATTGCTAGTTTTGTGACTAAGCATATAGTAACACTGGCACTGCATTCAAATCGAATACCCAGATTCAACACAGAACCACAGCGTTCCCTGCAAAAGTAGGAATAGGGTCACAATGGTTCCTATGATGGCTGGTTCTGAATAATTACTGGTAAGAATCCTCTTTGGATTGAAACACTTAAATGATCAAGAATTAGAGTCATGCAAAATGTCTCATCATTTTTAAGTCAACACCCTTTGGATGTGACACAAAACATGCAAAGTTTTCTTTAGATATCAGTAGACTTTATGAATACTTTTATTTTGAATAATTAAGTTCAAATTCTCTCTAAAATTTTTCTTCCAAAATAATTATACCACATATATATTGAAAGTGCTGTGTGTTAACTCTGGGCAAAGTCTTGTGAAATCCGTTAACTTCTAAAATAGAGGTAGCAGGAGGCAGAAGGTCTTGCAACAATACATTCTCTTAACTCCTCTCATTTGGGACTGCCTACAACAATAGGAGAAAACACTAAGAGAAAGGTATTCCGTGTTGACAGTGGGTAAAGCAAATTGTGACCTGTAATTAGTAATTTGGACTCCTTTACAGGACAACAAATGAGAAGGAACAAGGTGCCTGGACCTTGGATTGAGATAGACTCTAGCTGACTATGATAGTATATGTGAGAAAAGTAACTCTTTTTCTTCCTGTTGCTAAGAAAAGACTCTAAATCTGAGTTTTAGTGATGCATGCTTTCTTTTCAGTATCCAATAAAAACTGGTTAAAGCATCAAACAAGAATCTTTACTGCATGTGGTATGGTAGTTCAGGATCAGACTCTCTTCCCTAATTCTTCTTTCAGAGTCAATGGAAACAGGCTTACATTTCAACATGATTTGTCACCCCCATTGGGATGTTTTTATAGGCATCCCTAATGGTATACAATCAAAATTTGTCTTATTTTATCATTAAGCCTGACCAGTGTTTGTGTGGGAATAATGAGGACATGAGCTGACAAGAAGGGATCTTTCAGCCAGGGCCAAAGTTGAGAATTATCTTCTCCCCACCCAACGGTCCTACAGGCAATCATTTCATTTCAGTAGCTCCTTGAATTAATAACAGTGCCAAAAATGCAATGATTCCACTTTTTTTTTCATAAGTATTTACTGAGCATTTTGTCTAGTACATGCAAAGCACTATGCTGGTGTGATTGGGGTTTCTAAAGGAATAAGGCCAAAGCTTTGACCTTAAGTAGAATCAGGTGAAGATATGGAGTGGCACCACTGTTTAGCTCTCAAGGAGGGTTGAGCTGTTGATTAAGTGGGATTATGGTACTTGTTAGCCTCAAGGATCCAAACTAACTCATCTTAAGTTATAAACTTGCCTGTTGGAATGATGCATTCGTTCACAACACAGTTGTTTTATTGAGCACCTACCATTATTCATTCACTTATTTATTCATTTAAGAAAGGTTTATTGGGTGTCTCTTATGGGCTAGACTCTGTACTAGTCTCTGGAGATAGAGCGATGACCAAAATGGAGACAAATCCCAGCCCAGTGGAATTTTCATAACAGTAGGAGAAGACATAATAAAATGAAGTTAAAATACAGTAAGTTAGATAGAAAAAAAAAAGCAAAGGAGAAAATTAAGGCAAGAAAGTGGGATAGTGTGTGTGTGTGTGTGTGTGTGTGTGTGTGTGTGTGTGTGTGTATGTGTGTGTTTAGGGGTAATAATTTCAAATAGAATAGTGACAGACACTGCATTAGATTCTAAAGAAAAAGTAATAAATGAGACTGACATGCTCATGGAACTTAAAGACTCATGGAGAAGAAAGGTGATTATACAGATAATTATATTAAATTGTGGTATTAGGGTAAGAGGTATATAATATACAATGCTATGGATGAGAACACAGGATAAGGAGTAGTCTAGGGAATCAGGAAAGTTTTCATGGGTGAATTGACCTTAAAATTTACACCAAAATGTAGAATGAACCACAAGAGAAGTGAAGTGGGTTGAGGGTCAGCTCAAAAAAATAAGTTCAAAAATCCAGAAGGAAGTGAGAAAATGGTGCCTTCAAGGAACTGAAAGTGTAAAGAGACTGAGGTGTGGACTGGAAGAGAGTGACCTGAAAGGAGTCTCCAAAAGTAAGCATGGTCCTACCACGAAAGTATTGAGCATGATGTTAAGAAATTTGGACTTTATTCTAACAGCAGACAGAAATGATTAAAAGAATTTAAAGGTTTGGGAAAGACTTGAGGTTTGTTCCCAAGGGCCTTTAGCGAGGCAGGACGGTGCCCTGTTCATTTAGAATCTTGATCCTGAATGGCCTCTTCACCCTGTTCTTTGATTCAACTAATTAGTTTTCCTTTCAACTTTAAAGTGCATTTATCTGTGACCCACACATTTATTCATTTATTCATTTTTTTTCTTCAACAGATACGTAATATTGATATCTTACATTCTGGTCATGTCCTAATAAACCCTTTTAATTCAAATGTCTGAAAAGATGTGTTGTGTTCCTCTTGGGGCTTAAATCACTAGAAGCCAAGCTAAAAATTCTGGGTGAACAATACAAAGCTCAGGACTACAATTTTGATTTTAATTTTAACTCCCTTGAGCCTTTATTGCATTTGACTGTCACGGTTTACATTTCTAAAACACGAGAAAATAATAATTATTAGCTCCCTTGGTATGTTATATATTATTCGTTTTCCAAAAATATAGTATACATGAATCATTCTCAAGAAAATTCTGTAATATAGACATGAACTTTCAGAGTTGGAAGGGTCCACAGAGATCAAAATTGTTATGCAGAGGAGGAAACTGCCCACTTGAGAGAGAATATCACTTAATTTATATTATTTGATTGAGTTTGCCTATGGTATTATTATTTATACTTTATATCTTTTACATGATTTTTATGTTTCATATAATTTAATAAATTGTTCTTTTAAAAAATTGTTAATACAAATATATGGTTCAAAAATCCAAAACTTGTAAAAGGATATACAGTTAAGTATTTTTTCCATCCCTTTTTGCAGGCCACGCTGTTTCCCTTCTCTGATACTATTTTTATGTAATCTGTCCAGATATGCTTTATGTGTATGCAAACACATATTAAACTGTCTGTGTCCATATTATAGGACAGACATTTTAGCATCCTCTACATGTTTTTCCTCACCTTGCTTTATCTCTGAACAATATATTTTTGAGATCATTCTATATGGCTATATACAAAGAGCTGTCTAATTACTTTTAATAGCTATATAGAATTCCATTACGTGGATGTTCCCGCATCAATTTAATTAATCCACTGTCTGAAGGATTTTAGTTTTTTCCATATATTTTCATGATAAAAATATTTTAATAAATATAATTTACATAATATTATTTTTATCATGTGGGATTCTTCCTAAACATAAAAGTACTGGTTCAAAGAATATGTAAATTTTGAAAATTTTAATAAATATTGACAAATTACCTATAAAATGCTAATATTTTCATTAGCAATTTAATGAGAGTGCTAGTTTTCCCATACCCTCTTTAACACAATGCCTTATTAAACTATTTGATCTTTCCCATAGATCAAAATGGTAATTTACTATTGTTTTATTTTGCTTTTCTCTTTTTAAGGGTAAGGATGAGTATATTTTCATAGATTTAAGATTTATTTACATATACTTTCTGTGAACTGTTAGTAGCATTTGACTATTTTTTATCAGGTTAGTATATTTTATTGATTTATAGACCTTATTTATGTATTAAATAATTGAACCCTTGTGATATGAGCTGCATTTTCCCCCCCTAGTTTGTAATTTGCCTTCTAACTTTTGTTAAGGTGTTTGCTTTTACTGTGCACATTTTAAAAGTGTAGTGAAACATATGACCCTTCTCTTTTATTACCTCTGATTTATGTATTTTACATAGAAGGGCCTTTTCTACACTGAGATTACAAAAAAAATCATGTTTTATTTGAGAGAGTTATGATTAATATTTTACATGAAAGATGTATTTTCTATAACTGATGTAGAAATGCAAGTTACAATTTTTCAATATGGCTATTTGTTGCAACACCTTTTTTTGAATAGTCCCAATCTTTATTCCCTTATGTGACGTGCCATCTGTACCATAGACTAAATTTCTAAATTTATTTGAGTCTGTATTTGGACTTTCTATGATGTTCCATTCATATGTGTATATATTCATGTTTCAATTATTGTAGCTTTAGAATATATTCATGGCTACTAGATCTAACCCTTTATTTTTAGAGTTAGGTTTGATAAAATTTGTTCATTTTTTTATACATAAATTTTAGAATATGTATAGTTCCAAACACTCTTGGTATATTTTGGTGATTTTATATTTATTGTATTATTTAATGAGAATTAGCATAATTTTGAAATGGATTCTTTCTGTCCAAAAAGAGAGGGTGTTTTTACATTTTTGGAGTCTTCTTTTGTGTAAAACAGTCCATGGGTTAGCACTGGTCTGCAGTGAGATAATAAAAATTAAGAGAAAACATTTAAAAACTTTCAGAGCAATTCAACATGTTTGTGACATTCACTGTGGTTGTGACATTCTTTTAGAAAATCATTTTTATTATATTTTTGAAAATTATCTAACCATGATAAACTGAAAGTAAAAAGATTACCCTTTCACTAATTTAGTTTGAGAAGCATAGCTACAAACACAATAACAGTTTTTGTGGTTATTATTATTATTGTTTGAAGATTGTTTAATTTGATTATTTGTATGCATATACATAGATATGCTGATACATAAATATAATCATATCTATGTTCCTTGCAAATTAACAAAAAATTCCTCTTTATTTGGCTCTTTTTACCCTTCTTTGTTTATCTTTATTTCACAGTATCTCTCCATTCCAAATACCCATTGTATTTTCTTCCATGTTTTATCTAGAATAATGTTAAATAATAGCAGGCAAAGTTTCTTCTCCCTGAATTTTAAGAAGAATACTGCTAGAGCTTTACCAGTAAATATAATCCTTGCTTTGGGAATAAGATAAAAAGATATCCCTTTATTGCTTTTTTATTCAATTTTAAAAGAAAAATATATTTTAAACATTATCGGATGTATTTTTAGCATCTCTGATGATGTTTTTATGATAGTCCTTTTAAATGCATCCATATGCTGAATTACACAATCAGGTTTTTTAATACTGAACTACTTTGCTTGCCTGGAGTAAATCCCATGTTGTTAGTGCTGTGGTATATTAATCTTTTCCCCCAGATTTTTGAGATATAATTGACATATAACATTGTGTAAGTTTAAGGTGCACAATGTGATAATTTTACATATATGTATGTGTGTGTATGTATGTGTATGTGTGTGTGTGTGTGTATATATATATATATATATATATATATATATATATATATATATAGCCAAAAAATGTATACACATTTTAAGAAAGGAAAAAACTGTATTAAAATAGTAATACAATGAATGATGCTAGCATTCATTTGATTAACGCCATCTTTTGAGCAAATGTCATACTATACATTGCTACTTTAATTCAACTTCGAAAAGTATACATAGATAACATCTCTTAAAATATGTACATTTTCTTTTGGAGAGGTCCTTATCTCACAAATTGTGATTCGTTAAACATGCAGGCCCTCAAAAGCCCAGCCTAAACTACGCAAAAACAAAGCAGCTAGTCGATACCTTTGGACCAAATAGTTTACTGTACAATTGACTTAAAGTTGTATTTTTCAAAGCATGGAAAGCATCATTGAAAACCAAATTGGGGAGCTTGCATAAGTGCTAGATTAAATGCTGTAAGAGGCTCTGAAAATCAAGGCTACAAACATGGAAAGCAATCAGTCCACTCATAATTACTATGCCACTTGAATTCTAGTAATTGATGGAGAAGGAAAACAAATCTAGTTACTCATCCTCTTGGTGAATGAAATGTGCTCTGCACTACAAATGCAAATTTTATCCCTCATCTAAATCATTGACTTAATGATATTCTATTTCCCAATCTCATCCTCATGTCACTGACAATGAACAGGCTTCATCTAATAATTAAAAACTATTCTCTGTTATATTTGAGTTAGAGTTTATTTCAGAGTTGTGTGTTTAAGATAATATAAAGTAAGTATTTTATGGCTTTATACCTCTGTAAGAGAATATTAAAAAATAAATGTCTTTATATTTTCTCCTCAAGAGGAATGATGCAAATATATATTAGTTCCTGCCCAGGGAGCTCAAAATCCATTTCAGAGGGCCAAGATATAAATAAATAGTGCCCACTGAATAACTATACAGGAGATAGGTAAATATTCAAAATGGTGTTATAAGTCCCATGGATACAAAAACTCTTTTTCTTTCTGGAAAACTTTGGGGATGTTCTCCTAAAAGTTACAAGTAATGTTTATTATTTCAAGTCCTGAAGGATTCTTAACTTTATAATAGCTTGATGGCATTGTAGCTTAAGTGCTATACACATACCTCATCCTTTCATTGTGACCATATCAATAACCATAAGTGACATTTTTCTTGGTGATTCAAAATTGTAGTCATAAATGGCAATTGATATAAAACAAGGAGATGTATGTTCTTTACATTTACTAGTCCTTAATGAAAAAAAAAATTAGTGGTTGTATCTTCTTTTAATGTCTTTTTTAAAAAATGTTTCTCTGTCTTCTGATGTGCTGCTTGAGAAGTTTCCACTTGTTCATCTTTGGATTACGAAATAAGGTATGGTGTGAGTGTGGGTGTGTATATATGTGTGTGTGTCTGTTTGTTTTTGTGTATGTCTGTTTGTGCGTGTTGGATTCCTTTAATTCAAGGAACCAAAACACTTGTTATACCTAAAATGCTAGAAGAGTTTTCATTATGATGCAAAAATATTTCCCGGGTAATCATGCCTAAAGGAATCTAGCAATATTGTGCATTAAAGAAGACTAGAAAATGGTTTGGGCAGAAATAGTCTCAGAGACACAGAGGAAAAACTGATGATTGCTAGATGGGATGGGGGTGGGGATGAGGGAGAAGGGGAAGGGACAAGACAACATAAATCGGTAACTACAATATTGCCTCAGGGATAGAAAAAACAGTTTGGAGAATATAATCAATAATGTAGTAAATATTATTTAGAGGGTCAGATGGTCTCATGTCTTGTTAGGGATACCACTTTATAGACAGTGTAGAGACCTGACCACCGCACTGTATTTCTGAAGCTGATGTTGAATAATATTGTATGTGAACTATAATTTTATATACATATAGTCACGGGATGTGGAGTAGAGTGGGGAATGGAGTCAATGGAATTGTAATAGACAAGTATGATATCGGGGGGTGGGAGGGCAGTGGATGTGGGGAGGGGGTTTGTCACTTTGTGAGGGTGAAAAGGATAACTATTGCATTGTTTTGTACACCTGAAACTAATAATAACAAAAAATAAAAAAATAAAGAAAATGGTTTGGGAACTAGAAAGTCAGTTAGGATACAAAGCAATTCTGGGCACTAGACTATCTCATCACCTTCTCTTCCATAGGACTCCTTTAAAGAACTTGACTAATTTGACCCATCATTTACTTTCTCCTTCTATTTGTCTTAGTATTTCTATCACCTACTCATAAAAGTTTCAATTAGTTCACTTAGTGACTATGACTTTAGCTCTTTTATTCCCAAT
This sequence comes from Hipposideros armiger, assembly GCF_001890085.2. Classification (NCBI taxonomy): domain Eukaryota; kingdom Metazoa; phylum Chordata; class Mammalia; order Chiroptera; family Hipposideridae; genus Hipposideros; species Hipposideros armiger. Next base: position 2,155,003 of record NW_017731495.1, on the reverse strand, counting down.
CATTTTAGAAGTATCTTGCTGGCCCATGAATTGGCTGCTTCTAAAGTGTTGTATTTAGTGTCAAGTTAGCTATTTATTGAAATAGAACCCTTTGGAAAGAGATAGCATTTGAGTATTCTTAGATATCATAAGTTTTGGCCAGTCCAAATTTCATAAGAGCCAATTACTTATGACTATGTTTAATTTCAGTCTAAATATGCTTGGGGTGAAGCTCTCAGGAAATGGAATCTTGTACCTACAGTGACTATATATTGAAAATGTACATTTTGATTCTTCAGTGTCTTTTTCCCTATAAAGCTGAGTTCTTCTTTTGTATATTTTATAGTATATTTTATAATATTTATCTTATGTTAATTTTTTATAAGTATGTCACTTTACTCCTTATTTGGTTAACACACATTTCCCACAATGCCTAGCAAACTCCCTGGTTTAAAATCGACAATGAATATATATTCAGTGGTTTGAAGTAACCTGAAGAAAAGTGCTACTACCTATGGTTGTCAATGATGATTTATAAATGACCTGTGCTGTGAAATCAGAGGAGAGAAATAACACTTTGAACTGAAATAATGGGTAAGCTTTATGGAAGAGATGAAGAGGGAAGGTGTTATATAATCAAAATTTATAAGGCTTTTGTTTTAGAGATAACCATCATTGTCATTGCCAACATCAAAAATAAAGTTTCCCCATCAAATGGTAATTTGTATTTAATACTCATTTTTGTTTTGAGACAAGATCTCTAATACTTGAAGAGAGATAAGTAAATTCAACACACAGTCAACTTTACAAGGAAAATATCAATCTGGCTATTTTTCCCTCTAGAATGTGAGCTACTATGTTAATAGGCTGAAGATTATATATATATATATATATATATATATATATATATATATATGCAGAGTTTATGGTATGTTCAAGTTCTTCCTTCTTAATTCATTTTTGAGTGACCTCACTTGCAGGATCTAATAACTCAGTGGAGACAGCAAATCTATTCGATACAGAGATGAAGAAAATAAGATCCTTTATATTAAAAACAGTAAAGGAAGGCATTTCCCCCAAGAAGGATAAATAGATAGATGACAGAGCAATCTTCATATTTAACAAGTACTTTTTCTACCCAAATCTGTTCTCATCAACCTCTTTATTTTTATTGGTATATGAACTTGATGGTCCCATAAAACAAGTAAACAGAAATAGTAAATTTAAACTATCTCGGCTGAATCAATGTCATGTGGGGAAATACGAGTCCCTTAGCAGTAGTGCATTATGCATCCACTAAACCTACATCTTATACAAACACATCAAGTATCAGCCAATAATACCCCTTCACCACTTCATCACTATGTTCATGTGCTAATGTGGTTGCCCACTGTGGTGAGGAGATCAGGCTTTACTCACCTCTGTCTCCTCACCACCTAGCATAGTACCTGAACAAGTATGTTTCAGTGTTTGTTGAAGAAATTTATGAACTAGTAATTCCGAGGCATACAAATAATCTGCAGCGTTCATTGTAGTCCATGACACAACCATTCAAGTTGACAAGCTTCTATGTGGCTGTAATGTGTAGTTACAACATACCACTTTTTATACCTAAAAGTTCACCTGGTCTGTATGGGTATGGACTGATGACATGGGTCTCATCTGCAACACACCATTCCCAGGTTGGGTAGCCAATTCAAAAAGGAAAATCATTGCCTTTTGTATTCTTTGTGTGAAAAACTTTTTGTGCTTGGTGTTGGTGCCTCAAGATTGATTCGATTTTGTTGTTGAAGCCTTTGCTTTTAGCCTTATATATTGAAAGATACTCACTTAAGACAATCTCCAATCTTGATTATTTTACAGGACTGAATGGGCACTACTTCTTCAACGTTCCCCTTGTTGCAAACTTCAACCGCAGGCTATAAGATTTGTTTTCAGATTTCTCTTCCTGATGCTGGTAATGGGTTTATTCTGGGGCACCTATGTTGTCTTTTGGTTTGTTATCAATATAATTGTTATGTAGGTCTGAGCGTGAATGGGGAAGTCTGGAACTGTCTGGAAAGTATTATGTTTCAATTCATGTCCACGGGTCCATCAATATTTACATGGATCTAAGGATAACCAAATCCTATATGGTTGACTGAGAAGGGGAACTATTTACTTGAGACCATATATAAGAAGCACAACTAAACAGAGATTCTAAATTACAGATGAGGCAGGAAGTAAAAGGTCAAAGTTATTGAAAAATGATCAGGCTACCTTCATATTGGAATGCAACTGGAAAGAGACATCTCATGATGTTTGCATCTGTAAAGGTTTAAAATTGAGCAGGAATTAGAATTTGAGGCAGGCTAGGGGAATCAAGTTAGGGTTGAAGTCACAAGTTGTTTAAATGTGCCAATATCCTACTTTTCATCTGATATCCTTCTCATGCTCAGGAGAAGGCCTGATGATTTGAAGATCCTAACAGCCAGATTTTTGAAATTCTAAAAGCAATGAAAAGTCAGTTATAGCTAGGGATTTTGAAATATGAATCCTGTGCTGCTCAAAATGATTAAAAAAAATAAACATTAGCAAAGTGAAACATTCTGTAATGGACTGTTAGAAAGTGGTATTTAAAAGAATGAACTCCAAAGACTCAAAGAATTGTGGGTACATGTTCATCCTTATAATTACTATAATTGTGTTATTTGGGTAGTTCTGTGTGTACAGCTCTATATTAAGAAGTTGGTATATGAAGAATAAAAGGACTTAATCTGGGTCTTAAAGGTATATTTAACAAGAGAAAAAGAAAGATAGGAGGCAATGATATACCTTATTTCCCCATGTATAAGACGCACCCTTTTTCGAAAAATTTGGGGTCTAAAAACTGGGTGCAAAAAAACTGGGTATAAGACAGTGGTTGTAGATTTTTTTTTTACTTTCATTTCCTGCTTTTATCATGCTTTTTTTTTTTTAAATATTTTTATTGGAGAATTGGAGGGATGGGAACAGCGCTGGGGAATTGGGGGAAGGGGAACAGACAAGTTGCTGTCGTTTTGTTCTTCAGTCTAGTTGTGGAGGACGTTGCTTCACTGGCCCAAGTTGGCACCATCATTGTGCTCTTCCCGGGTGAGGCAGATCAGTCGCCGGCTTCTGGATGGCAGCTCACTGCAGCTGCTGGCTACACACGGTAGCCCATGGCAACCCACTGCCACAGGGGCTGCAGCCTACGCTGTTGCTGGCAATTCAAGGCAGCCCAGCTCCAGGTTGAGCTGTTGTTCAGCATCTTAGCTGTGGAGGGCAGTGTCACTGGCCCTCATATGTGGGATCCGAACCGGGGCCCTCTGGCATCCCAAGCCAGTTCTTAACCATCGCGCCACTCGGCCGGCCCTATCGTGCTTGTTTTTGCACTCATACAACCACTGTATAAGGCACACCCAGTTTTTAGACCTCAAATTTTTTGGAAAAAAAAAAAGGGTGCATCTTATACATGGGGAAATACGGTAGTTGTGTACCGTTAAATGCACTGGATTGAACGGTGGCAATGTTAATAAAAGGAAGCAATAGTTTTGTGGAATATTTTTTATAAAGACATATGTATAAGGCCCAGAGATAGACAATACAGAGGAAAAAGGAGGATAATTTAAATTGAACAATTGTAACAATGCTGACAATATGCCCAGAAATAGGGATATCTGGAATGGCAAGTTGGCTTTGGCGTTAAATATAGTTAGGTTTGGAAAATATACTTGAGTGAAAGGTAAAACATTTAGATATTCATGTGATTGTTAAATTAGCATTTATTAGCTGATATAGCTTGAAAAAAACACAATATTCTAGCAAGAATCTGAAGATAAGCCTCACAGTCTGAGTAGTTGCCCTCTGACCCAATAAGGGATCCAAGTAACAAATGACTTCCTGTTCCACCAATCCTATAAAGGAACCTTTGTCCCCATGGCCACAAAACCACTGCCGTATCTTCAGGAATCACATCCATAGTTAGGACAGAAATGCAGAGGATGAAAGGAATAGCTGAAAGAGTGAATTCTCAAAGAGTCTCACTTTAAAAAATATTTCTAGGACGTCTCAGCTAATCACTTCTGCTTATAAACCCAGAATTGGGACTATACAAGATGAATATTTTAATGTTTCAACCCCGATAAGTCAGTCCGTGGTCTCTGCCACAGTGTGGTATTGAAGCTTGGCAGAAAAAGTCAGGAGATTGACAACAATACATGAGATTGCTTATGGAGAGATTATGGAGTAAGAAGAACAAAAGATGGAAGCAGGAGCCTTACTGACATCAGGAGAAAGATTGTTATTTTATGAAATATGAGGAGGGGCCTGAGTGAGCAAAGAGGAAGCGTCAATAGGAAATAGTTTGAAAAGAAATGTCTGTGTGTGACAGTGTAAAATGCTCTGAAATGATTATTAAGGAGTGGAAATGAACAAACAGTAACAAGGAGGTCATTGAGAAACTCAGGTAAAAAAATTTTAGTAGAAAATTGAGAGGAGGGAGCTGTCGGCAGGAGCTAAGAAGTGACCGCATTTTGAAAAATACAAAACAAAGGCTACGGGCTATTCTTTTCAGGAATTTGATAATGAGAAGAAAAAGAAAAGGGACTGAGGAAACCCGAAAGGTGTCAGTGTTGAGAAAAGCTTTTGAATCTATTTTAGGCTGGAGACAGCTGAACATTTACTTAGGCAGGAAAAATATAAATCAATGTCTAATAGATAGCAGGTACCTCAGGAAGGAACTTTTCTTTGATTCCTAGCTTATTTTCACTCCAATAATGTTTGTTGAGAGACTTGATGATGCTACTTTCTGTACTTAGTGCTTAGGATACAAAGATAAATATGGTACAGTATTTACCCTCAATTACTTACAACCTGGATGGTGGGAGAGACAAATGTGTCGAAAGGTTTTAAGTTCTGATTTCTGAAACCTAGACCTTAGGGGACGCCAGTTTTGAAGGTCTAGATAAAGAGGCTAACCATCAAAAACCTTTAAGGAAGACTACTCCCTCCCTTACATTTAAATTCTCTTTCCAGCAATCTGTCTGGGGAGTGTTATCACAGGTCAATGGTGGTTCAAACAAGCAAACAAACAAAAGACAGAAGATGCTTGGACAATCCTTCTGAGCTTTGGAAAAGTTGTTGAAGTTTCAGGGTTCTTAGTGATGAGTTTGGTCATATGCATGTTTCATTAGAAATCAAAGCATGTGCATCCTTCCGCATTGAAGCCACCAGCAGAAGCACAATAACATTCCCAAGGTGCAGTGAGTAATGCTTTGAGTAAGACCTAGCGTTCCCTTTATAGATCAGGTGTTAATATACACTGACATGCTTGCTCACAGCACTGAAAATTAATACCAACACCACAGGCTAAATAAAGTGCCATTCTGAAAATGCAAATACTTTGGGTAGAATGGGAAACGTTTTATGCCTTGCTTTGGAAATACTCTCCTCAGTTCCTTTGAAGATAAAAATAAAATGCTGAAATTCCCATTAAGGTCTTTTAGGGGCAGTTGTATTTTTCCTTCTCCATCTTGTACTGAAGTCAAACCTTTAACTTGTGTTATAATAAAAAAAATATGTATTTCCAGAAGTGACAAGTTGGAATTCATTCATAACCAAGTATTTTTCCAATGACAATCATTTTTATCCTTTGAAACGATATTTTTAATGAAGTTTCTTTTTAAGAACTGTTTCTCCTGGGTAGTTTAATTATAGATTCAAGGGTTTGGCATGGATAGAAGTGGTCAGTTAATCAAAATGTCTAGACACATAGAAGTTTTCTTTTCCCTTCTTAGGGCAAGAACTGTGATCGCCCAACTCCTTTGGGGGCTAACAGTGACAATTTCATAGATTCATTCAACCTGGAAAGACCTTGGAGATTAACCCAGCAGGGATTTTTCAAACCTCTGTAATTCTGGAGATATTTTCCTTAAAGGGAGTTTAGGTAAAAAAAACAATAATAAAGAACTCTTAAATTCAGACACAAGGAGCTTTAATAATATTAATATAACTATTTATGTTCTTTCTATGGGCACTGGCCTAAGTTTAATGCAGTCATTAATAGCATGGAATGTGACACCAGACTCTGGTTTAGAATCCTTTCTGTGCCACTTAATGGTTGTGTGACTTTGGACAAGTTACTAAACAGCTCAGCTTCCTTTTCTGTGAAATGGGAATAAGAACAGTAGCTACTTGATCGAGTTTTTGTGAATATTAAGTGAGTCCATAGACAGAAAGTGATTATAACACTCCTTGGCACATAAAAATTACTTTGTATGTTGAAGCTTTCATTATTATAACTCAATTTTTGCAACATGACTAGAGGGTCGTTCATGTTTTAATTTTATAGATGGGGAAATTGAGACTTATGGAAGACAACTTGCACAAAATGTCATTAATCTAATAAGCAATGCAGCCAGGCACAGAGCACAATGATTTTCACTTCAAAATATATATTCTGTGTGTCACCTATGTTATTATCCATTCAGTGCCACTTTAGTTACTATTCAAATTTTAATTAAAATAAGATCATAGTGTCACTCTAAGCAGTTTATTGATATTTTTATACCAAGTGTCGAGCTAGACAAGTTTTACATTGCAATATACTTTTTAAAGAAAAACAGGGTATATATTAATTTTTTGCTGCTGTAAATATTACCACAAACTCAGTGGCTTCACACAGCACATATTATTCCTCGCACAATTCCAGAGGCCCCATGGCTAAAATCAGTTCCACTGGGATACAGAAAACATGTCTGCAGCCTGAGCCTTTTGGGAGGCTCTAGGGCAGCAGTTCTCAACCTTCCTAATGCCGCGACCCCTTAATACAGTTCCTCATGTTGTGGTGACCCCCAACCATAAAATTGTTTTCATTGCTACTCTATAACTGTAAATTTGCTACTGTTATGAATCATAATGTAAATATCTTTTTGTTTTCCGATGGTCTTAGGCGACCCCTGTGAAAAGGTTGTTCGATTTGCAAAGGGGTCGCGACCCACAGGTTGAGAACCGCTGCTCTAGGGGGCAATCCCTTTCCTTGCCTTTTCCACCTTCCAGACATCATCTGCATTCCTGGGCTTATGTCCTCTTCCTCCGTCTTTAAAGCGTATCACTCAGGTCTTTTCTTTCATTGGCACATTGTCTTCACTCTTTCTGACCCTCTGCCTCTTTCTTACAAAAATCTTTGTAATTACACCCAGGTCCACCTGGATAATCAAAGATAATCTTCCTATTTCACATCTACAAGGTTTCTTTTGCCATGTAAAGTACATATTTATAGTTTCTGAGGATTAGGACATGGATTTTTTTTTGGGGGGGTAGGGTTTATTCAGACTACAACACAAGGTTTGGATCAAGAGATATTTATTTCATGTGATTTTGAAAACCTCCTAAATTAGCATCACTTTAAAGAACAGAGAGACAATTTGGATAAAACTCTTGACACTTCATCTTTCACTCCCTCCACCCACATACTTGTTCACCAAGGCTACTACAAGATCTGATGTTTGTTAATTATCAATTTTATTGCCAGAAAGATGCCTACTTAGGCTACAGTAGTAATCTAAATATAGCCAGGGATTCAAGACAACAAATGTTTGACTATAAATATTACAGGATTAAAGGAAAACCATGATCATAACTTTAATTTGAGGAGAAGAATAAACAGTCCTTTAAGCTTTTGGCTAAATCAAATTTGAGTTACATTTTTCAGAGTTTTTCTGAAAAATGGGCTCAGATGACCACTTATCCCCATACCCATAGTTTAAGATTTTATTTTATAAAGTGATGAGAACAAAAAGCAATTTTGCTGCAGCTTAGATAAATTTTATATAATTATATCTTTTGGATATGGGGGGAAAATGCATCAGATTAAGTTCATAATCCAAGGTTGCAGGTGTTATAATCACACTAAAGCCAGAGTTGGGAACCTGACAGCACCATAGAGAGATTAGCCTGCAGAGGTGAACATAAACTAGTAAGGACTATTCAGTCAATAAAGATAAGAGTTGAGCATGAGTGTAAGATTTATCTCTATAAAATCACTTTGGGTATGTATATGGAGCCCACAAATATTATTGCGATGTCTTACTACATTAGTAAAGGTACCACCCCAGCCACCTCTCCTAAATTTAAAAGAAATAATTTTAGGAAATTTTTCAAAAATTGAACTTTCAATAAACTAGCATTTTTCAGAGAATTGACTCGTTGGCTTAATTAAATAAAATAATCAATTAAATTTCACCAATTTTCAAAGACCATTAAACTTAACATTTAATATTAAAGTGCCTATTGATTAATCATACAAAAATATTTTTAATATTAAAGTGCTTATTGATTAATCATACAAAAAATATTTATCTGTATTGAGTTTTGACTATGTGACAAGCACTGTGGTAAATGTGTTAAATGCAAATACTGGGTTGTCAGAAAAGTCACGATGTATTTTTTCTGTTTTTCATTGCAAAAATGCATCATGACTTTTCCGACAACCCAATATAAACAAGATATATTGTCCTCTAAGGCTTTTAGAGGACAATGTCCTCTAATGGACTTTTAGACTTCAGTTGGAAAGTCACATGTTTAAATAAGCAACCCTCAGAATACACAATGATAATGATATGCACTATTGTGGAAAAAAGCATACTGCATGAGAACTCATTACCTCACCATGATCAAGGGGGTAGGGCTCCCTGTAGGTACTGCTTGAGTTGAGATGTCAAAGGAGTCTCTTTGGAGAAGGGAAGAGTCTATATCACAATCAAAGGCATAGGGTGGCCTAATTTTTCCATGAGACTATTTTATATGGCAAGGTAGAAGAGTGATAGGCTATGAGGCTGACTAGCACTAGATTGTGAATGTTTTTTTCTGCTAAGATAGAGAATTTGACTTTCATTATGAATGCAGTGAATTAAAGTTGAGGAATAAAACAATCATATCTGTGATCTGAAAAAAAAATCAATCTAGTGGAATGTCAAGGCTGGTTTAGAAGATAGAGAGACTACATACAGGGAAAACAACTAACTAAAATATTATTTCAGTAATCCAATTGACAAGTAACCAGAATATTGACTAAGAAGATAAAAATAGTCATGAGTAGCAATGGCAAAATAAAGATATGGATGTAGATTCAACAAATATGAAAAGTGAAGTAAGAGATAAATCAGGGATTTATTTCAGGTGGAAAATAACATAGTCACTGAAATGGGGAATACAGGCAAAAGGGCAGATTTTGTAAACATGAAAATGAATAAGTTTTTAGATCTATTCAGTTGCTGTACCTATAGGATATTCCAATAGAAATGTCATCTATGTAGTTGGATGCTGTCCTAGAAGTCAGAAGAGAAGTCTGTGATATATATCTATATATCTATAATCTATATATCTATAGATCTGTATACCTATATATCTATATATCATCTATATATCTATATAGATATAGATATCTGTAGATATAGTTATAAATATATATCACATACATGTATACATCCACAAAGAATTGAGGAATTGTGGCCATTAGTATGATTCTATTTCTCCAAGGAAAGTGAGAAGAGTAAAATAGTGTAGGATGAATGCCCACAGAACACTCCCTTTAGGGAAAAGCATTAAAAATTAAAGGAAGAGATGCCACTAAAAGGTCTAAAGCCTAGTAAAATAGGAAGACATAGAGGAATAGATTTAGGATATGAGGCAAACTTGTGGCAACTGTTACTCTCATTTTCTAACCCCAAAGTTGCAAATTCAATTGCCTGTGGGAAGCAGGCAGGTAATTTAACAAGTAGAGAAGCTTGGGTGTAGGGAAAGATGAGGGACTGTCATATTCCAGAAACCACCTTGTGCACAGGCAGAAGCGGCTATCTAGATTCTGCCTATTATTACCCTGTGGGAATTTGGGTCAATGTTGCCCGATATTTGGCTTTTTCAAAAAAAAAAGCTGAAACTCTATATTTTTATATAAAATTTGCCAATTTTAAAATGCTCAGAGCCTCACAAAAAGTACCTATGGGATTTTTTTAGCCCCTGCACTGCCAGTTTGCAACATCTGCCTCAGCATCCACGACAAGACCAACCCTGGGCCAGGAAGATCTCCGGTTGGACCTGCTGTTATAATCTTCCATTTCCATATTCATGAGTAGGTTCTCCCCATACATACCTGGATGAGTAATTTTTGACAATTGCTGCTACTCTATTTGAAGATTGGAAAAATTAAGAAGAAACTCGTGAAAACAGAGCTATTCTAATTAATGCCTAAGAATGTTTTGTAACCTTTGCTAGCTACTGTCACATAAGCCCTTGATATCTATAAATATGCTGATTATATACCTTGGCCTTTAAACATGGGCATATTTGGGGTGGAAAGGGGTGCTCTCAGGAGGTATAAAATGAGATGTCTGATCACCCTAAATATAAATGCATATTACCAATGTTGAGCTATCTATATTTTATTGAGACCTTGTGATTTCAATGTTCTTCAGTTAAATGGCACTCATTTTCTCCAAATTACTTAATCTTTCATATTTATCTGGAGGGTAGGCCATGAGCATTTCAGTATTTTTAAGTCTCATTTGCTAGTCAGGTAATTTGTTTGGAGCAAGAGCAACTTTACTGTGTTATCAATTAGTGGTTTCTTTGTTTAGGAATATACCATTTAAGTAACTTTAGAACAGGAAAAAAATAAGTAGGTTGTGTCTCTTCCCAGGTGGTGCATATAATTTTCTCATTTATAAATTGGGCATCAAGCATTGTTCCTTCTGTGTGTCAAAGGTCATTCAATTAGTAGGACTAATTTTCTCTGGCTTTATGTCAAGTTGTACTATTTGGCTTTGGATTCAGAAGCAGATGACAAGTACATAAAAAGATTTTCTTTTTTAAGGAGATGAAATAGAATGATTTTCAATATATTAATAATAAGCCTTTTGTGCACCTTTATTCCTAAGATGGCTGTTACGTGCAAGCACATTTTTGTATCCCACAATGAAGATGCCAAGAAAGGCACCCACTCACATGGGCAGTGCTGGTTATTCTCTGCTGAATTATATACTGGAATGGCCTTGGAGGGAGGAAAACAAAACAGAATAATCCCACATCAACTGCAAAGAATTTATACCAAAGCATTTCTGAACTGATTATGAGGAAGTCTCCTTTTAGGGTACTTTATTTGGAAGGGTTATCCAGCATCAGGGAAAGAAAATTTACTTGGGATAAAAGTAAAAGTAAATAAATAAGTGAAAAAGAGTTCTTATTACCATGTTGTTACTGCAAATGTGAGTCATGGAATTTATCAATAAGGAGGCTTAAATGTGCACGTGGGACACCTTTTGAAGTCTCATAAATATTTACATATTTGAAAAGATGAGGTTGGAGTATTTCCAAGATAACTTTTGGTATAAATTGTACCAATGGCCTCTTAGGGCAGAAAATGGCCTCTGAGATGTTTTAAGTTCAATCCTTTCTCTTTTCTTTTCAGAGAAGGAGTTTGATAAAATCAGGACTAATTTGTGGGAGAGTTGGAAGTCAAATCCAGGGCCCTTTATTCTAAGCCTAGTGTATTTTCAACTACACATTTTTTTGTTTCAACTATTCTTCATAGCATAAACATCATTCGAATATCCAAGGAACCAAGGGAAGAGATCTTCGAATATTTAAATTGGCTTGCACACCATGAAGAAATTTATTAACTTTCACATAGTACCTCCAGATGGAATTAAGGCTTTTAAATTACCATTAACACACACACACACACACACACACACACACACACACTTTGTCTGGTGTTGTTCGTCCTCAGCATATACTCTGAACTGCAATGGTTATTTAGGGACTACTTGCTGTTCATTTCTATTTTTGGTAATACCTGGAGGGATTTTTAACCTGGTGCTTGCCTTGGTAAGAGGTTCCTGAGGACAAGTATCTTTTAAGAAGCCTTGAATCTAAAATCCTCTCTTCCTGAGAAAATACCTCATCTTAACTAAAGTTTGCTTCATTTGGATTCTCTCCTGAATTATTTAAAAGTTCTGAACTTTAATATAAAAAACTAGCAGTTGCAGGCTTGATTATCACACAGCATTTTGCATTTAGGCCAAAAAGTTCTGCTTGAAAGGTATAATTGCAGTTAGCATACACCTGCATATTTGCAAGCAGTTGTGAATCTCTTGTATCTGGGTGGCCCATCCCTAACATGCCAGGTTGCTTCTAAGCTCTTTGGACCCCTTAAAAGAGGACCCACATATTTATTTTTCTCAGACACAGATTGCTCCCTGCTCTCTATAAAAAAAACTTGGTTATTTAAGGGAGAAAGTACATGCTTAGAGCTCTGCTCATGGAACTAGAAATGTATACTTTAATTAAATCAATGAAATATTAACAATTATGAATAGTAAATGTAATAAGGAGAAGGAAAGAAAGCAGAGGAAACCTCCTAGCAAGGGCACCAAAGATTTTTCTAAATAACTTCACTTGTTTATTTATACTCTTTCTCATTTCACAAAGAAGCTGAAGTAGTGCACAGAAGTACAAAAGAGTATCAAATATTTTGAGAATAAATGATACTCTAGTGTGGCTAAAAAAGTGGAAGGCTGATGGGAAGTCAGAGTTTGCAGAAGCGAGTTCAGGGTGTGTTCTGAAGATTGATATGCCATGCTGGGAGGTTAACTTTTCTCCACTAAGATTTCAAGCAGATCTGACAGAACATCTTAAATACAAATACATTAATTGGATTTAAAAGACTAATAAAATCCCCAAACAGAAATAGAAGCAACATACCATATCTTTTTTTTAATGCTTTGCAGAGGATCAAATCGTATATGTATTTATTCATTCAGTAAATATTTAACAATAGATGGTGACCTTATTAGTCATAACAAGATAAACGTGATTACTACACTTAAGGTGCCACAATCGAATAGGAAAGATAATTATTAAGGTGATTAATTCAATAAAGTAATTAATTAGATTTCTCAAAAGTGCTAGAAAGGAAAAATTCAGGTTTCTATGACAACATTTAATATGGGGGACTTAACCTAGTCAGGGAGGTCAAGGAAGTGATAATTAAGATGATTAGGTCGAATGATGGATGCTCTGTGGTGTGTGAAAATGGCTGTTTTTTAAGGAAAAGGTAAACAGCATTTGGATACATCTACTCATTTATTTATCCAACATATCGAAGTTCTACTTAGGTATGAAGCACTATAAGAGAAACGACTAATAATGTAACACTGCAATAAATTCAGTTTTCACTTAGTAGTTTATAAAACATATTTTTTTAATCAAACACTAGTATGACTACTATACAAAACAAGACTCTGCAAATAGATATCCTTAAACATATTTTATATGGATGATAATATCAGGACCCTCTTAACAGGAAACAGGGCCTTTTGGGTAATTAGAAGGCAGGTAATAAAGGCAGAGACCTCTCTGGCTTATGGAGGCAAAAGCAATTTTTTTATCAGTCAATTGAATCATTGGAACTAAGGTAAAGATTCCTCTTGCCCAGCTCCAAAGGCTCAATTTTGAACAAAGCAGGAATGGTTAAAATAATTGCAAGAAGTATAGCAAGAAGAGCTTCTCTCCTTTAACATTATTGTCTTCTCCAAGCTAGAGGTCTGTCCTGTCACTATTCCAACCAGAAGTAATAGCACCGGGGTGTCTGCTGCTAATTCAGAGACACTTGTCCCAGATAAACAAGACTCTGATAGTCCCTCCTTGGAGATTCCACATCTTGTGGCCACCAGCCTAAATCCCAAAGTACTAAGGAATTCAGGTTTTCATTGACATTGAATTATTCCATATAAAAGCCATAATTGGGTCTTCTCCCAGGCCCAGTACCAACAGAAGAGTATATATTATATACACCAACTTTTACAAGACAGTTAAGGCAAGACATTCTAATGAAAAGTGAATGTGAGTCATCATTGAGTGGTAAGGAACGCCAGCGTACCTCCCCCAATTCTGACTAAAGTGACCTATAACAGAAATAGGATGCAGTGAGGTTCAGGAAGCACAATGATTTTCCAAAGGTTAGGAGCTCAGTAAATTGTTCAGCTTAGTTTCCAAAGTGACTCTCTTCAGCTTACTACTTAAGCTTGTTTTTCCATCACTGCCATTGCTTTAGGCCCCTCTTCCAAAGAGAAAGGTGAAGTTTAGCAGGGGAGATAAGACATGCATATAAAGAACCAGAGTATAAAGTGCAATGTGGGAGATATAGATAGAGTGATATTTTTTATACAGACTTCTTTTCAGTGGAAACTTCTATGGGCCTTTATGAAGACAGTGGGATTTGTGATGCTGAGCTTCCATTCATGGCAAGGGAGCAATTTCTTTTGGCATCAAGCGTCTTTCAGTGTTTGAACCTCAGAGGAGACGGCATAAAGCTAAATGTGTGCCATGGATGGCTTTGCTATTTGACTGTGTTTATTTTATTTTTAAAGGTTTTTTTTTTGGCAGTTTAAGCTCAATTCTGAGACTTCTACTTGACAAAAGTACTACTAGCGTAGCTGCATTTGGGACAATTTACTATGTGATAAAAATTGTCGTTTGTAGGTGCTTTTCCTGCCAATAGAGACTAAAGATTTCATTACCACCAAAATGCCTGTCTCAGAGTAAAGGTCAGAGGCATATTGAAGAAAATGCTCATAAATTTGGCTGTCACAAAGTTGTTCTGTTACCACAAACTCTAGAACAGATTCTCTCTGAAGGTTCACAATTTATTGCACATAGAATGAATGTGGGCACTTGGTTATAGGAGATATTAATGTTTTAAACTGTATGCATTTTTTTTAATTGGTAGAAACAGATGGAGAGTTGTAACTTGCACATTGTACATGTTTACAGGTAAAAAGAGTGTCCACGTGTGGAAGGTGAGAGGCAGGAATGGGACAAAATGGTTTCCTCAGGACATTTCCTGCCAACCTTTTTATGCAACCCAACATAGGAGATGGTACTTTGTGGAAACTAAATGATTAATAAGACCTCCCAACAGGACCACAAACCAACCTTAACCATGACAGGATATTATAGGTTACTGTCTAGAGTAAGAGAAAACGTCCTCAGAGGGCTATAATAAAAAAAAGAGACATTATAGAGGGCTTGAAATGACATCAGTGAGCTACTGAACAGAAGAAAAAGAAATGAGTCTGCAAGCTTTGGTCAGGATATCCTCTTTGTGCTGGGCTAGTTTGGATATTAGGTAATCAGAGCAAATAGAAACATTTTTTAGGTACCTAGATGTTGTTTCAGAAGCAATAAAGTCCCTTTAGCCCGCCTAGGGTTCCCTTTTCATATGGTATGGAGACCCCGTTATGCACTGTACCAAGATGTGCTTTATTTTGCTGTTTTTCCTCAAGTTTCTTTGGACACGTGTCCTTAAAATGGAAGGGGAACAGGCCAATAAATTTAGCGTCATGCACATGGTGATTGTGTGACCTAATTTATGGGCATCTTTTGGCATTTTTCTATGTACACAATGGATTACAATTATTCCAGGAATTGTTTCCTAGAGAAAAACAAGGAAAAGGCCTAGCCATGGAACATGGCTCTGATAGTCACCTAAAATATGGATTTTAATTTGGAAATAATGAAAGTATTACCCCAAAACAGCAAGTGAGTTAGTGATTGCTTTAGAGCAAGGGAAAGGACACCATTATCTGGAATCAGCATAGCCAGGTCCTCGAGTTCAGATTCAGTGCTATAGATAAGGAAGAGAGGAGGGTTCTGGAAAGGCAATGGCCAACCATCAATGAAGAGAACACACACGCACACACACATGCACACATGCACACGCACACACACATGCACACACATGCATGTGTACATGCACACACACACACACACAGAACCACATGAGGTGCAAACACTTTTTAAAACTTGAGATTCTTTCACATGATTAATTTTGCAAATCAGTTACTAATACGGAGATTACTATGTTTTGTCTTTAGTTTTCTGTCATATATTACCATTCAGTTACATTAATGTGGACTTTACATCTGTATTAGTTTCTTACTGCTGCTATAACAAATTATTGCAAATGGGCTTAAAATAACACACATTTACTTATTACATTTCAGTTCTAGAAGTCAGAAGTCCTCCATGGGGCTCTGAGCTAAAATCATGGTGTCATCAGGGCTACCTTCCTTCTGGAGGCTCTAGGGGAAAATTTGTTTCTTTGCTCTTTTCAGCTTGTAAAGGCTGATTGAATTCCTTGATGCAAGGATCCACCCCATCTTCAAGGCCAGCAGCAAAGCACTTTCAAATTTCTCTTGACTCTACCTTTTCTACCACTCTCTTCCACTTTAAAGGACCCTTGTGATTATACTGGGTATATCTGGATAATTGAGGGTGCTCTCCTTATTCTAAGGTCAAGTTGATAACAACCTTAATTCTATCTGCAAATTTAATCCCCTCTTGCTATGTAGCATAACATATACACGGGTCTCAGGGATGAAGACATGAACACCTTTGGGGTTGGGGGGGGGTAGGACATTATTCTGCCTACCACAATATTTAATTCACTATTAAGTAAACATATTTACATTTGGAGTAGTTTCAATTTAAATTTACCTTGACAGGGGCTGGCCGAGTGGCACGTTGATTAAGAGTTGGCTTGGGATGGCAGCTCTTAGCAGCAGGGCCCAGTTTGTGTCCCCATGAGGGCCAGTGACACTGTGCCCTTTACAGCTAAGATGGTGAACAACAGCTCGACCTGGAGCTGGGCTGCCGTGAGTCACCGGCAATGGCGTAGGCTGCACTGGGGCTGCAGTGGGCTGCCATAAGCTACCGTGTGTGGCCTGCAGCCAGCGTGAGTGGCCGGCAGCTGGTGTGAGCTGCCAAGAGCCACTGTGAGCGGCCATCCAAGGGCCGGTGACCAATCTACCTCAGCTGGAGGAGCACAATGATAATACCAACATGGGCCAGTGAAGAGATGTCCTCCACAACTAGACTGAAGAACAAAAGAACAGCAACTTGTCTGTCTGTTCCCCTTCCCTAATTCTCCAATGCTGTTCCCTCCCCTAATTCCCCAATAAATAAATAATAACTAAATAAATAAATAAATAAATAAATTTACATTGACAGAAGAGACCACATCATCCAAGCTTCAGAATGTGTGCAGATGCTGTGTAACTCTATGATTCCAAAACCTTAATCTACCAACCAAACACTAAACCTCATCTACCTATTTTTCAAAAACATACCTGCTTTGCCTGTAATCTATTCTGAATTCATTGGTTTTAATTCTTTCTTAAGGGAGATTTTGCTTCTCATAGATGAATTTGATTGCATTAGTAATTTTAAATTCATGTCTTCGCCCTTCCCCTTACCCCATCCTTATCCATTTGTTCTCATAGTCAACAAGTTCACCATGTGTCAAATGTTGTGCTAGGTACAGGATATTCAAAGATGGAAAGAACATACAGTCATTGCTGCTTAAACAGGATCTGAAGTGAAGACAGAAAAGGGGACATAAAATTAAACAATGTGTTTTAAAGTACTATGAACTGTGAAATCAGGGAGAGAAAAGGCCTGTCTCTGATTGGTAAGGTCAGAAAATCTTCACTGTAAATATGAACTTTGGATGTGATGGGTGAGGGTGGGGGGTGGGGTGGCATTTTAGTTAGAAAGGAAGAGTGCGTGGAGAGGGAGAGACCTATATGTCTCTTTTGCTCATGCTGTTTGTTCTCCCTGAAATGCACCCCCCCCCAATCTGCCACATCTGATCCTTCTCTATTCCTGTCCCCATTTTCAGGCCACCTGTCAAAACTCCATACCTGTTTAACTGAAAGAATATGATGAGGACAGAATAAAGTTTTAATAAATAATGCATAAGCTCTTTATGATTTTTCTTGCTTACTTCTCCAAATAAATCTCACTTGCCCACATACACCTAAATTCTAGATTCCATTGTGTAATGGGAAGAGAAGAGATTTGGGAATCAAAAGGACTGCAGTGTGAACCCCAGAGCAATCACTGATGTAGCATGTACCATGCATGAATTGCTTTATTGCTCTCAACCTTGTGTAGCAGGGATGTCGTAAGTTAATATAATATGTGACTGGTTTATTAAGTAGGCTGAATGTGGTCTGGTTCAATGAGGAAACTATTTTATTTTTCTATTGCCTTACAATATGTTCTGTTGTACTTCCCTTATTCCAACAATATTTATAGAAGACTTTATTTATAGCTTTAGATCATCTTAATAAGAATAAATCCCATTTTGGTCATAAGGATTAAGTTTCATGTATTTATAAAAGGTTTCCTCTAGACTTAAATCTAAATTCTAAACATCAGTCTCAATTCTAGTTCATCTATATTGAGAAGATAGCATGATTTCTCCTTTCAGTAGTCCTCAATATTTTTCTACTCCATCTCCCTCCCTTTTTACCCTTCAACTCTTCTGGTGTTAAAAAGAGGAGAAAAACAGTCAAAGGTAGTTTTATTTATCTTGTCCTGTTTGAAGTTCCATCTTGGCTTATCCTACCTGCCATTTCTTGTGTTTTTGCAAATGTTCAAATGCTACTGTCTTTGTAAGGCGCAAAGGTGTGTGTTGGTTGAATGCCCATCACAGACTTTCACATTGGGCATTTGCTGATATAACGTGATGAATTCTACACCTGGCCTGTCAAATCCACTAACCAGTCTACCTCTTTCCCCAGCTGTTCACCCCAAGCTACTTATTGTATGCCTTTGCTTTGGGTAGTCTCAATAATAAGGCCCAAAGCTGGTTATCTTCTGTGTAATCAACCTGGTCCAAAGAGACGGCTTCATCTTTTCCATGACAAATATGGACATGCACAATCATTCTGTTGATACCCTCTCATCTTGCACTCCAAAGCATTTCTAGTCATGCTCCCGCCTTCAGAATTTTCTGATGGAAAGCAGGTACAATCTTGACTGAGGACAAAATTCTAGAAGACACATGCCAAGATACTAAGGTGTTTCTCCCTGCACTGTGCTCTGAAGACAGCACTGAGCTGGACCTGTGTGTTACTCTAGGAAGGTCATCAAACATCCAGCTTTGGAGAAAGATGTCCACCTCTTATTTTTTTTTGGGCATTCTGAATGTCTGTGAGTTTTTATCTTGGTGCTCTGTGCCTCTTGGCTTGTGGGCATTATAGAACCACATACCACCTCTCTCCCACTAGGGAGAGGAAGGGGACACACTCCCCATAGGGCTGGCAGGTCTCCATCTGACTGTATATGAGTTGGATGGAGTGATAAGTTGAAGGTTGAAGGGTTCGTGTGGCCACTTCTAGGGCACGCAAGGTGACTGTATAATAAACTTCCTTTACCGCTACCTTCAGAATGCAGAGGATCTTATCTCCCATTGTCTGTAGATGTGTAATTTTAGCCAAAATTCTCAAATAGCGAATGTTCCATTTTACATCCAGGCTCACATGTAAATTTCATAGCATAGTGCCTGGCACATTATGGGGCTCAGAAATGTTAAGTATTTTTTGTTTTTCTTCCAATTATTATTTTTACTTGCAAACTTTCATTTGAGCATCCCTGTCATGCCACCTACTTACATAACTTTTTAAGAGTCATTTAAATCTAACACTCATCTTCTGACATTTTTTTTTCTTTTTAAATGAGCAAGAAAGCTAAAAGAAGGAAAAAGAAATAAATCTAAATTTTAAGAACGGCTTCGGGGAATGGAGAAAAGTAACACCTTTCTGCATTGAAAATTTTTTTTTTCTTCAGTTCAGAGGACCGACTGTGGGCCTCATTTACACTTGCCTTTTCCAGGGGCTAACTTGTAGTTCTGGCTCACCTGCTTTTAAGAACAGGTTGATTCATTTTACCTTCGCATCCAGCTAGTGCATCTGAAATTGCTGATGAAAGGCACTGTCGAATCCCTGATCTATTTTGATAATGATGTGTACTTGTAAGGCAATCTGCCCATTAGTGTAGAAAGGGAGAATGGGGACAGATCACAAAACGAGCTCTGAAAGCAAGCGCAGAGCCCCAGAGTCTGCCGGGCAGGAATTTATACTCCTCTAGCATTTTGACTCAGCACACAAATGTGGGATGTATGGGGGTGTTGGCATGTGGTGCCAGATTCTTTGCCTGCACCAGAGGCTGTCCTAAGAGATTTGTTGTACCTGCCTTTGCTTACAGATTGCAATTTAGGGAGCCTTTATTTAAATGTAAAATGATAGCACAGGGTTTCTCTACATTTTATTTATGGCTGCTTAGGTATAATCACCCACCAGTGATCAGGACATATCAAAATGTATCCAGTTGTCAGCCAATTAGGGGGAATATCATCTGTCACTAACCTGCTCTCTGTAATGTGCTCAACGAGGGAACTACTAAACCAGAGACTGCTCGTGTATCCTAATGTGCCCTGAAATCCTCCTCCATGCTATGAACTCGGCCACTCTACCCAATTATTTTACCTCAGAAAATGCAGTTGCATTGAGAAATGTATTCAAAAACAAACAAACAAACAAAACAAACTATGACCGGGAGTAAATTAGGCATGAGTTTAAATTTTAATTTTTGTGGGTTTGAGTAAAAATCTTTCTTTTTCTGAGCCGTTTTCTGGGCTACATTAAAAAAAAATCCCTATATCTTAGCTTGCTCTGAGGAATAAAAATAAGATAATATAAGCATAAGGCCTACAAGATTACCTGTCCTGTGATAGGTGGCCAAGAACTGTCTTTTCCACCCTAAGATAAGACCTGTTACTTTTGTACCTAGAATTCCACTGGAGCATCAAGTAATAAAAATGACAGCAACTGTTCCAACTTTGGGTTTTGGGGAGCCAGCATTCCCTTCTCGGGGCAGAGCCTCAGTGAGAGAGTGGGGAGACGCTGCCTCTGCTTTCAGCTGCTGTGCAGTCCTCTCTGAGATGTGGAGAAGGGAGCCCCTTTCTTTAAGATCCTTTTCATGTTGGGGATGTGTGTTTATGAGGAAACAACATAAACAGCTCTTTGTCTCTTCATGGTCAATTTTAATGGCGAAGATTGTTGTTAGGACGACTGTTCTCTCTTATGATTTTGAGGTAGACTTTTATGAGCACTCAGAAGTTTGGGAGTCTGGTCCTTTTACCGGTTTTCACTCTTCCAGGTTTTTATTTATTTATTTTTATTTTTAATTTTTTTAAATAGTCAGATTCTTTCCCATCTTAGGTCCTTTGTCCCCTCTGCTTCCTTTCTTGTCACTCCTTGAGGGCCGAAACTAGGTCTGTTGTCTCAATATTCTACACCCAATGCTTCACATAGTGGCATAAAAAAGGTGCTTCAAAATACTAATTAAAACAATGAATAAATGAATTTTCCAGCTTCATTTTTTTTTCATATGTAAAGGGAATAATAATAATACTTGGTGTGAGATTTAAAGGAGATACAAATGGGAAGGAACTGCAGAGTGCATGACCTAGCATTGACTTTATCATTATAAGCACGTGCGTTATTATTCCATTATAGTTCAATAATTGTGTAGCTCGGACAAGTTCCTTAGCCCTGTGGCCTCACTTACCTCACCGTTAACATGAGAGCATTAGGTTATTTTATTTGAAGAGCGCTTTACCTATATAATTCCCTGTTAGCAAAGAAAAAACTGTATCTGGATTTTTAAGCATAGGACACCTTCTTGATCAGACAATTTAAAATGTTATGCTACAATATGCCTGAATAGTTTAATTATTATATAACAAGAACAAGAACCTCTTCCTTTTCCCCTGGGATATTCATAATCACCCAAGAAAAAAGGAATATTTCACTGGTTGCAATTCTGTAAATAGCAATAAAAAGAGGAACTGGAAATAATACAATTTCTCTGCTGTGATAAAACATGTATAAACTTTACTGCAAAGTTAACAGCTCTTACCACTTATAAAAAACTGCCACTGCTTTCCCCATATTTCTAGATTTTCTGTTCTGAGGGATGGGGTTGAGGGAAGCAATAGTCTGATTTGACATGTTTAATTAAAATTGTAGGCCTGCATCAGAGGAATTACCAGGAACGCTCTCCTTTGCCAATGGTGACATGGCTCATCCCATTCCCAAACCGCGGGGACCCTTTGCCTCCTTGCCCCCGTATAACTTCCTGTTGCAACAGAACAAATGCGCTCCGCAGTTTGCAGGGCTTGTTTCAAATAACCAACCTTGTCCAGGCAATATGTCTTCCCAAGATGCCTCGGGGAGATGTGTTGCAAGAAAAGACAGACTCACTTCAGTCATTTTTCTCTTTTATTGTCTGTCATTCTGTGACTTGGTGCATTTTTCCTCTATTTTCTACAGTTATACCAGTGAGGGGGACAACAACAAAAGCTAACAATTACTAGGGTTTGCTTTGTTTTGGGCACTGTTTAAATACTTCACATGTATTAACTTATTTACTCCTTAACCTAAGAATTATTGTCTTCTACTTTTTACAGAGGAGTAAGGAGGTTAAGTAACTTGTTCTGAATGATAAGCTATTAAGCAATAGAGCCAGGATTTGAGTGCAGGCAGTATGGCTTCAGAGCCTACGCACCTAACCACTATGTTTATAAATGTCCACCATCAGCATGAACACCTGTGGTAAGCAACTCTAAAATGGCCCCCAATGATCCCTGATTTCTGGTACTCAGTCCTTATGTAATTTCCTCCTCCTCCCCTTGTATTGAGGGCTGGATCTAATGACTTGCTTTAAATAGGCAGAATACAGCCAAAGTAATGATATTATCACTTCTAAGATGAGGTTATAAAAGACGGCGACTTCTATCTTGTTCTCGCTCCCTGTCTTTTTCTGGCTCTTCTTTCTGATGAAGCAAGTTGTCATGTTGTGAGCTGTCCTACGGAGAAGCCCACTTGGCAAAGAACTAAGGGTGGCTGACAGCCAGCAGCCATCAAGGAACTGAGGTTTTCAGTCCAATATCTAGTGGAGAACTACATTGTGCCAGCAACCATGGGAGTGAGCTTGGAAGTGCATCCTTCCCCAGTAGGGCCTGTGAGGGCTGCAGACTCAGTCAACACCTTAATTGTTCTCTCTTGTGAGAAAGCCTAAGCTAGAGAACCCACTTATGCTGTAGCTGGATTCCTGACCTACCCAAACTGTGAAATAATACATGTTTTAAGTCCTTAAGTTTTGCAGTGATTTGCTACACAGTAATAAATAACTGATAAAACGCTCCAGCAGTCCTATTTATTCTTATCGTCCCTCCCTCCCTCTTCCCCTCCTTCTTTCTGTTTTTCCTTCTTTTTGTCAATGCTTGTTATGTGTCAGGCAATATTTTCTTTTTTAATCGTCTTATTTAATCCTCATTACAACCTTATGAGGTATATATTGTAATATTTATTTTACAGGTCAGAAAAATAGTCTCAGTTTGTGGAGCTTGATAGCTGAGTAAGTGGAAAAAACCAATGTTTGTAACTAGGTCTCTGTGATCTCTTCATGTTTTATAAATTTATATCACTTATTACATAAATTATTCCATTTTATTCCATCCTCAAACCCTAATCCTAAATAGAACTAATCATTTATTGTCTATGATACCTCTGTATGCATCATTTAAAATAATTACTAGTAATAGAATTGTTGAGTGACTTTAATATTCTGGCACTATGCTAAGAACTTTATATAGATTATCTTATTTTGTTCTCATAACAATAATCTGAAATAAGATTTATCACTTCTGTTTTTTTGCAAATGTGGAAATCGAGGATTATAGATATTAAAAATATATTGTTATCACAGATATAGAACATTTTGTGTTGTACTTATTAGCTTTAACTGTACTTCACATGCCTCATTTCCCCAATGGACTTTGAGTTCCAAGACGGCTTGCATTTTTGCAGACTAGGGTACCCAACACAGAACCTTTCCTTATGGCTCCTGAATAAATGTTTATTGAGCTGAACTAAATTTTGACCGCAAGTCCTGTCTTCTATGTATATGGACAGTCAAATTTATTCAAAGCAATATAAATACCAAGAAAATTCATTCTGTACTTTAACTCATTTTGTACTTTATTACATATATATATATATATATATATATATATATATACACACACACACACACACACACATTTGGCAACATGTTGAAGGGGAGAGTTGCATTAAGTTATAGCAGAAAATTGAGAGTTACAAAAGTCTGATATCATCGACTCCCATAAAATCCTTGGCTCACCTAGTGTAGAATCACTCAAATCTTCTTCACAATTTATATCTCTGTCTCACATGCTTTACAACTAAAAGGATTTACAGAATAGTGAATTCTGAGAATCAACAAAATTTGTAGTTATAAAATAATTAAGTATGTTCCTTCAACATATTGCTCTTGCTCAAAGAGTTGAAGGCAAGAAAACAGTATACAGAAAGCCTTTCTAAACTAGGATTCAAACCCAATGATATTTATAAATTAAAATGACGAGACAACCAGAAAACTATTTAATCAAACTCCCACATTTCAGTAAATTGAGTAATTAATATAGTAAATCTTAGAGGCTCTTACTGAATTGTTTCTAATTGCTCGCTAAGAATGCAACTTTTAAATTATCAACTTGATTAATTCATCCACTTAGTTAAGAAACATTAAATGAATGCTTACTACAGCAAGACACTGTTTTTGTAAACAATAATACAGAAATGAATGAAACATGATCTCTGTGCCAAGGGTCTTTCAGTATACTGAAGTTAGATTTGGATATTAATAGTTACAGTATCATCTAAGTGCAAAGATAGGTGTATACCTTAGGAACAGAGACAGGAGAGATTCTACTCTGAATGATAGGAATATATCAGAATAATATGTTGTATATACAATTTTAATCCATTCACATTTTCCATGTAATTCCATATTCTCTGGAATTTTATTTAAATGAAGAAATATCATTATGGAAGCTACCAAATAAATATGGACATTTGAAAGATTTGACTCTCTTGTAACAAATTCCTAGCAGCTAATGAGTCAGCCAGAAATATGACACATTTAATGTTGTATCTCTGTGTAGTAACATTAGCATAGATGAGAACCATGGCATTTTGAACTCCCTAAATGGGTCTCAACTTCAGAAACACCTGTGCTAAATAACTTGGTGCATATCTGCTGTGATGACTTGAAATTTTATAACTGTGGGACTTTGC
The DNA here is from genome assembly GCF_001890085.2 of Hipposideros armiger. Taxonomy (NCBI): domain Eukaryota; kingdom Metazoa; phylum Chordata; class Mammalia; order Chiroptera; family Hipposideridae; genus Hipposideros; species Hipposideros armiger. The sequence continues at coordinate 2,129,957 of NW_017731495.1, read as the reverse complement.
ATTGCCAGATTGTCTTCATTTATGATTCAGACAGAAACTTAGCATTGCACTATACACTACAAAACATATGAATGTATTTTGGATATTAGCCCTTTATTGGAGGCATTGTTTGCAAATATCTTTTCCCATTCGGTTGGTTGGCTCTTTGTTTTGTTGATGGTTTCTTTTGTTGTGCAGAAGCTTTTTAGTTTGATATAGTCCCATTCATTTATTTTAGCTTTTACTCCCCTTGCCTTTGAGGTCAAGTTCATAAAATCCTCTTTGAACCAAACGTCCATAAGTTTAGTACCTAATAGGTACAGCAGCTATGGAAAACAGTATGGTGGTTCCTCAAAAAATTAAGAATAGAATTACTGTATATCCCAGCAATCCCTTTCCTGGGTATCTACCCAAAAGAAAACATCATAAAAATATATGTACTCTGATGTTCATTGCAGCATTATTTACAGTGGCCAAGACATAGAAACAACCAAAGTGTCCTTCGATAGATGATTGAAAAAAGATGTGGTACATATACACAATAGAATATGACTCGGCCATAAGAAAAGATGAAATACTGCCATTTTCAACAACATGGATGGATCTTGAGATTATTATGCTAAGTGAACTAAGTCAGACAGAAAAAGTCGAGAACCATATGGCTTCACTCATATGTGGGATATAAAACTGAGGGCAATAAAGGAACAAGACAAAAGAATAAAGAAACAAAAACTCACAGACACAGACAGCAGTTTAGTGGTTACCAGGGTGTAGGGGGGATGGTAGAAGAGGGTAATGGGTGTCAAATACATGGTGATGAAAGGAGAACTGCCTCTGGGTGGTAAGCACACAACGCAATATATAGATGATGTGTTATAGAATTGTACACTTGAAACCTATGTATTTTTGTTGACCATTGACACCCCAATAAATTTTAATTAAAAAAAGTTTAAAATCAAACAAACATGGTTCCTGATCTAATAGAATTAACCCTATCCCACAAGAAACTTCCAATTGAATTGAATTACAAAACAGACTGACTTTTAGACTTACAATTGTTCAGGGTCACATGGAGAATACATTTTTAAACTAGAGTTCTAATGTACTTTATTTTAAGTTCATTTTATAGACAATGCTGTCATATTCTTTGAAATGACAGAATTATTTTGTTAAATTAAGCAATAACCTTCATATTTGTCTTGTGGACCACAATTTCTTCCTCCCCTCTCTTTTGAAAATTACAATATTTGGGTATAGAAACCCTCCATTTTTCATCATCACTATCATCTGGCCACATTCTCATCTATGGCTTTCTGTTTCTGAAGGCTTTTTTTCTTGCTGCATGACATTTGCATTCCAAACACTATCACTGTAGTTAACTTACATATCTACAGGAAGAACATAGATACTGTGGTCTTAGATTCTTCTCCCTTTCAGTTTCTTGATTCTAGTCTCATAAAATCCTGTCAATTCTTTCTCAGGGATGTTTCTCCTTTTCACTCCTTCCTCCTACTCTCCCTCCCTCCCTCCCTCCCCTCCTTTCCTTCCTGATTCTTGCCAGTTATATTCTTACCGATCTTTCATATTCTAGCCTTCCCCTCAGATCCACCCCACATACACCCTTAGATGATCTGACACCACTGTTTCTGTCCATCATTAATTTTTGGCAAAGTACACAATGGATCACAACTGTGTCTCATTCAGCTATTTTTCATTCAGTATACTTATTACCTTTCTTTTACTATAAAAGTCTTGCCTACTCATAAAAAAAGTGGAAAGTACTGACATGTTAAAAAGTAGGCAAACATTTCTTTTCACTCTTTGCAATATTTGGTCTCCCTACTAAAAATAAGGAATAACTACATTCCATATTTAAATTAAAAATTCTCCTTTATATCTCTGGAAATTTTTGTAGCCTTCTACGTTAAGGTCTTACATATACTTCTGTGTGCTGTTTCTAGATGCTTTTATTTATTTTACAGCTATTGTAACTCAAAAGTTTTTCTGTTTTCAAATTGGTTATCATTGTTTTATATAAAAATGTAGATTTTTATTAATTTTAAAATATTGTTACTCAACTCTCACTGATTTTAGGACTTTTCAGTTTTATTTTCTTGAAGTTTCTGGGCACATAATCTTACATTCTTTAAATAATGGAAAATTTTCTACTCCTTTCTTTTTAACATCTTACTAGATTTGGATAGAACTTCTAGGAAAATGCTAAATAAAGGAAATAGTCCATTTCATTCTCTTGCTTTTGATATCAGTGGCAATGACTCCAGCGTTTCATTAAGTATCATGTTAGATATTGTTTTATGACATTATGTTCATAAGTAGTATCCTTTGCTTTCTAAAAGTCTTAACCAGGAGCAGGTGCTTACTCTTTATCAAATGTCTTTTTGCCATCAACTGAAGGGGAAAAATGTGTTCTTTTCCTTTTAATTATTTTTGCAATGAAATCTTTAATAAATTTCCTAATGTAAAATGAATGTTCCTCATCTCCAGCAGCTTGTGGAGTATTCCTTGTCTCCACCAGATTATGATTTAACATACACGTATATTAACATTAGTAATTCAAGGTTGATGGTTCATTGATCAGGAACCATGCTCCACTAAAAGTTCTATACCTGATACTACCCATCCCAAATCTTCATGAATTCTTGTTTCCAGAAGGTATTTAGTGGGTGTTCAGAAAAAAAAAAAAATCTCATGGCCTTTCACTCTGACCTCCTTATTGATGTCAAAACCTCTTGAGAAAGGTGTATGGCCTTCCTTTCCTCTCTACTGGTGGTTTCTTTTACAAGAAAGATATCCTTTAAAGAAAGATGCTTTCTTTATTATCAATTCATACCATAGGTTCCCACAGATAAAAAATAAGGGAAGTGATAGAACGTATTTCAGATTATTGTTATGAGAAAAGAATAAGAAAATGTATATAAAGCTCTTAGTATATTAAAGTCACTCAACAATTCTACTACTAGTAGTTATTTTAAATGATGCAGAGAGAGGTATTACAGACAAGAAAATGATTAGCTCTATGTGAAATTAGGTTTCGAGGATTAAATCAAACAGGGATGTCTTTGCACCCTTGTCCAAAAATCTGTTTTGTTTTTTTTTAATGCTTGTTTGTTTTGTTCTGTTTTTGTTTTTTGTTGTTTTTTAATGTACCAGGTGCAGGAGAGTCGTAGGATGAGAAACATCTGGGTGCCCCCGCCGGGAAGACCCTTCCTCCCAGAGGCGCCCATAAGGAATGCAGCTCACACCACCTATCATGTCATGCCTAATGCTGGTGGACTTCTCCACCCCCAAATCCCTTACCTTGTTCAGAGTCACAGCCTGGCAGCGCCTCACCCCAAAAGCACAGCCGGGGTGGGGAACACGCTATGGCCCAAAAGCTGAGCCTGGGAAAACCACCGGAAGCAAGAACAAGGCCGTGAACAGCGCATGACTGACGGCAAGTCTCAGCTTTCCGGGAGCACGAGGTCCTGGGGGAAGTGAGGCCGTCTTCTGGCGCAGAACCCTAGGACTTCAGCCCGACGTCTGTCAATGTCCAAGGCTGCAGGGACTCGAACACAGTCCAGTTGTTCCTCCAGGAGCTTTGAGGTATCTAAAATTTGTCCCAGGAGACCATCTCTGCCTGTCTCTGCAGCGTTTCCCGTGAAAGGCAGTCTCAGAACATCACTCTCTGTTGCTGACCCATGTAGCAGCCATGGGGGCACTGGCTCCTTCACCAAATCTCCTTTAGCAGGAAATATTCTGCCCTTTGAACACCATCAGGGTTGCCCGTGGGCAGGGGCTGCGACCTGGGTCAGGTGGGTGGAGTGTGGGATTTCCCAGGAAGGCAAACAGAGCGACTGGAGCCCACAGGGTGTTCTAAGTGGCTTCAGCTTATGTCCTGTGTCCATGTTCTCAGTTCTTTCCCATTGATCCGTACTATGTTTTTTATGCCAGTACCATACCTTTTTGATTATTGTAGCTTTGTAATGTGTTTTGAAGTCGGGACCATTGAGTGCAAGCTTTACTTTTGACCTTTCCCCAAGGGAGAAGCCTCCCACCTCGATTGGCTCTGCCTGATGTATTATATTAATGGGTCCTCAGGAGCAGCTGTCAGCCTTTCAGCTCTCTTTTTATGTTCTTTGGCCTCCAGGCACCTAAAGTACGAGTATGCTGGCTCCCATCAGCGCATGGAGATAGGCGAAACAGACACCAACCAGTTCCTTGGGCAGCCCTCAGAAGCGCTAGAACATTGGAAACACATTCTCTTTCCATCCTGAGGGAGAAGCCAGGTGTTGGAGATTTCTTCCTGCTCATTGTTATGCGCTGAGCTGGGGGGAGGACTATGCCTAGCAAGCATGAGCTAGGCCATGTTGTCACCTTTGTTCTCAGCAGCGCCCAACCTGACACGCTTTCCTGTTAGTGCTGAGATTCAGGCAAGACAGAAATCAGTCCCTTGGGCAGTCTCCCTCTCCCAAAGTGTATTTCAGTCCTTTCATTTCCTTTCCAGGGAGAAGCCAGGAACTCTAAGTTTTCTGATTGTGCCACACTGAGCCAAGGGGAAGGACTTTGGTAAGTGTGTGCCACGGATTTTCCTATCAGCTTTGATGCAGCTAATTTTGTCCTCTGGGCATTGTTCGGAATCTGTTAACTGGTTTGTGGATGTCTTACAAAGGGAATTTTCCCCCCAATTGTTGATGAGTAGGTGTCTCCTTGGGGAAAGGAGGGTCTGAGGCTTCCTCTTCTCCCATTTTGTTTACTTCCTGTCCTTTATATTTTTAAGGTACAAAATTCAATACTACTTTCACATTGTTAATTTATCACTTAAATTCTCTGTACCTTACTTATTTTTAAAAATAGTTTCTCTGGTAACCTAAGAGAGAATGATGTTAAATTCTATCTCAGAAATCGAGTTACTATTTCCTCCTTGCATTTCAAGCTATTTTTTGATGTGCATATTTCAATGTTACGGGTTTTTAAAAACCTTATAAAAGTCTCTGAAAGTATAGGTTTATATTAAAAAAAATAGAATTGATCTATGTACAATTTTTCATTTTGCTTTTTACCTTAGATTCTAAGAATCTTGTTTTAGATACTACTTATTTAATGTATATATTTCAACCCCTGTTTTATGTGTTTGCCTGAAACATATTTAGTCATTCTTTTATTTTTAACTTTTCTCTCAGTATATTGTTTAGCTGTGCTTTATCAGATTATTTATTAATTTTTGACCTAATTAAAATATTGGTCTTTTAAGAGGCATTTAAATCATTTGTATTGAAATCATGGTTATTTTACATTTTTAAATATTATATATTTAAAATATATTTTAATATTCTCAGTATTCTGGTTGTAATTATATAGGAGCTTTCCTTAGCTTCAAAATATTTTCTAATCATTAAAGTCACAAGTTTAATGTTCTCTTCTATTTCTTCTCTACAGAAAACAAGGAGTTTCATAGAACTTTGCTTTGTCTGCATCTCGCTTTTATAACTATAACATTAGTTTCTTTCCTAATATCGTAAATAATTTTAAAAATTATGTGTGGTCCCTTTTAATCTTAATTTTATCACTTTTGACATTTGAGTTTGGAGTTCTATTTAAATTAAAAACAATCAAATCTATTTACTTTTATTACTCAATTCCATTCCCTTCAATTCGAAAGTTTGTTTTCAATTACTTAATTCCGATGATTAATTCTTGGGCCATCTGGGGTCTGTCTTCAAGAAGGGTAAATGGGTACACATCTCTTAGTCCTTGTTTATTTGATAGTGTCTTTCACTTGTCTCCACATTTATTTAAGTCAAATTGACTGAGTTTCACATGTCTTTCAAAACTCCATTTTGAAGTAGAGCTATGTAGCTTCATTTTTTTCATATAATGTTTTTTACAGAAGGATCTGAAAAAAACTCTGACTTTCATTCTTATGTAAGCATTCTGTTTATTTTTTCGAGGTTGGCTATTATTCAGTTTTATTTTTTTAATCTGACGTTACTAATTTGGCTATATTAGTTGTTATTTAACTTTTAATTTCCTCACTATTTTCTGTATACATTCCAGCTCTCTCTTCATCTCATTCAATTGCATCTTATTCTCATGACTTTCTGATGCTGTTTCAAAAAATGCTGCTTCTTGCCACACATTGGTGAATCCATCTGGATCAAATCTGGGCCAGCTTCCAGGTGTAGAAATTCTTTTTGGTCCACCTTTTCCACCCAGGTGATGGGTGAATCTCTTTCCAACACATACAGTTGGATGGGAAATTCGTGTGCAGTACTAACCCACATTTGCTTTTATCTTGCTCCACAGTTGGGTTCTTAGAACTTTGAAAGAAATGGTGCGTGTGAAAAAAAGATTAGAATCCTAAGTATATAACACTTCTTGGTGCTTCTCTTTCTATATTTCTCCATATAGAACTTATGTCTACTCCTCCCAAGGTGTCATGTTCAAACAAACAAACAAACAAAACTTCTATCCCTTTTTTGGAGTTGAAATCTCAATCTGAATGTAGAAAGTAAGATACTGTGACAGACGGGATATGGGGACTTTTCTGGATACACATCTTGTTTTTTTGATCTACTGGAAAAGAATGCAGAGACAAAGGATATTCTTGCTTCCTCTTTCTTTGTAGGATTAGTATACTATTGCTCCTTTCGGTAAAATCTTCCATCCTTGTAATTTATAGAAATAGTAATAGATTTTGACAGTAGTTGAATGAGCAGTCTTTGAGATTTTGCTTTTGTTTTTGCTGTCTTTTTATATATTAGTGGGAAATTGGGAGTGGTTCTGTCATGGAGAACTAGTCACCTTTACACCTCTTTCATAGTGTAATAATTTTGAATACCAAGGTTCTCCATAAAGTGAACTCACTTGCCCTTTTCAAATGATACTTTTCACTGTTTCCCAGTGAAAAAACTTAATGCACCAGAGAGGAGAAGCACATATGATGTGCTATTTTCTTTATTTCTGTATCTTCCTGTTTTTCTCATCACCATCCTACTAATCCATTGCGGGTCAAACAACATATCCTTCTGAGGGTTTTTGTTACTAAACTTGCAAAATGTATTCTTGATACCACAAACTGAATGCTCTAATATACTATTTTTGTCTTCTGATTGTTCCATACATCTAATCTTAATCCCATAATTGGAACTCTTTGGCAACAGGACATATGTATTATGCTATATGTACTTATTAAGTATTCTTTGGTTATCCATAGTACATTGCATTTGACTTTGTAAGGATATTTAAGATAAAAAGGCCCCAGTTCCAGAGAGTTTAACAATCAATAAAAAAAATTATTTGTAGATATCTTCACAAAGACAGAAATTACTGCACTATAGGATAACAAATTACACATTTCATGTGATGTTATAAAATCATGTGATGTTATAAGTAGCTTTTTCTGATATGAACCTGGCAGTGGGCTTAATGATGAGTGAGGGAGAGGGTTCAGAAATATTTATGGACTGAGTAGTCTAGCAAGAAAGTGCCTACATCAGTTGGTTCCAACATCTTAGGCACATGTTTGGTGGGTGAAAAATAAAGACAATATCTTGAAAAATCACTAAAGAAAAGATGAAAAAAATGATATAGGATGTGTTAATATACTAGGTTTATGAAAGGCAGAAATGATTGTATTCCCAGGGATAACATATTTTAGATATAAAGACAACCACGCTGCTAGCAGCAATTTATTTTCTTCAAAACTAGCTTTGCCTGCTTACTAAAACTTTATAAAGATGTCATCCAATTAAGGGAGTAAAGTGATGCTGAGTCACATTTGAAATCTGAATGTTGCTCAGCAGGTATCAGATTTTCACCTAAATTACAAATTTGTAACTGGATTCCATCTTTCTTTTTGTTGCAGTCTTATTTTTGCCAGAGTGACACATGATAATGTGATTAATTACTCTAATTTGTCTTCAAATCTTCATTTCATCGTTTCAAAATATATAGGTTGCCATCTTCTAACAGATATGCACCTATATAGTTAATAATCACATGTGATTCACTGCATTTATTATAATATAATTTATGCAATAAAATCAGGATGTAGCAAATTGAAACAGAAACATTCAAATACTAGCAGCAAAGACTAAAAATGGTGCCTTTCTTTTAGACTCCTTTCAACTGACAGCATTTGAATCCTCAGATGTTGTTCTTTTTTCAAGATTGTTTTGTCTTTTCTAGTTTCCATATATATTTTAGAATCTGCTTGTCAATTTCTATAAGGAAGTTAATTGGAGTTCTAATAGTGATTGCATTGATGCTACAGATCAATTTTGGAAATATTACCATCTTAATCATAAGCCTTCTGATATATGAAAATGGAATGGTTTTCGGTTTGTTTAGATCTTTAATTTCTTCCAACAGTGTTTTAAAAAATTTTCTAACTGTACTATATACTATAATTCTAATTATACTATATTGTTGATGAAAATGTGGAAGATCTCAGTCTCTGATACATTGCTCTGAGGAGTGTAACTGTATCATTATTTTGAAAAACTGGCAGTACCTAATAAAGTTGAACATTTGCATATCTTTTAACCTAGCAATTCCACTCTTAGGTAAATATACACATATATGCAACATAGCAGATGTACAAGAAAGCCAAAGCACCAGCATTTTTTTTAGTAAACATAAACTGGAATAAACACTAAAGCCCATCAAAATAGGATGGATAACTACATTGTGGTATAGTCATACATGAAAATACCACAGAGCAGTGACAAATAAATGCAAACAACTACTAAATACAAAAAGACAAAATAGCACATGCATAAAGTTTCATTTAAGTGATGAGGGAGTTTTACGAGTGTATTTTGGCAAAGGAGGCATACATATCAATAGTAAAGTAATAAGCTTTGTAATGTTAGTTAAATTTACTCATATTGTACAGTATAAAATTAGACATCTACATCACAACAGACAAAAAGTAAATTTTGAGCGAAGATTTAGAATGTAAATCAAAACGTAAATATATAAAAGTTTAGATAAAAATAAAAGAACCCCTGTATGGCATTAGATTAGGAAAGCATTTGTTAAAATATACACTCACATGTGCACGTACTTATACACAAACTATAACAACAAAGAAAGAAGGTGATGAATTTAATCACATTAAAATTAAAAACTTATCTGGAAAACAAAGACTAAACAAAATGAAAACAGCTATAGTCTTTTAGGAGGTATTTGTAATTCACATGATGGATAAACGGTTTTATAGATTATATGAAGAACTGCCAGGCAACAAAATGAAAAATGATTAACCAATGTGTATATTGGCAAAAATAGAAACCTGCAATTTCAGAGGAAGGAACCTAAAATGGTCATATATGTCTGAAAAAATGGTCAACCTCACCAATAATCAGGAACATGCACATTAAAACAAGATATTTCCCACTCATAATATTGGCAAAAAATGAGACCTGAAAATATCAAGCTTTTACAAGGGTGTGGGGAAATGAGAACTGTTGTGCATTACTGCACAACATGTGAGAGTACCACAGAAAATGTGAGAGTACACATTGGTATATTGAGTTTGGAAATTAATTTGGAATTACTCAACAGAGCTAGCTGAAAGATAGCATACACAGCAGTTCCAGTTTTTGATGTCTTATTTGACATACTCTGACATGTATGCACAAGGAGATACATGGAAGAGATATGCCAGTGTTTGCAACGATGAAAAAAAATAGAGAAAACCATAGCACCTCTTAGTAGGAGTATGATATAAAAAGTGTGGTTTAGTCATATGGTGAAATACTACAGAGCGGTTATATTAATGAACTAGATCTACATGGATCAATGTGATTAAATTTAAAAATATAATGTAAAGCCAAAAAAGACAATATAATTCCACTTACAAACATTTTTTAAAATCTTGCAAAGCAACAAAAGTTATTATTTTTGAAAACATACATTTTTAGTAAAAGTAAAAAAAATGGGAACAATACATGTCAATTTCCATGTAGCAGGCCACGTAGCCTGCCATGCTACGGCCCATGTCTTGGAAGTCATTCTGTTTCTTCTTTTCCTCACATCCAACCCCTTCTATAGGGAAATCTAGCTATGCTTAAAAAAATATTCATTATTCAATTACTTTTACTATCCTCACTCGTCTCAGGCGCCGTCATCTCTCGATTATTTCAATTTCCCCCTAATTGGTCTTCATGCTTTCATCCTTCCTTTCTTTCAGTCTATTCTTAACTGCCAAATGTTCCTTTTGAAACATAAGTCAAGTGATGTCCTGTTTCTGCTCAAAACCCTCTGGTGGCTCCCCATTTCTGTAAGAGTAAGTTCTATCAGTGAACTAAAAGGCCCCATATGATTCAACCATCATCTCTCTGACTTAATTTTCTAACCTATAGCCTTTCTTCCCTCTGCTTCAGCCCCAGCTTGTTCTCAAAATATGCAAGGTAAACTTTGGCCTTCGAGTCGTGTGTGTGTGTGTGTGTGTGTGTGTGTGTGNGAGAGAGAGAGAGAGAGAGAGAGAGAGAGAGAGAGAGAGAGAGAGAGATTTACGTTCTAATCTGTTAGCAAATTTCAGTTTTATAATACAGTATTACCAGCTTTAGTCATCATGTTATACATTAGATCCTCAGACCTTATTAATCTTAGAGTTGAAAGATTGGACCCTTTTACCAACCTCTCTATTTCTGTCACCCCTTTTCCCTGGGCAAACACTTTTGTACTATTTATTTATGAGTGTGACTTAAAAAATTTTATTTTAATCCACATGTAAGAGATACCATGCAGTATTTGTCTTGCTTTGCCTGGCTTATAACTAGCATATGCCCTTAAGGTCTATCTATGTTGTTGTAAACAGTAGGATTTTTCTTCTTATGGCTGAATAGTATTCCATATATATATATATTGGGTTGTCGGAAAAGTCATGATGTATTTTTTCTATGTTTTTCATTGAAAAATATGTCATGACTTTTCCAACAACCATATATATATATATATATATATATATATATATATATATATATAATCTTTATCCATTCATTGGTGGAATGACACTTAGGTTGTTTCCATATCCTGTCTATAGTGAATAATGCTGCAATGACCATGGGAGTGTAAATATTTCCTAGATAGCCTGTTTTCATTTCCTTTGGATATATATACTCAGAAGTGGGATTGCTCTATCATACATTTGTTCTATTTTAAATTTCTGAAGGAACCTTCATACTGTTTCCATAGTGGTTGCACCAATTTACATTCCCACCAACAGTGCACACAGGTCTCCTTTTCTCCACAGCATCACCAGCACTTGTTATCTCTTGTCTTTTTCATCATAGCCATTCTAACAGGTGTGAGACGATATCGCATTGTGGTGTTGACTTGCATTTCTCTGATGATTAGTGATGTTGAGCACCTTTTCATGTACCTGTTGGACATCTGTAAGTCAAGTCTTCTTTGGAAAATCTCTTTTCAGTTCTGCCCATTTAAAAATTATTATTATTATTATTATTATTATTATTATTATTTGGCTATTGAGTTGTGAAAAAAATTTAAAATATATTTTAGACATTAACCCCTTATCAGATATATACAAATATTTTCATGTTTTATCTCAGTCCATATGTTGCATTTTTTTTTTATGGTTTCCTTTGCTATGCAGAAGCTTTTTAGTTTGATATAGTCCCACTTGTTTATTTTAGCTTTGGTTACTTTTGCTTTTAGTGTCAAATCCAAAAAATAATTGCCAAGACCAATGTCAAGGAGCTTACCTCCATGTTTTCTTGTAGGAGTTTTATGGCTTTGGGTATTACATTTAGGTCTTCAACCCATTTTGAGTTGATTTTTTTGTATGGTGTAAGATAGCGGTCCAGTTTATTCTTTTGCATGTAGATGTCCAGTTTCCCAGTACCATTTGTTAGGGGAACTATTGTTTCCCCATTGTATATTCTTGGCCCCTTTGTCATAAATTAATTTACCATATATACATAGGCTTATTTCTGGGCTGTCTATTCTCTAATTCACTGGTCTATGCATCTATTTTTATGCCAATACCATACTGTTTTGATTATTATTTATAATATAGTTTGAAATCAGAAAGTGTGATGTCTCCAACCCTGTTCTTCTATCTCAAGATTGCTTTGGCAATTTGGGGTCTTTTGTGGTTCCATACAAATTTTAGGATTGCTTTTGTATTTCTGTGAAAAATGCCATTGGAATTTTGATAGAGGTTACCTTGAATCTGTAGATTGCTTGGGGGTAGAATGGACATTTTAACAGTGTTGATTCTTCTAATCTACGAGCATGGAATATCTTTCTACGTATTTATGCCTTTAGTTTCTTTCATCAGTGTCGTATAGTTTTCAATGTACAGATCTTTTACATCTTTGGTTAAATTTATTCTTAAGTAGTTTATTTTTTATGCAATTGTAAATGGAATTAATTTCTCTTTCTGATAGTTCATTGTTAATCTATAGAAATGCAACTAATTTTTGTATATTAATTTAAATTTATTGAAATCCTTTATTAGTCTCTGTTTATTCTCTATTTCATTTTTTTCCACCCTGATCTTTGTTATTTCCACTCTTCTACTAACTTTGGGCTTAATTTGTTCTTCTTCTAGTTCCTTGTAGGGTAAGGCTAGATTTTTTTTTTATTTGAGAACTTTCTTTTTTCTTAATGTAGGTGTTTATCCCTATAAACTTCCCTCGTAGAACTGCTATTGCTGCATTCCAACAGTTTTGATGTGCTCCATTTCCCATTTGATTTGTCTCAAGATGTTTTTTTATTTCTCTTTTGATTTCTTCTTTGACCCTTTTAGTTGGGGCCTGTCCCTTGGGCAACAGCCATAAAAGCTGGAGCACCAGACATGTATACAAGCTTGTTTGCAGAGATACTGGCGATTTGGAGGGGTGGCGTCTGCTGGCTTTTCAGTTGTCCAGGGAGGATTGCAGTCAGCCCCTAGGTGCATATTAAATGAGGAGATTGACCCTCGGGCAGCAGCATGCAAATAGGCTGCTTTCAGGGAAAGGCTGAGATGGGCTTTCCTTGGCCTGCCCTTTTGGTGCTAGCTCTGGGAGGATAACGGCAGCGAGTCCTCTTGAGCTCCTTAAGAACTGTTTCTTTGTTTGCTGTAGTCTTGTGGGTCTCGCTCGTGGACACAGGCCCTGTGGGCTTTCAGAGCTGGGTGTTCTGGGCCTGTCCCTCACGTGGGACTCTTAAAAGATGGGGTACTTGATGTGGGATGTAAACCCTTTGCTCCACATGCAGAAGCTAGGAATTAGGAGTTCCCTCCTGAAAGTATGGTGCTGTGCCAGGGGTGGGATTTATGGTGAGAGTGTGTCTCCACATTTCTCCCATTTTGATGTGGGTTATGTGGGTATTCACGTTTGCCTGATGTATAGGAGTTGCTCAGCTAGTTTCTGGACTTCGTCCTGTGGAAATTTCTGTGTGTAGGTATAGATCCCATGTGTCCGTGGCAGGAGGTGGGTTCAGGAGGCTCCTAGGCTGCTGTTATGAATGGGAAGCCTCCATAAAGTCTTTATATCGCTTATTCTCTCTGCTTGGAAAGTGCTTCCTCTATGTATCCATTAAGCTCACTTCCTTACTATTTTTCATATTTTGCTCTAATGTCTTCTTTAAATTTATAATTGTCCCCCGCCCCCAGCTTCCAGTCTTTCTCATTCTGCTCCATTGTTTCATTTTTTTTGCACCATTAGTCACTCTCTCACATAATATAATACTTATTAATCATGTTTGTTGATGGCAATCTGTCTCATCCTTTTCAATGTAAGCAGTGGAAGGCCAGCAATCCTTGTCTCTTTAATTTATTGATCTATTCCAAATACCTGGAATAATGTCTAGCACATAGTAGGCATTTATTAAATATTTGTTGAATGAGTCAATGAATGAACTAACCTCAGAATATTGGTTATTTTAGAGGAGGAAGGGAAGAAGGTAAAAAGGGATGTAAAAAGGTGAGTATTTAGCTGTAAGAAGAGAGAGAGAGAGAGAGAGCACAGACATGGTGTAATGTTAACATATATCGTATATAACATACTACACACACATACCACTGTGTAATGTCTCTAAGCTTCTTTGATCTTTTACAGAAGTGACAGAATTCTTCTGGTCACAATTAGAGTGGGGGGCCACCATTGAGATTGACAGACCTTATTCCCCCCCCCTCACCCCACCCCCTTCTCATTTCTTCTTTTTGTTTAAATGTTTATTTCCCCCTTGCTTTTCCTTTCTTTGTGCACTAAAGGAGCATTTTCTGAATCAGTGGGATTAAGAAGCTTCATTTCCATCCTTAATGAAATTATACTGTTTGGTTTCTCAGGGAGTCACTGGAGGCTTTATAAACTTTGCTTTTTAATTCAGCTTTATATAACCTACTCTACTTAATGTTTGACCTAAAAATTGAGATATGAGAATATCATTCTTTCAGCAAATATAATATAAATCAGGGTTAATACCTCTGTCTTGCCTAAATTTTTTGGAGGAGAGGGACAAAGAATGACTTTGGAATTATAAACTCCTAGTCATTTTGTGTGTTACAGGCTTATTTGGAAAGAAAAAAAAAATTTTTTTCACTTTAGAAATGGTTTATGCCCTTGGCTGTTTTACTGATGCAGCTGTAGTGATTTAGTAACATACCGTAGTAAGAAAGGGTAACAGTAACATTCCAACACAGTTGGTGCCTGAGAGAATTCTCTTCTTGTAAGATTGCCATCCATCAGGTAATAAGCACTTGGTACATAGCAGGCACTGTGCTATGTGTTTTATATACATAGTGTCTAATAATCCTTAAAGACAGAAAACATTGTAAGGGTTGTATATGTGCCATTATCTTCATTTCATAGATGAAATTTAGAGAAGAAACTTGTCAAAGGTTTTAAAACTAATAAGCAACAAAGCCCTGATTCAAGTCCATTTTTCTCGACTTGAAAGCCCACACTCAAGAGTACAAGACACCACCTTCTTTTATTTCCATCCATTTTCACTGTCTTGACAATGGATTACAGAAAACTGTACTTATTCTGTGATTATGAAAGATAAGATTTCTCCTTCATTTTATGTAAAATCTGTGGTCACCTTATGTTCTTTGGAAGGGAATTTGTCCTCAATTGGCTATATAAGGTCACCAGAAAAGAGAAGTTATTGCAATACTGTTTTTAAAATCACAATTATTCTGTTTTGGTTTTGGTCAGTGATTTTTGGTGGTCAAATACTCTGGGCAATGGAAGAATCCCATTTTTAGATTCTCTCACTGCTTATGAGAATTCTTCTTAGGATCACAGGAAATGAACACGATTGGCACTTGAAAATTTGTCATTCGTAAGCACAAGTAAAAATTTGTACAACTTTAAACATTTACCATAGGATCATACTGGGTTACAGTATCATTGAAAAGACCAAAAATCCCATTTAAACCAAAAAAATGGGTTAGACACACTATGTATTCTAATGCTGATAATCTTATCTTTTAATACTTGCATTCCAAAAGAAGAATTAAAGATGCTTTTTATCACATGGATGAAATGTATCTGAAGCAAAGTGATGCCTACACAGATCGAACTGCATTATAGGGTAAAAACGATGCTCTCAGGTAGCATCGTTTGAAGGGTACCTGAAGGCCTTGGATGTTTCTACACCATTAGAATGTGTCATGGTCCTCTTTTACACTATCAACTTGTATTGGATAATGGAAGAGAATTATTTAAAAACTACATTAAGTCAAATCAGGGTAAGAGACTTCATTAATTTATTAAGTGCCATCATTATTTTGTTTAGTTTTTAAAAAATTAAATGGTGCTTTTGAAAAATTTGAGGCAGCTCATAGTAAATGATACACAAACCAGAATGACTTCTATCTCAGGGTAAGTTACATGTGTCTATAGTAGTAGCATATCTAATGGACAGGAGGTAGCCAAACTTTAGTCATGGATGATAGTTAACGGAGACACAAAAGAGCAGACCGCAAGTTAATTTTTTTCTCTGAGGGAAGAAGATATTCTTTTTGTAGATAGCCAAGAAGCCATTTTGCCCATCAAAAACAAACTTACCACCCCACAGCCGGTAGAACATAGCAGCTGAGAAAAGCAGGAAGTCACTGGACTGCCAAAATAGAGAGAATCCACTCCTAGGTAATAGGCAATTGACAGCAGATAATTTATAAATTAGACTGAAGGAGCTAACACCTTTGATCAATATCTTTGGTAAATATTTTACTTAAAAGCAATTTAAGTCATGGTATCTACAATGGTGGATAGTGTCCTGCAATTTAAATTCAGACACTTAGATGATTATAATGTTATTGACAAATTACTATAACTTAGGCTGGGTGCTATGGTAGAAGAGAGACAGGCATAAGCCAATCTGATAGAAGTGTGGGGTAATATAGAAATCTTTTTGGAAGAAGCCATAGCTGAGATAGATCTTGAGGACTGAATAGAATTTACTTTAGACAAAAAAGGAGCGAATGTTTACCAGACAAAGGGAAATTTGTGTGTAAAGGGAATGAGAGAGCATGGTGCATTCAAAAAAGTACAAGTTGTTCAGAATGACGGGGGCCTCCCTTGAATGGAAGTGTTTGGGCAGATGAGAAGCTAGGGGGGTAGACAAGGGTCAGATTTGGAAGGGCGTTGGATGCTATGTTAATGTGTTCGAGTTTTTGTTTTTTGTTTTTTTCTTTTCCTGAGTGTGGTATAGGGCTATTAAAGGATTATAAATAGGGCAATGCTATAATTGTATTATTCATTTTAGAAAATTTTCCAGAAGCATCGGGAAGAATGGTTTGGACAAGGTATATGTATAGGTTTCGGGAGAGATCTTTTGACTGTCTTGTAAAAATTTCATAGCGAGATGATGAAAGACTAAAGATAAAAAGTGGCAGGAGAGAAATGGAGATAGAAGGGAAGAAAAATATACAAATTTTAAAATGGCAGGATGTAAAAAGTCAATTGATGAGATATCGAGGATAGGGGAAGAAAAAGAATCTTGGAGAACTGGGCAGACTTAGTGGTGCTCACCAAAATAACCAGTGTGGGAAGGGAGCTGGCTGTGCTTCAGGGAATGAGGGATTCAACTTTCAAGGTGCTGTCTTGAGGATGCCCAGTATAGAATGTACAGACACTGCATTCTTCAGACTCCACAGGAAATATAGATTTCAGAGATGGCTGATGGGTATGAATGAGACCACTCAGAAGAATGACAACATCCAAGGGTCCTGGCAAACACTGGGGGATTAAGGGAGTAGGCTGAAGGAAGAAAAGGCTGGGAACATCACTAAAAATAAAACTACAAGGAAATTCGATTGTGTCTAACAGAAGGCTGTCCCTGTCTCCAGAAGTCACAGGTAATGCATTTTTAATTCATCAGTTTCAAACTAAAGGAACATGAGCTGAAAGTAAATTGATTGGTCATGAGTCAGTCACCAAGTATCTGAATGTTAGAGCTATATTAACATTCTGGGTATATTCGCTAGCAGGATTTTCAGGACCAGCCTGGATTGCTGGGATTAAGGAAATGGGGAAGAGATGAGCACAAGATGAAGGGCCCGTGAAAGGACTTGAAAAAGGAACAGCAGGGGTTGGTAATAATTTAAGGGGAGAGGAAAGGGAATGGAAGGTTTGAGGCTTGAAAGCAGTGACAAGACTTGATTTCGCTTTGCATTAGCTCAGCAAAGAGAATCCTGGTGGTCCAGCACCACTCTCTGGCCCCTTGGCAACCAATCATAGCCAAGGATATTTAAAACTGTTTGAAAAGCAATTTGTTGTTTGAAAAAAATATATATGGGGATAAATCATACTGTATTACTCTAAGAAGCAAATTAGGGTAATATGACTAATGTATTAACACTTTAGAATCTTATGAAATTGATCTATTAACTAATGTGGTTTCCAAGTAACAGACGGATGAAAAGGCTTAGGGTTATGGCTATAAACCAGATCAACAACAATACATTCTTCTAAATATTGAGGCTTAGTAATTAATGAAGCACATTTGCAAATATAGAATAGTAATTAAGAAATAATAAAACAAGAGATAGGAGCAAATACTAAATGCAGAAATACCAAAGCACCGTTATCCTCTAGTTTTCTTGAATAATGTGATTTATGAACAAAATGTCAGCACCTACGCTCTGATCTCTGGTCATGAGTCAGCAATGACTGGCTTTTTTGCTTTAACATGGCCATGTGCTTCCTTGAGTAGTCTGGATTAGTGGGGAAAGTGACATACCCCTCCACTTGAAATTTTAAGTAGATGAACCTGAGTCTACCTACTCAGGAAACTTAGATCCTTCAAAATCTAGAGTCATGTTTTGAGAGTTCTCAGAATGAGTCTCAAATATGTTCTGGACAATATCACAGTCATCAGTTTGGTTAGTCACCTTGTAGTGCTATTGATATTGCATGTGCCCCTACCACTGTGTTTGTACATTTGCCAGACACTGCCGGGAACCTCCATGGCTTCTGCAGAGTTCTGCAATTTGAGGCTGCAGGGCATTGTCAAGTCTCGTCAGCCTCATGCTCTGATGGAGTACAAAAAGCGATCACATGATGTTTCTCTTACGGAAGAGGGAGGGCCATCTGTCATAGTCTTGTGTTATATCCTGTTAGAGGGTACTCAGCATTACTTGGGAACCAAGGTCCACTTGGACCGTTGACCTGTTCCAGGCAAGATGCTTGGTGTTGAGTATGAAATAGGGAGCAAAAACACCTTAGTGGAGGAGACAGACCTTACTAAAATTCCAGTAATGACACACACAAGCACAAAACTATCACTGTGGAAAGGATTCTAAAGGGAAAGAGGAGGATACCAGGAGTTTTGAAGGATCAGTAAAAATGAACTAGGTCAAGTGGAGATGGGTAGAGTGGGAATGAGGGGTAGATTATCACTACAGAATGGACTGCCCAAAGATGCTGGCAGTTGGAGCTTAGAGAGATTGGCAGTTCGAGCTTAGAGACTCTGGCAGTTCCTTCTCAAGACCTGAAGGAATCCAAGGTGGCTAAAGTGTAGAGAGCAAGAAAGACAATGGTGTAACCTGATGCTGGGGACGTCTGTAAGAGCCAGAAAATGGCTTCTTAGGGTCTGATATCTGCATCCCAAGAATAAGTTGTTACAAGCTGGGGCGGAGAGTGATAAGTGTCCTCATCACAGTTGTGTGCCATTGTGGAGAGCTGATTAAAGAGGGGCAACACTTGTTTTAAGTAAAACAAGATTTTCATGTTTTACAGAGTCCATCTCCCCTCCTTCGTCCTTGCCCACTTTTAAGACTGAGCAATGGTTATAAGGAGGGGGCTGTGCTTGGAGATAAATCTAAGGAAACAGCTGTGTTGTAGTCAGGTCTGTTTCTCTTCTCTGATAACTGTGGGTTTCTGACTGGGTCCACCATTTTGTGCCTGGCTTTGTAGAAAGCATCTCATGAAAATCAAGTTTGGTTAGGACTGCCCTGGGCATTTACCTCAGATGCCCAGCCACTTCTGGGCCCCAGTGCATTAAATTCCAACTGGGATTCCCACTCTGTCAGGATGGAGAAAAATGCACCTTCTTCAGAGCTCTGTTTTCAGTGTCCTTAAAATCCCCGGTATTCATCTCTCAGTCTCCTGAGTCAGAGCAGCTAATTCTTCTGATTTTATTGCTTTATAATTTCACCCCATAAACTCAGATCCATGATTCAAATAATAGAGGAGTCATCTTATCATTGAATCTCCAACAGCTAAACTAATATGCTGTATGTGTTTTGTGGTTTCAGATATCACATCTGGTTAACTAAACCAGCTGTAAGTTTAAAGGCAGAATAACAGTGATTCCAACTGATGTTAGACAATTGTGGGTACACATTCTAGCTCAGGTGCTCAGAATGCTGAAGTCTTGGGCAGGTTTTTTTAATCACTGATACTTCGTGTCATGTGAAAAATTGTACGGTAGTTGTGAGACTGAGAATACAATAAAATAGTATGTATATGTAAAGTGTTTAGATAAGCACCTGGCATATTACATCCAAACATTATGATTATTGTTGTATCATTATTAATTCAGTTTAATGGTGAATAGTACAGTATAATAAAGATAAATTACTTTCTACCAAGTCTTTTTTATTATTATTATTCAGTAAAAACTTCATGCCTGTGGATGTTTGTGATATCTTCCCTTAATAAGCGGCACATGAGGCTATTATTTTTTTACAAAGCTTCATAAAAATGGAAAACTTAAGTTTTGCATTCTAGTTCAAAAGCATATGGGAAAAACAGTTTCAGAAGCTTTAAATATTAACAAGAGGAACACAGCATAATGATACAGGGAAAAAGTGCGAGCATGAATGCTCAGAATTGCTTTTAGTGGGAAAAAGCAGCCAGCATTTGTTGAGAGCTAAAGATTTTTTTTTTAAATAGATCCGAGTTTAATTGGCAGGACTTGGCATCATTTACAGGAAAATATGTTTTATTTATTTCAGTTTAAATATATTTCAAGCACTATTTTAAAATACAGTTCTGCCAAGTGATGGGGCAGCTGTTAAGTGGTTTAGGATTTAATGCCCTAATTAGCCTCTCACCTCTGAGGCCCTTGATCTATCTCTATGTAATTAAGCTCATACATTAAATGAGTTTTATGGGCTAAGAGAGCCCCAAGCGGAATATGGACATGTCATAGTAGGAAACCATTTTGGATAATTGGCAGCTTCAGCTTGAAAACCACTTGGAGTGGGGATGAATGGATGTTGCAAGTTTCCATGGGCATCAGCAAAAATAAATACCCATGATAAAATTGAACTTTTTCTTCCTGTTTTTAATCAGGGCCAACCTGAAGCAAAATTATAAAGTAGATGACAAATGTCTTCATGGGGAGTCCATCTCTACCAGTGTTTTTCCTTCCCTCGTCCCCCTCTACTCCAGGGGGAATGGAAATACATCTGTGAGATGGAATTTCTAACTGGGGTTCCCCATCACGATGCTGTGCTGCAGACTTCACTACAGCTGGAACTACTACTTGCAATTCTCTGTATCATGCAAATTCAGTTTGTGCCTTTCCTGGGGCTGTTACCTCTGCTTAGAACAACAGTCGCTAGCCCCCTAAACTCCTAGGCCCCCTTCACGAACATAACTACCTTTCAAAACTGAAACAGGAGCTCCCTCCAGGCTGACACTCCAGGTGGAATTAGACAGTCTAGGCGGAGCTCCCTCATCTCAGCTCCCTCTGTATCCTCTACAAGTTTCTATTGTGGTATCAGGGTATTAGTTAGGATAGAGCAGGTTATGGCACATGAGCCCTAAAGCTCAGTGACAAAACATAACAAAGCTTATTTCTCACTCTCTTGCATGTGTGGTGCAGTTGGTGAGACACATTTCTCTTCAAGGTCAGTCACTCAGGGACCTGGGCTGGCTCTACCATCTTATGATTATACCATATTTGCAGCTCACTTCTAGGATGACCTTAATAGGGAAAGAGAAAGTGTAGAAAACCCACATTCACTTCTAAATGCCCTGGACCAAAGTGATAATCACTTTTGTCTTGGGCCTGTTGGTCAGAATGGACTAAACTAGAATGTCTACAAGTTAGGACAAGTTAAGGCAAGGCATCAACCTAACTACAAGGAGGCTGGGAGATTCAGGAGTGCAGATAGACTACCGAGTGAGCATTACTTTCTCAAGCATAACCTGTAATAAGTTAGTTTATATTGTATATAGTTACATGAAGAAATATTAGCTCTTGTTTATGTGGCTGCTCCTCTATAACCCCCATTTTATATCCTTAAGGACTGGAAACTTGTCCTCACACAATGTTCAAATATTGTACTCTGGCGATTAATTTATGTTAGAGAATCAATGCGTTGGCCCACAAGGAAAGAGATAGAGAAGGGAAGAAAATATTTTACACACATGAGCTCATTAAATTCTCATAGAAATTTAGTAAGGCAGCCTTTCCCTCTTCCTTTTACAGATAGGACACGAAGGCTCAGATTACTTGAATTATCACAAAGTTGGAGTTCCAACTCAGGCTGACTCAAATAGGTGCTACTTTAAAATTTTTGAAACATCTCATTTCTAAAGTAGATAGCTGGAAAGACTAAAACAGAAAAGAATACATTTCTCTTGTGGGACTCTCATGGCTTAATTTACTCTGTAAGTATGGGGAAAGTTTGGTGTGGGTGACAAAGAACATTTGGGGAAACTTTGAATCATAAAATCAATGTGGCATGCCCACTGTTCCAATGCTCTAGTAGATTCCATGTTTAGTGTTCTGACAACCTGACCTTTCTTTTCGGTCGATCTGATAGTGAATACAATCTCATGGGGTTTGGGAGACGATAAAGGGAGATCTAAGGTTTATAAAGTGCTTTGGATTACATCTGGCTCAAAGCAAACACCTAAAACTGTTGATTGTGTGTCTGCCTGACTTCTTTCCTTTCTTGGCTGAACAGACACTTTACTCATTCTGCAAAGTGAGTATGGCTTTCAGAGTTACCTGCAGAGATATCAGAGATGACTGTTTTATTTGAATGTGAGTAATACAACATTTTACATCTGAAGAGGATCTAGTTTATAAAACAGGATCAAAGAGGAAGCACTGACTTCTTCAAGGTCATAAATATAGCAGTAGCTGTAGTTCCAACTCCTAATTCAGCATGCTTCCTTTCTCTGGCCATGAGCAGGTGCTCGGTGATAAATACTTGTCAGTGATTGATCGATTAAGAATATTCAATTTTTTCCATTTGATTGTATGTGTGTTAGGGCTAGTTGGAGTCTGTGTAGGGGGAGAAGAGATCTCACTGAAGTTGTTTCAGCCTGTTTGGTGTCTATCTTTAGAAAAATACTCCTCCCGCCAATGGTTTCAATAGAATAATTGCACTGTATTCATAACCAATTCAAACTCTTTTCAGCAACTGTTTCTTTCCCGTGTGAGAAGCCTGGTGAGCATTTCTATTCCATCTTGAAATAATATTTTCATTTTCAAATCTAAACATAGTAACTAGGATAAAGACTTAGTTTAAACTTAGCCGCTAATAGCCCAGGCTGTTAAATTTGTCATTACAATAATTCTTTTTCTTGAGTACAAAACTATCACACAGTAAAATGAAACAGTCTTTTGTGAGCAGCCAAAGCTATTGCTTTTAGCCATGTAATTTCCAGAAAATAAAGAGGGCAGCGCAGCATATTTTACCTCTTATGAATAGATGACAGCGTCACAATGTGCTGCATGGACATATCTAGTTAAAGGGATGGTGGAGGGTAGAGTTGGCTGACACTGCATTAGGTGATGGGGTCTACAACCAGGAGTGTCTGCATTTACTTGAAGGAGACTGATATTCTTGTGAGGAGGAGGGTGTGATATTGTGCATAGTCTATCTTCCACCATAATGTGACAGGAAAGGAAAAGGCTCTCTTGATCTTACTTTCTGACTTATCTTACTCTGCCCTCTAAATGTGAGTCCGAATTCACAATTCAATCATGTTCAAACATCATGCTTTCTCCTACTTCCTTAACCTTGTATCCATAAAAAAATAAATAAAGTATAATCATAAACATCACCAGAAAGGGAGATAGTTTAAGAGGTTATCTAATTTGTCCTCTTAATTTGTTTCAGATCACATTTAAGACATCCCAGCTGAGTGACACTTTTTTGAAACTTAAATAGCTCTCACCTCTTGGGATAAAACCTTCTCACAGGAAATAGCCCAACCTTCAAAATATCCCTGGGGGGGGGGGTTTGGATAGCAAACCAAGTGGGTGTGTGAAGGAAGGTTGTAATATGCAAAGGTGGGTCCAGGGTCTCAGACTGCCTCTGGGTTATAGAGTCTTTGAGATTATTTCCAAATTAATGTTGAAAATGGGCTTAATCTGTCTCAGTTGGGACTGCTCAACCCTATTTGATACCTTTACACCATCCCTTCCATACCAAACTCCATATAATATGAAAAAGGAATCGTTCTCTCATAGCTGCCCTTTCCTCCTTACCTGCCTTAATTCCTTACTCTGTTATTATAGTTACTCTTTCTCTCACCCAGGAACACCTGATAGGCACATATGGGTTGACAGGATCCCCTTTCATGGAAAAACTTGCTGACCAGTGTAAGGAGTGCCGTCATCAGGCAGACTCCTGCTCTCAGCTCCTTCTGGGTTGGCCCGAACAGCCGCATCACTCCACCTGAAGTCTCACCCCATATGTATTGACTGAACAAGGTAGGGTTATCAAACTACCCAGTCATTTCTACCTGATATGGTCATGTGGAGAAACCTCTGTGGCAAATAATGGCTTCAGAGCTCCCCACCAGCTTGACTAAATTTTTTTGTTGTGTCTGCATTTCGGATTAAGTCCTCTCTCTGTTGAATCCTACATGCTTCCTCTTCCTTTCACAGGTACTGGTTCCTAATAAACTTCATCTTAGCATCTGCCCCTGGAGAACTGGACACTCCTAACTTATGTATTTCTACATCCCTCCCTCTTACATGCCTGGTTGAGCCTCACTCGGGTAGACCCAACAATTTTTGTGTGTCCCCAAGCAGATAAATAGGTCTGGTGAAAAACATACAACCATAGGGATTCACTTTAAATTCATGATCATCAGCCTCAAAAGGACACTCAGCCCTGCCAAGTGATACTACTATGATTCCTTGAGGTGTGTTCTCTGACTCTCCGCATTTTCTGTTTCTCCTCTAGTATCAGAACACCAGCACCCCTTTCTCTTCCTTCCATTTTTGTGGGAAAGATCTTACTTCATAGTTTGGTGAGAAGGAAGGGTGCATTTGATAATGCCTTTGTGTACCCACCACCAAATTCTCTACATCCAGACCCATGCTCTGTCTTTTCCCTTTGGAGCGGAAGTGTTCCCTTCTGTACCTGCGCCATTTTGCCTTATCTCCTTCACTCTTGCCTTCTTAAGGACTTTGCTTCTGTGATGTTACTCTCTTTCTCTGCCAACATCAGTTTTTCTCTGTCTACATAACAATACATGTATTAGAAGCAGACTGGCATACTGAGTGACAATTCGTAGCAGAGATTAAAATTGTAAACCCTGGAGTCAGGCCGTCATGATTTAAACTCTGGCTCCAGCATTCACTAAGTGAAGCACATTACTTTGTCTTACTTCCCTCATTTATAAAATGTGGATTACAATAGTACTTACTGCCTAGGGATTTTGTGAGTATTGTAAATAAAATCAGAGTATGCATGTAGAAGAGTACTTACACTGAGTAATCACAAAATAAATAGTAGGAACTAATAGGATTTATCTCAAATAACATGCAAACAAACCAAAACACTTCTTTTGAGAGGTCTTCCTCTAGTCTAGATCTTACTATATTTCCTTGTTCTCCTTCACATCAAAATTTATAGATTATTTATTTCTCCATTTCTTTATGTCCCATCTCTTCTCAATGTTCTCTGGTTAGGCTTCATTTCCTATCTCTTATTTAATCCCTGCTGAGTCATCTTTGAAAATCCACCAATCCACATCACCAAATTCAATGGCATTTTTCTGCTGCTTTACAGGATTTCTCAGCATGTTTTGATGTAGTAACCATGCCATTCTTCAAGCACTGGTTTTCCTTAACTCTTTCTCTGTGTTAATTGATTTCAAGTTTTTTTTTTTTTTCAAAATGTGTCAAAAATCCAAAATGTGTCAAAATGATATTTTGACTATTTTATGCATTTAATAACATTTCGAGCTGCTTCATACATAAATGACATTATTTTTATTTTATGCCTTTGCTATATGGTAATAAATTTACCACTATATTGAAATTTAGCCAAAAATACTCAAAACATACTAAGTGACATCAATTAGATTTAAGTATAGATATATTAGAATCTAATGGCATTGATGACATAAAACATTTATTACAAAATTTTACACAATATGCCATACAAAATGTCTTTGTTATTGATAGTGCAAGCCACAGGAAAACATATCTGAACATTGTAGCAAAAGAGTTTAATACTGTCATACTACAACTACCTGTTTTCCCCAGCATCTTTCTGATGGGCACATTCTCTGGTTCCTTTGCAATCTCCTCTTCTATTCAACCTTTAACTATTGGCTTT
Source organism: Hipposideros armiger (assembly GCF_001890085.2). NCBI lineage: Eukaryota > Metazoa > Chordata > Mammalia > Chiroptera > Hipposideridae > Hipposideros > Hipposideros armiger. The sequence goes on along the minus strand of NW_017731495.1, from coordinate 2,103,970 downwards.
CCTCTTGATTTAGCAGTAGGTTCTTTTAATTTGCCTGAATTACACTTTTTCCCTAGGTGATCTCATTTGTTCTTGTGGTTTTAACTATCATTCTGTGAGCTGCTGACTTCCGATTTAAAAATGCCCTGTTCTGGCCCTGATGCTTAGTTACAAATATGTGTATCCAGCCACTTTTTATCTCCATTGAGATGGCCAACACAAACTCTTCATTGTTCTCCATATAAACCTGTTTCTTCTCCAGTCTTCATCATTTGAGCAAATGGTAACACCTAGTTATTCAAGTCCCAAACAAAAGAATCTTATTGATTCTTCTCTTTAAATCACACCTACATCTAATCTATCAATAAGTTCTATGTTTCCAAAATATAACCCCTAACAGTCCACTTCTCTGAATCTCTAGGACTTTTAACCAATATATTTATTATCTTACTTGCCTAGAATCTTAGAAGAGCCTCCCAACTGATATTCCTGTTTTCACACTTGCCCCATTAAAATCCATTGTCACCTGAGCAGTCATATAGATTTTTTATACAAATTAAATTTTCACTTCCCTTCTTAAAATGCTCCAGGAATTCTCATCCCAATAAGAATAAAATCTGTACTCCTTTTCTTTTCAAATCTTCCTCCCTAGACTCTCCTTCAAGCATGTAGTCATATTTTTTTTCTTTTTCTTCACTATAAAATCTCATTCTCGCCTTATGACTCTTACACTTGCTTTTCTCTCTGCCTGGAGCCCCCAGTCTCCAGATCTTCACATAGCTGGACAATTGCTCTTCATTTAGGTCTCAAACATCACTTTTTAAATGAGGCTTGCCCTGACCACCTGTTCGGATGCTCCCCTGACCATATTCAATATGAATCACAACATCCTTTTAATTTTAGTTCTAATGTTTATCTTCATCTGAGTTAACCTTGTTTATTTATTTTCTAATTTATTGTGGATTTTTATCCATTAGAATGCCAGTTTCATGCGGGTAGGGTCCTTGCCTGTCTTGTACACCCGTTTATCCCTGGAACATAGTAAGGGCTCAAAAATAGTTTTTAAATAAATAACACTAGTCCCTCCATGCCTCAGCCTGATTCTCATTGCAGCTAACTTTACCTTTCCCTGTCTCCATACCATCATTGCTTGTTTGTTTTTTTAAAGATAAGACTTTGATATTTTTTTTTCTCCCCCTGGTACAATCTTAGTACTCACGGTTTAGAGTCTCCTTTTTAACATGGTCATGGATTGTCTCCATAAGCAGCTCTCCTGTTTTACTCCAATCTGGGGGCTTTACCTGCAAAGACCCTTTCTTAGGTGGCACTCCATCAAGTTTGCTCTTTCCCACAGAGCCAGAACTGGGCAGTAATCCTCATGGTTTAACATAATGACTTTCGTTTTGTGGTTCCACGGAGCATTATGATGTCAAGAAGACATCGCAGAGGCTGCTGCCCAAGTAGGGAATGACCTAGTGATGAGAGGGGATGTTCTCTCCATGCTAGTTTTTAACTAAAACAGTGTCTACATTTTGAGAGCATGCCTATTCATGCCGTTATAAAAAGAACTCTTAGGCTTTAGAAAACCACTGCCCAGGGGCATTCCTGTTAAAATTCCTAGGACTGGAGTGTTTGCAGTGTATCCTAAAATGGCATTACCTGTTCTGAAGCAGTTTATTTCTGAGTTATAACATTACCGTAGGTTGTTTAGCAATTACCTGGCCAATACAATGATATCTGCTGCTCAACAGCAATTAAATGACATTCATCATTTGAATTTAGATTCAAAGAAATCAACGGAGGAAAATTTTTCCCACATTTGTAATATATGTACAGGCTTCATTGACCATTAAATGAAGTCTTTGCATAAAGTTAATTACGTGTATATCAGACAGATGGAGTTCAGGCACTAACTGTTCAAGGCTTCAGGGCGAGTGGTCCAACCTTGATTCTACAGGGAATCAGAGGCTTCAGAGAGCAGTCAGTCTTCTCTTCCTGCTGGCTTCTGTTCTAATATTCATGACTCTTTTTGTGAGTTCCTTGGAGGTACTTGCTAATTGCAACTACTCTTAGATCTTGCACGTGCTTATTCACTGCCTAGCTGTGGGAGTGCCCTTGTTTTCACCCTAAATACCCAAGGAGCTCACAACTCTGATTCTCCAAGCCTGGTGCTATCCAGCTACTGTGGTTTTCTGAGTGGGACATCAGCTCATCTCCCTATAGAAAACAACCATTTTCCTTGTTATTGCAATGGGTACTTCATTTGTCCTGTGCATTTCTGGCAGGAAAGATTAGCTCCTTGGTAAGAAACATGAAAGCAGTTTCTCCACAGAAAACCAAATTGATGCTTTCCCAGTTATTACTTTAACTGTTGGCTTGAGAGCACCCTCAGTCATAACCCAATTGTACTGACAATCAATTATTGAGAATTCACACTGAGCCAGGCAATATGCTATGTATGTTACAAACATGATTTTATTTCACTCTCAAACAACCCTATGAGTAGATTTCATTATAATCAGCCCTATTTTGCAGATTAGAACCATAAACACACAAGGTTTAAGGGACTTGGCCCTGATCACACAACTGGTGATGTTAGAGCCAGGATTTTAATACAGATGGCGACTCCACAGTCCGCATACTTAACCACTCCAAAACTCTGTCTTGCAGTGTCATTCCCTCTAACAAAGTCCTAGGCTTTCCCTCGTGTAGGTCTATGGCTGGTATGTCTTCAAGTCTTATATATATAACATTTTTTCCTGTATGTTTCCTGGTGGGTTGATATTTCTTTGTAAACAGAGAATCCCAGTAATATTTACAAGGCAATGATGATCAGAATAATAGAGTGAGTTGGTTTTTTTAGATCACAATATTAATCATAGAAAATATTTATTGACCATGTGCCAAGCATTGTGCTAGGAACATCACAGAAATTTGCACAAATTCTTCCAATACTGAGAAGTAAATGCTATTCATTTAAAAAATTAGGTAATTTTTTAAAAATTAGGCTTAGAGATGTTAAGTGATTTATCGAAGCTCACAGAGATAGTAAGTGGATGCAAATAAAATTTGTACATAGATCTGTACAAATTTCCTACAAATTTCCACATCCTAAATCTATGATTTCTAGTATATTAAGAAAAGTGTCTCAAAAAGGTGATACTGAGGAAGGATTTGAAGTTAGGGAAGGTCCAGTGGATGGAATCTGGGAAACGGCTACAGTAACAATACCATCAATAAAAGCATCCAAGGATATCATGGGAAGAAGATAAGGTATCTACTGCTTTTCTCGGAAAGATGATTGCCATCACTTTGTAGCCTGCCATCCAACTGGATAGTGATGGTTATTGAGGACAATTTTTAATGTGTGTTTGCTGTGTATTTTTGCTTTACTTATTTGCCTCATATAATGCATCTTACTGGATCTTCCTAAGGACATTTACATGATACAGTATATATCCCTAAATTAAGTGAATAGTTATGTGCTAGGCACAATAGTAGGATTTTCACAAGATTCAAAGCATGACACAGAAATAAACGTATGTGTCTTGGAGCCATGAGTATCCAAGTTAAAATTCTGCTTCCTCCACTTACTGTGTAACCTAAGGCAGGAAGCTTAATGCCTTGGAGACTCAGTTTTCTCATTTGTAAAATATGATAATGTCGACCTCATAAAGTTGTGGTGAGCATCAAATTAGGCACCTTATCAAGGCACCTAGAATATAGAAGGAATGAAATAAATGTTTTTTTTCTTCTTATTTCCCTCTTTTTACAGAGACTACAACACAGAGAGGAAATAAGGCAATTCTATAATTATTGCAATGGCTCACAAGAAAGGTATAAGTAATGCCATGACTCGTTTTTTGATGGATTGAGGTAGTAGAAAAATAAATACATGAAAAATTGGAATTATAAAAGGGATAAACACAATGTGATAAGTGCATTGTAAATTATCAAAAGGATAATCACACAATGGGAAACTACTCAGCAATAAAAAAGAACAAACTATTGTTACACCCAATAATAACATAAAAGAACATCAAATCATTATTCTGAGTGAAAGAAATTAGTACAATAGAGTACATACTGTGTGATTTCATTATATGAACTTCTATAATAGGCACAAGTATTGTGATAGAAGTCATAACTGGCTGTCTCTGAGGCAGAGGGACTTTCTGGAAAGGGGCATGAGGATATTTTCTGATGTGGTGGAAGCAACCTATGCCTCAGTTGGGGTGGTAGTTGCCTGGGTCAAAACTCACTAAGCTGAACTCCTAAAACCCATATGTTTGTATACATAAATTAAAACAAGTTTTGACAATACATATGAGGTTGGACAATTAAGTTCATGAACTCATCCTAGAAGAAGTGCTACATACCTCATTGAATATCACTATGGTCACCTTTGAAGGACACCCCTTGGGAAGCTATGCACTGATGCCAGTGCCTAGTCCACCCTTCAAACAAATTTTGGAACTCTTTTTCTGGAGTGGCCATCAGAGCTGTCATCATATGACCCTTGATGTCCTCAATGTCATCAAAATGTCTTCCTTTCAATATTTCCTTTATCTTCAGGTAAAGAAAGAAGTCATTTGGGGCAAGATCAGGTGAGTAGGGAGGGTGTTCCAATACAGTTATTTGTTTACTGGCTAAAAACTCCCTCACAGACAGTGCCATGTGAGCTGGTGCATTATCATGAAGCAAGAGCCATGAATTGTTGGCGAAAAGTTCAGGTCGTCTAACTTTTTCACGCAGCCTTTTCAGCACTCCCAAATAGTAAACTTGGTTAATTGTTTGTCCAGTTGGTACAAATTCATAATGAATAATCCCTCTGATATCAAAAAAGGTTAGCAACATCATTGCAACAAGTTCATGAACTTAATTGTCAGACTTCGTACATACGTCTGAAGATTTAAAAGAGGAAGAAAGTAAGTCTAGTGGAGGGAATAAGAAAAGTATGTTTGAAAGGAGCTAGAATGATGAGGGTTGAACACAAGTGGAGAGGGTGTTTCAGGTAAGAAAGAAGAATGGTGAGGCCTTGCAGGAGGAAGAGTACGAGGAGAGGAAGTAGTGGGAGGTATTTTTGAGGTGACCGTAGAGGCCAGATTGTAAAAGCCCTTCCACACCAGTCAGAAAAGTTTTACTTGATTCCTGGGTAAGAGAGGAGGCACAGGAGAGTTTCAATTGTAGAAGACTAGTGTGCTCGAAGCCATGCTTTAGAAAGATGGTTCTGGCAATTACCTGCTGACTAAAGAGGAAGCAGAGGAAACAGATGTTGGGCTACTTGGAGGAGGCAAGTGGAAGAAAGACTGCATAGGGGAGCCTATGTCATGTTATTAAGGAGAGAATAAAGTGCTATTCATGGCCAACAGGTCATTTTTTCTGGTAGGCAAAGCTATCAAGTGTTTCCAGCTTGTGAGAGAGCAAGTATGTCAATGGCTCTCGCTGGTTTCATTCAGCAACACTAACACCTGCCTATTTTTGAACTTGGAAAAAGGGAAAACATTCTCCAGCATGTGGTGATGCAGCGGTATTACTAGAAGTCCAGCTGGACAATGGCCAAGAGATCTTACAAGGTAGTATTTTTCCCTGATAAAGTTGAAGTACATCAGAGTTTAGGCATTACATTGCTGATGAACTCATTTTTTTTTTGTATCTAAGAAATGATGAGATTCCTGCTAACTAATTTCACAAGAAATTGGTGTATAAACAGTATCACTTTAACTAGCAGAGAGTGATATCCCAGACAGATCAATGTTGATTGGGTAGGAGGAAGGGGTAGGGAAGTTTGGGATTCTCCTAGATAGGGAAAGCCCACTATGCAAACTGAAGATACCACTCTCCTTGAAGCTAATGCACACATGCTTTATTTATGATTCCCCTACGCACCCTTAGACACACTCACTTCAAACTTTAAATAAGAAACTAGTGGTGCAGGGAGAGGAATTGTGCCAAATGCATTCTAGAGTGTCAGGTACGGTGGCAGCCACCTCCAGTGTAGAAAGGCAGCAACCGTTGGATCCCTGCATCAGTGGTGTGGGCAGTGAGAGCGGAGGCTTTGACTCACGAGGCAGTGGCAGCAGTGCAGTCTTCCTTTGATGAGTTTGACAGTGTGATTTTGTTTTTCATCCCTGCCCACAGAGCCACCACCCAGCCATGAGGCTGTCTATATGTAGCTGTCTCTCTGTATATAGGAGACAGTGAAAAGTAAGCATGTAAGGGGATTCAGGGTTTTCTGCAGTATCTGCATTTTTTTTTTTTTTCCTTTAGAGAAATCAGGAATTTATGCAGTTTTGGAGCTTGAATAAACTTTAGAAACAATCTCTTACAACTCTTAACGCACTTGCTAGAAAATGAGTTTCACCCAGATAAGGGACGATATCTTTATACTAACCCATTTTTGTCTTCCTCCTTGCCCGGTACAGTGCCAGGCATTGGCACATACTCAGTAAGTGCATTCTGAATGAGTAAACCATCTAGTTCCTGCATGGCGAGTATCTCAGGTCTAATCCCTCTGACATGCACAGCTAACCTCATTAACTGATGAAGTTAACACTCCCTGTCCAGCAGACCTTCTGTATGACCTCAGAGCTCTTCTCAACACAAAATTTCCTGGAGTTGGCATGAAGATGAAACAATTTGCCACTTCTGAAATCCAATATTGTCCAGGGATGAGAAACCTGAGATATAAAATGTTAAATATTTTGAAAAGGTTCTCATGGCTGGTTAGTGGCAGAGCCAATAATGAAATTCAAGCTTTAGATTCCTAGACCAGTATTTTCCACTTTTTCACATGGCCTATTCATTTTTAATGGGTCTCTGTAGTCAAGAGTGGTTTTTTTTTTGTCTTTGAAATTGAGTGAACTAAGGAATTCATATATTTAATGAAAAAACTAAGTGAAAGAGGGTCCAATAAACAATATGGATTTATAAAATAATGTATTTAAAGGGTTAAAATATTCCATTGTGTTATTGTCCTGTTGCTATGAATTGTCAAGAGGTGGGCCTAGAAATCTCATCAAGTCAAAACTTGGTTGTTTATCCTTGCACCACTTGTAGGGAAGTTTATTATAATAACCATAAAATAATTGCTAGTAAATTTAAATATTTAAATTAACATATCTGGATGTCAAAACATATTTTCAAGTGCTTTTATAAGAATTTTTACTAAGCTACAATTCCCCTTCTTTGGGAGCTGACAGCATTTTCCTGATAACCATGTTTGCACAACATGGCCTTGGATATAACTGATTGGAGAAGGACCGATTATATTTTAAGATCGTGGAAATTTGATCTCTGAAGAAAAGTTGGGAGTTGAGTTGCATAATTGGGAGAGTTATAGACGGAAAACTTTAAAACCTCTTAGTGCAGTAGTTCTCAACCTGCGGGTTGCAACCCCTTTGGGGGTTGAACGACCCTTTCACAGGGGTCGCTGGGTACTTGTATGTGGGCGTATCTGCATGTGGGCCTGGAGATGGATAGAGAGCGGTGTCTCAGTTCCTAAGACCATCGAAAATATGTGTTTTTCGATGGTCTTAGGTGACCCCTGTGAAAGGTTGAGAACCGCTGTCCTAGTGGATTCTCCAGGGGTGTCTAGTTCTTCATCTTTCCTGATACTGTACATAGTAATTGGACGTTGCTCAGATTTTTTTGGGGGGGAGAAATTATTGGGTTGTCAGAAAAGTCATGACGTATTTTTGCAATGAAAAACATAGAAAAAATATGACATTACTTTTCCGACAGCCTAATACATGATATCCTTAGCAATAACTTTCTTTTTTCCCCTTAAACTTCCTTGAATAATTTTATGACTTATACTTCCCTCAAAACAAACCAAAACTAACTGACTCATACACTTAAAAACAATTTACACCCTTGGTTTTTATCCCATCCATCTTGTGTTTCCTACTCATCTTCCTTTTTAACGTGAACTTTTCTGGGATCAATCTTTGGGTTCCTTCTTTTTTATATCTGAGCCCACTTCCTTGGTAGTGTCATCCAGTCTTGTGATTTTAAATATCATCTATATGAGGATGACTCTAAAATTTAAATCTGTACTCTAGGTCTCTTCCCTGACCTCCAGACTCATAAATCCAAATGCCAATTCATCACTCAGATGCCCAACAGATGTCAACTTTATCATGTCCAAAACAAAGCTCTCAGCCTACTTTCCAGTCTTCCTGGTCCAGTTCATAGTAACTCCATTGCTTGAAGCAATCCTTGCTGTCATTCCTCTAAAACCCCACATCAAATGTGCCAACAAACCTTTGTGCCTACCTTCAAGTCATGCCCCAAATCTGATGACCTCTCACCAACTTCACTGCTTTTACTCTTAATTCATTCTAGCATCACCTCTTGCTTATTTTCTCCAATAGTCTTTTTCCATCTTGTTTTTGTTCAGGCTATGCTCAGCAAAGTGGCTAGGATGATGTTCTGCTAAAAATGAAGTGACGTCATATGAGAGAGAGGGAAGCCAAAGTCTTCACAATGTCGCTTACATCTCATTAGCTGGCCTACATTACCTCTTTGATTTTATCTTTTACCTATATCCTGATGTGAGTGATTTGGGGGCAATTATTTATTCTGGGCCTCAGTTCCCTTATTTTTAAAATAAAGATAATATTAGCCACCTGCCTCATTGAGTTGCTGTGAGGATAAAATGAATTATTGTAAAAGAATATTTAGAATGGTATCTGGCATATTGTAAGCATTGAGTAGATGTCGGCTATTATTATCAATAATAGAATTCCAGAGATCATATCTGTTTGGCACATGGGGGTAAAATTAGCCTTTTTAGCCCATCATAGATCTTTAGTAATTATTAGTCAAATAAATCTATTAATAAATATATGTTAGTGGGCTGTGTTTATAAATGCACAAATATGCATTCGTTTGCTTCATTAAACGTATACCATAGAACATATACTGAGTAGTAGCATGATGGACCTACTCGTAAATGACTTGCTTTTTTCTTACCAGCTTCATGATTTATACTTATGTCTCTGGAAAAGTTATCACAGATTACCTTTCAGGGATCTTTGGGGTTGCAGGAGAATTACAAACGCGTGGAATGTAAAGTGTGCCCGTGCCAAGCATTCACTATATTGTGCTTCTAGGCGATGGCTCTCCCTCACCACCACTCTGTGTGGCCCAAGATGTGTGTGATAACTGACTTTTTCTCCCTTTGTTTTTCTATCCTTATCAGTCACTAGAAATAATCTATCTTGAAAAGATGAACAACAGGCTATGGAATAAATTAGCATAAGTAAATGAAACCCAAACGTGATGAGTGTTAATAATAAGGTCCCAGTTGCATCTGACATTAGATAAGCAACATCCAGAATATGAAGGCATTGGGCTAGGGCCTCTCTCCTGTTTCTCAGAAATGAAGGCAGTTCATGTCAGCCATTTACTGGCACTAGATACCTTCTTGCAGGAAAAAAAGAGTATCAAATGTAGCCAGCATCTTCACACTTGTACTATTTCCTTATGAAAAAAATCCATAGCCCTCTTAAGAAATAAAATTAATATTAAATATTCCATTGGCTGAATCCCATGCAGACACTAATGGGAATCTGAAAAGAGCCCTGCTTTTGGTAAGCAGTCTTGAGTGATTTTGTTTTTCTTTTCATAATATTAAAAAATATGGATCTGTTTCTCACCTTTTCTCTATGAATCTCTCCTGTCTTTTTTTACTATAAATAAGCGTATTTAGATAACTTATGAAAAAATGGATGATAGAGCTCAGTTTTCCTAAACACTTCCTTGTCCAGCTGTAATATAAATGAAAGCAAGCGTCAACATCAAATATGAATGCCAGTGTAATGGCATTGCCTGCGAACTTCATCTCTAATCTCTGGTACTCTACCAGTCAGCTTTATTATTTGAAGTTCCTCTCTTGTATTTATGTCATCAATATTATTACTTATTATCATTAATTATCCATTATAATAAATTAATAATTAATAATCATGAAGAAGTAACCAAACAGCGCTGGTTCTCTTTCAGCTTGTTACCACTTTGATACCCCATCTTTTACACTGTACTTATGCATAACCAGACTTTCTGACTTTTCTTACTCCGATGACTTCAAGCCTTCAGTACAAATGCTAACAATTATCCCTAGTGCATTTTATTCTTTCTCTGATGGATTATTTCTCTAATTAATCACATGTTCAATTGAATTATCTTTCTGTTATCCTGAGTTACAGACAGTTGTGTTCAATTTAATGTCATCTACTGATTGTATGAACATACTTTTAATGCTTCTGTTGAGGTCACTGGCAAAGATAAAATAATTATCTGTGTTCTCAGAGTATTTTCTTCCAAAGAAGATTCAGAGAACAATCCTTTATACATTATTATCCATTTATGCAACACGCACATTTCACTATCACTCATTTCACTATCAAAACCAAATTAACCACCTTTCATCAAGTTCCTCATGAACTGATCATCTTACTGATGTGCCAATCATTAAAACTGTAGCATGTTACAATAGAGAAACAACTTTAAAAAAAAATCAAACTAGATAATTAGCTTTGCTATTATTGTTAATTTGGCAATGCCCCAAAGCTCAAATCAGGTATATAAGCACATTCAATATTATGTTGTGTGAGACACAGCTAGTAGAACTAGGTAGAGTTAGATTGAAGGTGAGCCTTCTGGGGAGTCTGGGAGAGTACAGGGATTATGGTTGATTGGGAACATTTGGAATGCCATCTAACAAATGAAAAATGGTCTTATTCTGCATTTCCATAAAGAACAGAATTAATCCCAAGTAGTGACAGACACATGTCAGTAGAATTATTCCATTATCCCCTGACTTGTTTCACAAAGAATTTCAAAAGCTATATGAGGAATGTAGATTTCTCTCAATGTAAAGGGTAGTAAGCAGTAATAGGGCTAAATTTCTTATCAATTCAGGCATCAGAAAAGTGACATAAAGATGACTCTTCTGAGACTCTTGTAGAAAGAAATTAAGACTCAGAATGGAAGTTTCACTAAATGGCCCACATGTTTCTTTGTAACTCTGGTAATCCATGATTCTGTGAAGTATGTCATCTGTACTCCTTGTCTCCAATTTCCTCCCATTTACTCTTTAACCTCTTGCAATCTGTACTCATTATCACTCAACATATCTCTCACTAAAGTCACTGTGTTGATTACATGAATGGCCCCCATTCTTCACCCACCTTGTATCTACACTCTTTGCCATGTGACTTTGCAGTTCCTCCCACTAAAGAGGAATATATTTCCCTGCCTTTTGACTTGAGTTTGGCTATGTGGTGGACTTAGGCTGATATGATATTAGGAAGGATGATGTGCCAAAAAAATCTTTAAGAAATATCCATGAAATTGGGCTTACCTTCTTGTGCCTCTGGCATTTCCACGAGAATGACATGCCTGGGCTAGCCTGCTGGTTGAAAGGCGTATGGAGCAGGTCTGAACCATCTCTGCTAATCTCAGCCTAGATTAGTTGACCCACAGCAAAGCTGCATTTTCTGAAAATAAATGATTGTGGTTTAAAGCTGCTAAATTTTTGGATGGTTCATTATGTAGATTTTTTGAACCAGTAGCTAAGTAATACAAAAGCGTTACTGAAAAATGAGGTGCTGCCATATTAAATACTTAAAATTTGTGGTATGAGTTTTGGGACCAGCAAGTCAATGATGAAGAAGCTATTAGACAAGGCTCAATAAATGACAACACACGCTACGTCGTGATAAAATTAGTGCAATTGTTATAGTAACTGGGAAGACAGAAAATGTACTTAAATGAACTTTTGTACTTGGGCAAGTAGATCTCTGGGCAAAACGTTGAAAGTCTATTCTGATTTCTTATGCTTGTGTTTGATATAGTACTTTTCAAAAAGTAAGACATGAGTTTAGGAAAGTACTAAGCAGATTGTAAGTAACATTTAGAGGACATATAGAGTGCATAACCTGTTGGGTTGGAAAATAAAAGAGGCTCTTATCTCCTACCTCTCCAGACAGCAAAAGAATCTTCAATTCTGATAAATCTTGAGGGTGAAGATAAAATCTAGAGTGCAGCCAATAAGTACAAGGGCTCTAAACAATGGTCCTATAGGTCTAAAGTTAAAGACTATGTGTCTTTGAAAAGACCTCTAAAAAAACTTAGGGTGTTACCTTTTAGACTCTCTTAGCTGGACCAAAGAGCTCTTGGGAAGGTTAAGGCTTTGCTCTCACAGCAGCCTAATGTTCCCAAAATACATAATTATATAAGTCTTAGCTGTTTTGTCCTACTTGGTAGCCACTAGCCACATGTGTCTATTAAAATTAAAATTAATTATAATTAAATATTTGGTTCACAGTCATAGTAACTACAATTTAACTACTCAATAGTCATATGTGGCTAGTGACTACCTTACTAGACAGTACGCAGAAAGTATATTTTCATCATTATAGAAAGTGCTGTTGGACAGCTCTGGTAGAGCTATCTAAAAAAAAAAAAGAAAATCCACTAAACATTTTAAAGAACTCAATTACCATATTTGCTATCATTCTTCACTAAAAGATACTGAGACTGTTCAAAATGTAAGAAGACCATTGAGCCCCCAACTTTCTTCAGGCATGAAGTTGCTAACCCACAAGAAATGTCCAATTTCCAGTGCTCTCATAAGTAGCCAAGGAGGTGTGATAGAACAGAAAGGTTCTTCAGAGTTCAGAGATCTGCACAGACCCATGGTCAGAAAGCCATGTACTAGGAGCAGAACTAGTGTGTGGTAAGTATTCCCTGCCTCAAGAATAGAAGAAACAGACAACATTTCTGCAATGTTGTTTTAGACATGCAGTGCTCAAATGGCTGCTATCTAATTTCTCATTTTTTTTTTCTAACAAGTGTTTATTGCTTTTACTTTGCCCCTATTTTACCACTGTATGCTGGTTTGTGTGGGTAGATACCTTATCTTTTTAGATAATGTCTCCAGATCAAGTGAAGTCATATTTGAACCTGATGTAGTAGATCACAAGATCCTGGTAGAGTTTAATGCATTATTGAATGAAAATGTTATGATTCCTGAGATGGGACTTCGCATAGTTCACACATGAGAGGGATGTAAATAATTGTGGCTACAAAGGCAGACTGAAATACAATAGATTACTTTATTGGCCTTAGTGCTACTCTCCTCCCTGTGTCCAGGCCTTTGACTTAGGATTCAACCATGTTCAAAGGACTCAAACTTACTTTGCCAATGAAATGTCACTGAGTGTTGTAAGACCAAATGTAAGTGTTTGGGTTTACCCTCTTGCTCCCTGATAATGCCATGAAAATAATATTTCTGGACTAACTTCATGGTTCCAGGAAGTAGGTGAACAGATATGAAAGGCTCCAGCTGAGTTCAGAGTGATCAGTTGATCTTCCAGCAACATGCAGATCAGTGAGAATCAATGATTATTGTTTTAAGCCTCTGATTTGGGGATTGTCCATTGTGAACTGGTATATTCACCAATGATCTTTTGTCTAATAAGTAAGCATTTCTTACTCTTTATCTAAATCTCTCTGAGACAGTTGTCACTTTTGATCACTCCCTCTTCTTATAACTTGATTTTCATGGCCCACTTGTTTTTCTCGTGCCTATTTTTATGGTAGCTCTTTCTCAGCATTCCTTTGTGGGATTTCCTTCCATGCATGTTCCTTAAATCCAGGCTATACCCACCCTTAACTTTGTCTTTTTTTCACTCTATGTACTGTGCTTGGTGATAACATCTGCCTTCTTGTCCTAATTCTCCCCTCCCAGCTTATGCCCAGATCTCTACATTTTACTGGGATCTCCCTGTGCTCTAGAATATTTAACCATAGATTGAGCTGCTTTATCACACATGCATCACTGGGTTTTTCTAAACATCAGTGAACTTATCTTCATTCTTAAATAGGTACCACTTCATTTGTTTTTTAGCTCAATGGGTAGCGATATCACATATCCAGATGCTCAAGCAAGGAAGCTGAGTGACATGAATTTTCCTTCTTCCTCACTTCCTGCACCTAATTAATTGCAAAGTCATGTACACTCTGCTCCTGAATGTATTTTATTTGCATTTGCTCTTTTTAAACTCTCCGGCCTGTATGTTATTTTAGGTCCATATTACCTGTGTCTAGATTTCCACAGCTTCCCTTTAACTGTTTTTAATGCCTGTAGTTTTGTATACATTCAAATCATTTTTCTTACTGCTATTAGGCTGATTGCTTATATTGAGTTGTCAGAAAAGTCATGATGCATGTTTGTGACAGATGGCACTAGTTCATTTTTGGAAGTACTAGAGTCATTCGCATCTATGTTATTGCTATGTCATTTGACAGCTGACCAGTTCTAGCTTCATTCTAAAAAAAATTGAGTGATTTGGTTGAGTTTTGGAGATTTTACAACAAGTTGAAGATGGAAGACAAAACTCTGCATTTTTGCCATATTTTACTGTTTTACTTCCAAAAGGGAAGAATGTGCGTCAAGCTTGTGAAAAGTTGCATAAAGTTTATGGTGCCAATGCTCTACAAGATCATCAATGCCAACAATGGTTCACAAAATTCCGTGCTGGTGATTTTGATCTCAACAATGCTCCTTGGTCAGGGAGGCCCACAGAGGTTGATGACGACCAAATAAAGGCATTGATTGAGTCAAACACATGTTACATGACTCAAGAAATTGCAGAAACATTGCACATCCATCATTCAAGCCTTCACAACCACCTGAAGAAGCTGGGATATGTAAGCAAGCTCTATATTTGGATTCCTCATGAACTCAAAGAAGTTCATTTCATGGCACGTATAAACATCTGCAATATGCTCATTAAACGTGAGGAAAACAATCCTTTTTTGAAGCAACTGATAAGAAGTGGTGATGAGAAGTGGATTGTTTACAACAATGTGGTGCGCACATGTTCCTGCTCCCGACATGATGATGCACCTCAACCGACCTCGAAAGCAGACATTCATCAGAGGAAGGTTGTGCTCTCAGTGTGGTGGAATTTTAAAGGTGTTGTGTTTTTCGAGCTCCTACCAAGGAATTGAACAATCAATTCAAATGTGTACTTTCGGCAATTGGACAGTTTGAAAGAATCCATCATCCAGAAACGTCCAGAGCTTGTTAATTGTAAAGGAGTTGTGTTCCATCATGACAACATGAGACCACACACAAGTTTGATCACCCGTCAAAAATTATTAGAGCTTGGATGGGATGTGTTGCCACACCCACCATACTCGCCTGACCTTGCGCCATCAGACTTCCACTTGTTTCGCTCTCTTCAAAACTCCTTGTGTGGTATAACATTCAATTCAGATGAGGCTATAAATCAGCACCTTGTTCAGTTTTTCACAAATAAAGACAGGTCCTTCTATGAACGAGGAATTATGAAGCTCACTGAAAGATGGCAAAATGTTATCGAACAAAACGGGCAATATATCATTGATTGATCTTTGTTCTTTATATAAATG
Source organism: Hipposideros armiger (assembly GCF_001890085.2). Classification (NCBI taxonomy): domain Eukaryota; kingdom Metazoa; phylum Chordata; class Mammalia; order Chiroptera; family Hipposideridae; genus Hipposideros; species Hipposideros armiger. Next base: position 2,088,544 of record NW_017731495.1, on the reverse strand, counting down.
ACCTTTGAAAAACATAGACAAAATACGTCATGACTTTTCTGACAACCCAATTTTAACTGGGGTTCTTTGGTGGCAAGCTAGAGAAGCCATCTTTTGCTAACTAAAGTAAAAAGGTGATATATTGGAAAGAAGTGGGAAACTATATGGAAGTTTAAAGATAGAAGGGCATTTTAAAGAATCTGGCTCAGAACAGACATAACTAATTCCTATCAATAGGAATTCCTCCATATAGTTGCTTGGGCATACTTGGATTGGCTGGGTTTAGGTGTTCCTTTTGTTCAGAATGATTGTCATAGAGTAGTGAAAGAAAGGATGTGACAATTGGAACCTCCCATGACTCTGAGTTTCTGAGAACAGAAGAACTGGAATTACAGCCTCTTTCTGTATTTTCCTTTTATTGCTTAAAAACATTTTAGTATCTCTTCATGTTTCCAGGGTAAATCTCATATGCCTACCATGGCAGGTGAACCTTTTCCTAAGCTTTTCTTATGTCCTCAACCTCACAGGACACTTGATATCACCAGAATCAGCAGAAGAGTCAGGCTACTTGTACCTCTTCTAACAAGTAATGTCCTCACCTGGTTTGGGGACCTTGGCTTCTGCTACCTCCAAGGCCTACTCCCAGCGGTGCCTAGTTAATCTGTCTAGTCCTTCAGAACGCACTTAAATTTCATCTCTTCCAAATACTGAGATGGCATAGTTTGTCTCCCATGAGCTCATTATAGGCCCTTGCTTCTAGAAAAGGACTCATCATACTGTGTTTTAGTTGTCTTTTAGGGAAGCTGGATTGATTCCCACTCACATCTGACTTCCCAGTGGTTCACACTGTAGCTGGCACATAGTAGGCAATCAGTTCATTTATGGAAAGTTCAAAAATATGTGTCTTATTTCATTGGTACATTATTTGCTAGCACTTTTAAAATGGTAGTAACATTAACCACATGGCAAAGATGCAAGATGGTAAGGCTTTGAATTAATGAAATCCACCCGCTCTTGCCTCATAAATCACTCTGCAACAGCGTCTTCCAGGTTCCACAGGTGCAATGCTCACATTAATTGCACTGATCAGACTCTCCTTATGCTGAATTCCTGTATATATCATCCTCTGTGTAGGATCAACTGAGCAGTTTCAAATCCATTTGTTTCAAAATCCCAGGAGAACACTGTGTTCTTGTGTGACTTTGTGTTACTTCCTGATGACTCATGGAGTGTAAGAGCAATGAAAGTAGATGTTGCGTAAATAGATTCTCCTGGGGAGAAAATTCCTCTTTAAATCAATTTAATTTTCTAAATTTTTTGGAATGTGAGCTAAGCATGTTGCATCTTTCTTTTAAGGAGCTCAGACTGCTTTGCAAATATTTGGTCCCTATTCTTAAAGCCTAAGATGACTGGTTTTGGCTTCCAGGTTTCATAATTCCTTATAGTTTGGTAGGTGTACCAAAGACTAGAATCCATTTTTTATCCTTTTATAGACAGATTAGTGGTATATTAGGAAAAGAATAATAAAAGAAATTGGATACCAAGTAAGTTGGATTTCTACAAGAGCATGCTTTTGCTACAGAACTGAAAATTCTTTCCCATATATTATTATATGTTTATTTGTTCTGTCAACATGACATAAATGTGGAAATAAAATGGCTGGGGACTCAGAGGCATAAGAAAAACAATTACATTCAATCGGGTCTCCAGGTTTATTCTGTTTATAGTCTCCAAAATATGTTGTCCTGTCCATATTTAAAATGTTGCTTCAGATCATTTGCATACCACAATGTGTATATTGGCAAATTCTTCTCAGTTTTCCTTGGGTTAGTATGCTTTAGGATAAGAATGACTGCCAACTGACCTGTGCTGTTTTGAATACACACTATAATGAATCCATTTACACAGGCAAACACTTGGCTCCCCTTACTGATTTGATTTTCTGAAACTTAACAAATAACGGCCAAAATTCATTAGCTTGGTAATCTAAGTCTTTCACCATCAGATCCCCTAAGCATTCTCTCTCTATCTCTTTGCTCCAACCAAATACTTTACAATGTAGATTCATTGAATATTAGTCTTCTTAAATATTCTCAGAAGGAAGTGAATTCCAGAGTGAAATAAGTTTATTAATGGCTTTATATGACATTACCCTCTTAAGGATTTATAATGCATATTAGCATATTAAAAGCTCCGAGAAATCTTTTAATAAAGAAGCTGGTTCCATTGTGTTTAACCCAGTGTTTTCCAAACTTAGTAGGCCATAGAGTCCCTTTTTCACATACCTCTTTGACTTTCTAAGGGAAGAGTTGCATTGCATAAAATGTGTCCTGGAAAGCCTTGCTTTAGACACACTGACCTGTTGTTCAACAGTTTCCTATGTCCATCCAGTCTTTCATCTTGGAATATCTCATCACCATTTTTAAATACCTTTCAAAGTTAAGTCTATCTGTCATCTATCCTCTTTCCTGATCTTCCCAGATAGCTGTGTCCTTTCCCACTTCTGAACTCCCATTGCATTTTATGTGTAATTTTCACACCGCACTGCTTTTTCTCTATATTGAACAATGATAAAAGCCGGTTTAATCACTTTCACTGTACTTTGGGTTCCTTGAGGACGGAACCCAGTTTTAGTTATTGTTCTAGCATCTGAAGTATAGATTCTGTGTCATCTGTGGCACTTATTCTAAAACATAAATGCTGGTGAGCAAACAAAGAATAAATGAATGAATGAATGAATGAATGAATGGATGAATTTGTAAATAATTAACTTTATACATTATTAATCAAATGTCACTTTCAGTATTGTGGCTAGATTCATCTCTGAAAAAATAATTTTGTTAATGATAGGCAAGATGACTAAATATGTAATTTAAAGATTTTGATATTGAGTGACAGTTTAATTTCCATAGGGATCAGCTATCAATTAGCATCCTCTGCCCTCCATTTCAGGCCTAGTATTCTTACATGTCTCTTTCATGAACATAAATCTTCAAGAACCAAACACCTTAGCCTCCTCTGTTAGGCTCCTCTAACTTCAACCTTTGACTTGTCTTTAATTGGAAAAGTCTAGGAAAGGATGTCTCCTCATCAAATGAAAGCATTCTACATTGTTGCCTTCATGCTGACTTCCATTCCGTATCCTCTTGCCTTGAATGCTTTTCATTCACCTGATCATTTAGTTATACCTAAATACTCATTTCTCATGGCTTCGTTCCAGTCACAAGTCACAAATGAAGCCTTGATTCATCTCAGTCTTCTCATGTCCTTAGATAGTGTCACAGATCTTGTGTTGCTGATTACTTACCTTTTGTTTTGCCTTTCTCCACCAGGCCTCAAACTCATTGAGGGTGGGAACATGTTTTTTGTCCTTTTTGTTGTCTCAGAGAATAATAACAACATTAATAGATAGCAAGTAGGCAGTACTTACTGTGTCTCAGCCACTGCTCCCAGTGCTTTGCACAGATTGATTCGGTAATTCCTCGCTCATCTGAAGCACAGAGAGATTAAGTACTTTGCCCAGAGTAACACAGCTGGTTTGTGATTTGAACTTGAGTGATCTGCATATGGAACTCATGTGCTGAACTACTAATTGTTTTAATCACTTTAGGTGATTTCCATCTTCCTAGCCTTTATAAATTATGCACACCCATACACATATTTATTGCATTAATTATATTCATAAAAATGTATGTTCTCATATATTATTTTTTAAATCCTACAAGAAAAGAATTTCTTTTTAATTGGATAGAGTTAGATACATATGCCAGAGAGAGAAGTGAAACCCAGGATAGTTGTAATTTCTTTTTTCAGTCATGTGAAATAAGCTTCTAGCCAAGCCCAGCTATATGAAATACACAATACAAACACATAACCACATTAATAAAATAATATTTGAAATAAATAAAGCTCTGCATATATACTTTCAGAAAAAATATTAAACTTTGAAGACTTATGGAAAAGAACAGGCTTTTCAAAATTCCACAGAGAGTAATATCTTTTAGAATTTAAAAGAGGAAAATGACAGTTTTCAAACTAGAAATTTCAGCTATAAAACTATCAATCATTAGCAAATTTTGCATCAGATTTTTGAATGAAAGTTTTGTGTTGTGGCTTGAGAGAATGTGATTTTCAAGGAGCTGGTGAGGGTTCGTTTCCCTGCATTGGCAAGGATAAATTCACAGGGCTTCCTGATTCAGTTAGATTGGGTTTTGTTGACCTCTCAGGTGAATATAGTAGACACCTGAAGCATAAACAGATTTCAGAAATTCAATAGGCGACACTGTAGCTCATGGGGAAGTTTGGGAAATCTTGAAAGATTTGGAATGAATAAAGATAACACTAGGCATTGGTTATACAGATACATACAAAAAGTGTTGATAAATTATCGATTTGCCTTGTGATGCTATAACTCTAAACAATAGCTGCCTGTACCTCAGTGATTAGGGTTTTCTCCTTCAGCACCTTCCTCCCCAGGAAGCTAAAAATATATAGTACAGTTCTTTGTATTGTTAGGGCTCACCTCTGTTTTACACTGATGGCTCTGATAACTAATTATCTGTTAAAGAATCCAACCAAAATGTTAATATTCAATAGTGTCTTCATGTGCCATCTTTCTTCAAATTATTTACATGTAACAGCTGAATTTCTTAAGGATACATTGCCTTGGTCCTAAATGACCAATCTTTCATGGTAGTAATTCAGTCATTAGAGTAGACCAAAAGGGGATAGAATTTTGGTCGTAGAATTGGTATTAGTACTTTTGACCAAATTTTTAAGGGTGTGTGTGTATGTGTGTGTGGTAGTTCCAGAATTCCCTTGGGCACTCTTTATCCTCCTGTTCTCTCTGCACCATCCTCCTCTGCAAAACTTGCCTTCTGGAAAGAGTGTAATGCCAGTCATTTACAGCTTAATGCAAATTTAAGCACCAGTAGTTCTCTCCAGTGGCATCAGAATTTTAACTCTAATTTAAAAACAAGAGGTTCTATCCACAGCAAAAAAAAGATGTTTTAGTCATTCTGATATGGGAAGAGGGAAGTCAAATTCTGACTTTCCAAAATATCATCAGTAGTGGGTTGAATCGTGCTCCCCCCTCCTAATTCATGTCAACCTGGAACTAGCAAGTGTAACCTCATGTAGACATCGTCTTTGTAGATGTGATCAAGTTAAGATGAGGTCATACTGGATTTGGCCCTAATCCAGTGACTCAAGTTTTTATAAAAAAAACAGAATTTGGGATACAGACACACAGAAGGAAGGTGCCGTGTGAAGACAGAGGCAGAGATGGGAGTTGCTGTCACAAGCCAAGGAGTGCCAAGCATTGCTGACAGCTAGTAGGTTCTAGGAGGAGCCAGGGAAGGATATTCTTTTTAAGCTTTTAGAAGGAGCACGACCCTGCCAACAACATGTTGATATCAGACTTCTAGCCTCCACATGTGTGAGAGAATACATTTCTGTTGTTTTAGCCACTCAGTTTGTAGTAATTTGTTACAGCAGCCCTAGGAAGCTAATAGTTCATTCAAACAACCTGTTGATAAAAGTTGACTTTATTGTTTATTGCAGTAAAGGAGAAAAGTACCTCAACATAGTTTTAGTAGCTTCTTATAGAGGGGATGGGAAACTCATCAGGATATTTATTGAGATTTTTGAAGGTGGGTTTTTTAATGAGTGGACTTGATTGGCATCGGGTAATGATCATGCTATAATTGTCTAGGATTGGTGGATAGCAAGGTGAGAAAGTAGAGGTGAGGGGGTCAAAAAATCCTGGACTGTCATTTGAGCTTTCTAATGGAAAGTTGATGGGTCATTCAGGAATTTCCTAGAACAAACAAAGTTCTTTACAATTATTGTCTTTCTGTCAAGAGATTCCTGGAATAATACATTATGATAGTGAAAACCATGGAATAGTTGTTATCTTAACATGGGCTGTAAGTTATTGAGCGTAGATGATTTATTTTCTCAGAAAATCATAACCTGAATCGCCAGAAATCACAACCTATAGTCAGTGACCTGCTTTAATCATCTCATGTAAGCAGTTGCTGGGAGGAGCCTGGCATCCCTCAAGCCATAATCTCATCAACTCCACTCCCAGAGTTAGCAACTGGCTAGATCATGCCTCCAATTGGCCAGTTTTTCAGTATAATGCTTGGGTCTGGGGTGTTCAGATCTAGAAAGAGCAAAACAGAATCATGTCTTATTTTGGGTAAGACTTTTAAAGGATGGAGAGGGCTATCACTAAGCACTTTTAACTTGGTCACTGTAAAGGAAAAGTGGCCCTAGAAGTCCCCATTGAATTTTACCACCTCTAGAGTGTAGCCCAGACAGAAGTACTTTCTCCATTTTTTGTGAGCCTTTGGTACACATATGCATCTTTTCTGTAGACGATATGTATTAGAGTCTAACTGCTATAACAAACAGCCCCCAGATATCAGTGGTTTTAGACAGTAGATATTTATTTTCTACTTAGGTAAGCATTCAGTGTGGATATTTGACAATCTAGTGAGCAGGGTTTCTGAGATGCACATTCCTTCCCTCCTGTGGCTCTGCCATCCTCGAGGTTCTTAGAGTTCTCTCTATTTATCAGTACATGAGGAAATGAGAGAGAATATAACATGTGGATGGTTCCTATGGGTCAGTATTGAAATTTCAAACATTCTTTTTTTCCATAGTCCATTGGCAATAACTCAGTCATATGACCACACTTAACTGCAAGGGAGTCTAGGAAATGTACTCCAGAAGGAAAATGAAATGGGCTTTTGTGCACACACAGTCTATGCCACATAGAACTTTTTATATCATATTACAATTAAAATATTATTTACCTGCTGATCTCTCCCACTGTTCTTGAGCTCTTTGAGGACAAGGACTACATTGATTTATAATTTGGTATCCTCAAATTATATCCAGCAAAGCATGTAGTACAAAGTAGTAGGTGTCTGATAAATATTGACTGAATGATTGATTACAGTAGCATTTAGACTAAAAACTATTATTTGATATTTTAGGCTATATAGGAGTTACCTAATATTGTATTTTCAAATTTTTTTGCTGCATATTAAAATTGACTAAGAAATAACTCACTTTCAATGTGTGTGCAATTCACCCACCCAATACATTCTACAGCACAAATGAAAGCCTCTTTTTTCTATGATGTCCCCCTGCTATTATTTGATCCGGACCTGCATGCATACAGTTATTATGGGATTAATTCCCTCACTTAAGTTTTACTGGAAACTGTTTTACTGACTACTCTTAAGAGTAACATCAAACACTTTGGACTTGCTCCATTAAGCAAAGCAACCATTGCTTTTAGCATGTTCCTTATGGTCCTTGATATATTACATCTTTTCAAAAGGCTCATTCCAGTAACACTGAGGTTTGCACAGATGTTCACTTTAAATGAGTGGTTTAATCCATAAGTACTGTCTAGGAATATTTATGTGGGAAAACATTTCCATACTTGTGGAAACTTATATTAAGCCTTTGAGTAGGAACCTTGTTTCCAATGAATTTCCAGACATTAAAAAATGCCAAAATAGCGTGTGTGTGTGTGTGTGTGTGTGTGTGTGTGTGT